>NW_005187409.1:3327995-3350451 GCF_000239375.1 Pundamilia nyererei | reverse complement strand
GGGGGAGATCTAGTTGCATAATGTCTGCGCAATCTTTAATCCGTTATGGATATGCATGAGGCAGGGATAGCACCATGAACAACATCCCGCCACAGCCTCAGCACGTGTTTACATGATTTCTGGCATCAGAAAAACAAAGGAAGAAACAATGAACGATAACTACTTTTTTCCCGCAACTTCCCATTCAGGCAGGCGGTGGGGGTTGACCTGCTTTTTTATTTTTAGAAATAGAGTATATTCACCTTTAAAGACTGAAAACAATCTTTGTGATTTAAATTCAGGAAACATAACATGATAACTAGTGTCACCATGATGACAAATTGATTGCATTTGAAGAAGGATGTAGGCAATATGTTGTTCAGGGGGGAATTCTGCTTTTTGTGAAAGGGTTTATATTAGGATTGTTTTACGTGATTTTTTTTAACCCAACTTGACTTTGCTTTACTTTTTCTGTTATATTTGTTATATGCTTCAAATATGATCAGGACTGAGAGTCAACATTGCCAGTTACTAGTAACCAAAAACACTGATTGAGTCTATTTCCTTAAAGACTGGGCCTAACTGCGTGAGATGAACAGACCTGTTGTGGTTATGACTACCATGGTGCTATAATGTGCCTTCTGTGAAACAAAAATAATCTTCACCCTCCACGCATGCATCTTTTAAAGCAGGTTTCCAAATGTGCACACACAATTGCAGTCACATTCCTGCAAAGAGAATAACAATGAAAAGGGACCAAGGTATATATATATAGCATAAATATATACACGAAATATGTTTGAGGTTCTGTGAGAGTCAAGGAAAGAAAAACATAAAAAATATGAAAAATATTATATTTTGAAGGAAACAATGGGTGTCATTTCTTGCATTTGCAGCAGTCATTCAAGAGGGTTAAGGATAGGAACCAGTGTTTTAGTATGCGCTAACATCTGTGCTATGCCAGCAGCAGAGACTGCTGTAATGATTAATATAAGTAAAGAGAGGAAGCATGACACACAATGGCAAGCATAAGGCAACAACAATGCAATCTGGATTTTCATATGTAATGCCCTGGCCCTTGTTAGCTCTTGTAAGCCCATGATCAGAGGTGATCTTATTGTAATAAGATGTGTTTGGCTAACAGAGAAAGACCAGGTTTTTGTGTGGGTGGCGGGGATTCTGGTGCTAAAAGAGAGTTATATTCAACAGCTGTGTTATACAGGTTTTCAACAGCCATAATAAAAAGTGTTAGACATAGCACCAGTTATTTCCCACTTTTCCACTAATCTAGGCTCTGCTTTCCAACTGTGCCTTTTGGCCAAACAGTACACCACTGGCTCATATTTTCGCAACATAAGATATAAACTCTGCAGTTTTTTGGTTTGCAGGTATTTTCACATTTCTGTGTTTAACTACTCTATCAAAGCTGAGTCAAAGAGATTTTCTCCCCAAGAAGTATCAACAATCAATTCCATCATGATGGGAAACAATGCAGTGTGATTACATGCCTTCAACTTTGTGGCATACTCAGCGAACAGTACAGATTTTATTCTTCTTTTTGTTGTTCTATTAATGGTCCCCATCCTGGGACAATAACAGGCACACAGGGGTTGTTTTTTTGGGGGGGGTTTTGAGAGAGGAGGAGGTGTAGGAGGAGAAAAGGGAACCAGGTAGGAGGGCATGATGAAGGGGGGAGGGATGGGAAAGCCAGGTGCTGGTGGAAATTGGCAGGCGATTGCCAAAGCGACCTCATGCCAGGATAATGCATGGGGCCATAGGTGTCCCCCAAGCCAATCCCAACCCTCATGCTGATAGCTTTTCAGAGCCTGTGGGACAATCTCTTCAATAATTGCTTTTCCTGTTTCAATTGTTGTCTGAAGACCAGTAACAAAAGAGAGGGGACTTTGTTTTCCACAAGCATTGCAAAAGTGCGTGCTGCACTGCACTTGGAGCCATTTGTAGTTACCTTATAGTTCTAAACAGGCCAATTTATCCTTGTGTGTTATGTAAACCAGTATGGTAGTGGTTTTGAGTTTCAGCTTTAAAAAATCATTAAAAAATTCAAGACCCAGAGAGATTTGTGGTCATGTGAGTGACAGGTCAACTATATTGTGCATTATCTGCTATAAACGATGAGAGCTTGCAAGATACTCAAATATAACAACGGTAAATACCTATTTTATTAGTATCTTTGAAATAAACTCTCCATCTCTGTGACATTTGTCTCCTAATGGAGAGAGTGAGGCTTAGCAGGCTTAGTGAACTTTTCTCCACAGTTCTTCTGCACAGGCCCTAAACAAGTGGGAAATGACTTGTTGCTCCAACAACAACAGTACTTTTTTAAGTTGTTCCTTTCTTTGTTATACTAAATAAACAATTTCTTCCCAATTTTGTTATTTTTATCATCTGCCCAACTTGCAAAAACATAGGTATATAAATATGCATGAAGCTAAATATATTTAACAGGCCTTACAATGCAACATATTTTAATTAGAGTAATAAGCCAACTGTGCCAGTGTTAATATAATATTATTAGATTCATCTTCTATTAATGATACAAACAACAGCATAAACAACAGCAATTTGTCCATTATCCGATTACTACTACTGTTATTATTATCAATATCACTATTAATAATAACAATAATAATAATAATAATAATATATCAATATTATTATGAGCTGATTATAATTTTAAATCATATGTTTCTCTGCTAACTTAAACGGTCGGACTGAGCGCATTTAAAACAAAAGAAACTACAAGGCCCGTGTTTTCCAGCTGCAGTGACCTTCCTCTTCCCCCATTGCGCAACTCCAAATAACAGAAAAAGAAAATGTACGCAGTCAAATTATTAACGACCCACTTGTCTTGTTCTTGAGAGATTTGGGAGCGATGAAGGCAGAGAAACCGAGTTCATTTAAAACGGGGTCAAAGTCAGAAGAGGGGAACACTTCAAGAAAATTCTTTCCATTTTAATTAATCGCTACTGAAACTTAAATAACAGACAAATTTCGTCGTTAAAGGGTTAAAACGGCGCGATTTAAAAAAAAAAAAGAAAAAAGAAACAACAACAACATTTCAAGAATCGAATCGAGACTTTTTAAATCCATTGGTGTACTTTGTGGTGTTTTTCATCGGTAATTCGTTGTTTAAACGCGATTGTTTCTTTTCTTTCTTTCTTTTTAAAGCGTAAAATAAAGCTAACTTAATTTAGATAGATTTCTCCTCTGAATAAAACAAAAGGGTGTGGTGCTGTAGCTCAAGCTGCGCCGCAGGTCAGCAAGAAGTTTAATACTGCCAAACCTTACTACGCAGGCGTTTTGTTTTCATTCTTCCGAAGCATAAATAATGTAAGAACCTCTCCTGTCTGTCAGTTACACTTACAGCGCAGCCGTGCATACACTGGAAATAAGGCTGATGGAAGCTGTTGTAAAAGATGATATTATAAGACGTGACACTAACTCAGACTTCAACGACCAAGTTCACACCTTGAAAAGAGGTTTAAAAAATAAAATCTTAACAGAAAAGAATCTGAACAAATTAGTGAGCAAACTTCATTTTTTTTCAACTTCAAACATTTTTTAGGAAAGCTGACCTATGAATATATAAGTGGCATTTTTAGGTAAGAGTTTGATGTAAAATGTGCAATTTTATGAAATAGAGTAAAATCTGCGTTAAGGTTAATTTTGTTTCAAGCATATACAGTAAACTTTATATGGTGTTTTGTTTAGATTTTTTTTTAATTGAAACTGGTAACAGTGTGCCAGTCGAATACCCAGTTTAATTTACCTTGTCTTGGGAATGATTTTTTTCCTGTATTACCTAAATAAGGTGAAATCTGGGGCAGGCAGACTCTGTACTGCTTGTCAGAATCAGTGGAGTGTAAAATTGCAACACCAGACAGCCAAGATAATAGCTCAGAAGGGGGCTAATGTTCCTGCTACATTCACAGAACATTTTTATAATGACCGAGTTAAAAAGAAAAAAGTATGGATTTATGCTATATTCAGTTTGCCCAGTTTATTCCTGTTTTGCTCTGTGCTTTATCTTTCCGTAGGCGCATTTGTCCTATTAAAATTAAGCAGTGCAAATTAATTTAGATCCAAAACCGTAAAAAGGAATCGACTTGTGCAGTGCACCGCAGTCTGTCTTCTCCTGTCTGGGCCTCTTAGAATACCTTTTTCTCAGCTTCCTTTGAGAGGGGAGTAGAGTTGGAGGAAAAATATCATTACTGAGTGCCCTTTCTGCCCAATCATGCCACCAGAAGATACTCCCAGTCCCACATACATGGCCAAAGCCAAACCTTTCCTGTTGGTCCCTCAAACAGATGCACAGACACACAAACTTATACTTGAGCACACACATAAATTACATGGGGATTACTGAGACATGGTTCAGAGATGTCACCAACAGGGTCTGATTTGCCAGGCTTTGCTATACCCAAAATCAGCTGGTAATACGTCTGCTTTGAGATCATTCCAAATACCCCCCAAATCCTTGCGTCTCACCATTTAAAACTCCCACAGGTGCTAAACCTAATCTTTCCTCGGACCGAGGTCACCATTCTGGTGGTCTAAGCTTTCTGGCCACTGGATCTCAACTCCTAGCAGCAACTGTTATTTCATATGGTATTAGGAGGTAACTTGCAGAGTTTATGTAGTTTCATCACACATTTAATATAAACTCTCAATACAAAAAAAACTTATTTGCTTAATCAAAAAGAAGAAAAGCAGAAGATAAACTGGAGATTGTTCAGGCTACTGAATTCTGACTTTACTCATAATGTTAGAGCAATGCTTCTTTTTTAAGGATGTTGTTCTGGTGATGTCAGAGTGTTCACAATAATCCCAGCTTGTTCTAAGACTTAGAACCTCATGAAATCTGTCTAAATAAGCATGTTTTCATGTTCTCTCAAGCCCATAAACTAAACCCACCCCTCTTCATTAGGAAGATATAGTGTTTTTAGATTGTTTTGATGTGGTCAGGGAGCAGACGGACCATTGGCTAAGCATTGGAAAGAGCAGACAGTCCAAGCGGTTTAGCCTTGTTTAAAATTATTAATCCACTTCTAATTCCAGCTGGCCCCCTGACAGCACAGAACCCTATCAAAAAAAATCAGCGCCTCCATTGTGAGGCCTGGCAGAAGGGGACTGGGCGTATTTTTTCTGCTCCAATCAGTTTCTAGAGGTTGGGCGATTAAAAAAAGAATCCCAGCCCCCCCTTCCTTGCACAGCGGGGGAATAACGGAATCATTAATTCCCCATTAATTTCAGAAAAAACGAAATGTCGACTCAATGTAGTCCCTTAGAGAAAAGAAAAAGATGGGAGTGACAGAAGCGACAAGTGCCTCTGGTTGCCCAAGAAGTGCTGAAAGGTGACATTCCAAAACTTTACATAAACAGGGGAAAAAACAGTTTAATGTGATGTTTAACAATCCCTTCAGTGTAACCAGCACTTAAAACTACAGTCTGTAAAAGTCATATCAATGCGCACAGAGCACAATTTGCCTGCCGTACTTTATAAAAGTTCTTTTAGTGTTTTAGGAGACTTTTTAGTTCATTTTAATGAAACAACCTTCAAATTTAAATCAATTTTTCAGAAAAAGGCACGTAAAAACACACAGTAAGGCAGAGGTGTGTACATTATATTTTGTGCTGTGAAATAAAAGTACAATTAGAATGCATCTGTGTAATACTGCAACACAGTTATTTTAAAGATACCTCATTTATCATTTACTGAAAGTAAAGGCTACTGAAATTCTTGTTAGTGTTTGAAATCAGCTCTAAACTTAGTTTTCAATGCCGTTTGTAGTTCGTTTTATAGGCTTCAAATACTAACTTCTCCGTTTGTCTCCAAACCATCCTTCATAAGTTTTTAAGTTACCTTTTATTGGCTTGAAATCTCGCTAATAGCCAGCCTTTATTTGCAGTCGACATTATGTTCATGAAATAAATAAAAATCTACCCGTTATGACTCACCTTGAAGGGGTCTTTGTGATTAAGTTACTTCAAGAGTTTATATCTTTTGTCAATAACTGGTTCACATTTTGTCTTGTCCTTTTGCAAGCTGTTCATAAATACAATGATGTTCCAGGCGGCTAACCTCACATACAACAAGGAGGCAGGAGGGGCTGGGCTAAGGAAGGGGGACAACAATGTCAAATCTTGGAGGGGACAAAGAGGTAGTTCTGCTCTGTCTCACCCTATGCAATCACTACACAGCAAGCACACAAATGCACGCGCACCCAGCAAGCAGATAGTTTTTGATTGGGAAGCATGGCTGGGCCCCAAGTGTGGGCCCCTATCATCACCCTTTCATGATTACACACACATGCACATTCACTTATATGCAGACGCACACACAGACATTCATGGGGCCATTATAGCTGTCTCTGCTCAGAGTGACAGCCTTTCATATCTGTCTGTCTCTAAGCCAAGTTGTTATCATCTATGCACCCAACCATTAGCAAGTGTCACAAACACACACATGCACACACATACATGCAAGTACGCGCATCTGCGTGCAAGCACACACACTAGTTTTTCAGGAAATGAGGTCCAATTAGATGTAATCAATGGCGGATAAGTAAAAAGCATTTCAAAAAATTCAATGCTTTTAATTTTTTGAAATTGATTTTTCCACTAATTTCTTGCTCCCCCTCTCTTTCTCGCTGGCTCACCCTCTTTCTCTCTACATCTCTCAGGGTGACTTTTGAGCACTCAGATTGACAGAACAAAAGAGATTGTTGTGGGGATACTAATTATTTAATGAATTCTTTATTTATTTTAAAAGTTCCCTGGGTGGCGATGTGCCCAGACTGTTACAGTAGATGGAAAATTACAGCCTGGAAGACAGTGAGTGACACATGAACAGAGGCAGAGGTGCAGGGGGTGGGCTGTGCCATCTAAACATGCCCATGCCCTTAAAGCCATGGCAACATCCCCTGATCCTGCCAGAACCCCCCACCCACCCACTCACTTCATATCCTGCAGCCCCCCTCCTCTCCTTCTCTCCACCTCCATTTGCTACATTCCATTTCAACAAAACTGCCACATTAATCGTGTGTGCTCATTTCAATCCAGCTTTGGTGATTTTTTTTTCTTTACTTTTTAGTAACTCGTGCTTCTTCATTCAAAATCCCAATTTTCCAGAAACAATCCTTAAAATGGCAACAATTGACAGCCAATTTCCCTCGGCGAGGGGCCATATGTCCACTTCAATGAATTCCAACCACTAAAAAAATCTTTTCTACACAAGCTTTTTTTTTTTCCAAATGATGTGTCCTCTCCCCCCAAAACCGATAAGTAGGGCATGGGGAGAGTAGGCCACTAAAGACCCGGTCGTTATTGATTTGACAAGTGAGTGAATAATTCATCTCTAGTGGCAGGCATCAGCTGGAACAACAGTTTATGACCACTACTGTTACTAGAAGAGACATATCGCAAATCTGACCTTTCCTCTGCCTCTTCCACCAGTCTGTTATGTAGTCTAGCACTGCTCTACTGTATATCCTGTACCCCGCTTTTGTTGGTCTTCCTTGCTTCATGGGAACTCCTTTTATGGTCTCTAGTAATAATTCCAAATGTTCCTTTCAATCCCAGATTTTGTATGATTTCTTCAGCCAAGTGCTGCTTAATTTACGATCATTTCCAGTTTCCCTGCAGCTCTTGGCCAGCAGGACACAAGGACAGCTTTATGCATGGGTGTAATTCACACACGCATTGGCACCGCACCCAGCAACTGCCTGCTATACAGAAATACTGATTTACTCACTACCTCAGTAATAGAAGATGTTAGAAAACAGACAGTTTTGATTGGCTGAGTCATGTTCAAAGCTGTTGCCTGAAAAACACAGATGTGACTGCTGAGCTGTTAATACAAATCAGACATTCCCATTCATGCCAGTACTATGCTGCTGGGCAGATGAATAACTGCTAGTTAGGCAGTGGTTACAACATGCACAGTAGTGCAAATCTGCTATAAGTCAATCTTGTTAGTGCTAACAAAAACACCAGGGAGATGAAAAACAGTCCTTGTGGTGGTAACCTTACTGAAAGGTCACAGACTGATTCCAGGATTTAACTCACTAATGCTCGGTGGCCATCTGAAACTAACAAATCACTGGACCAGCTATGACCTCAGCTCTCCATCTTGATTTCTTCAAACAAGTATCACTCGAACGCACACATTAATTAAGCATAACGCTGCAGTCTCGCAGGTTATTAAAAATAATAGGTTATTAAAACAGTACAATCTTACTTACATCAAATCTCTACCAGAATGTGTACCTTGAAAGATGAGCAAACTGAGCCCATCCCATCTGTACAAAGTACAAAAAAAGAAGAAGAGAGAACTCCTGCACTTTATTCTACAAGAAAGGAACAGTCATGCTCCTGAATAGAGCTCTCAGGGTGTCTCGAGCACGGAAAGGCAGAGTTAGTTTCAATCTGTACTCGGACTACCTGCTGAGTTACCAGATCCCCAGCGAGTGTGAAGTCAAGCAGACTGCTTCTCTGACTCAACGCTCCCTGCCACCACCTCCACGCTACATCATGATTTATTCCACAACAACAAGATGTTGAGACTGTAAGATTAAGATGCATTCAGCAAGATGCAGGAGGAAAACATGTAGACATGTGTAAGTTTTCCTGCTCCGTTTTTACATCCTCAGATTTGGTTACATTTCAGCTTTGTACAGTGCATATACGCACATACCGGCGCGCACACAGTCTTTCTGTCAGTAGGTCAAGACACCATAAAGAGTGTCAGAGCAGGCTGAAAGATGAAGTTAAGATGAGTTATGTGCCTGAGCAGTCTGTGACCTTTGCTGCTCTGTCCATATGATATCACTCAGCAGGGAGGGAACCATGGAAAGCTTCAGTCTCAATCCTGCTACTCTGAAGGTGCATACTGCTCTCAGATTATCTGCATTTTAGGAACACATGCATCTACCCAAAGAGTATATTTGATTAGTCGCCCTGGGGTTTTTTTTAGCGCTACAAAGAAGGAATCCATTTAAGCAGCTATGCAGCCTGAAAATACCTTTTCTTGGTGTCTTTTCTCTTTTTTCCCGCTTGTTCTTTCTTTCTTGCTCGCTTCCTGTCTTCCTTTGAGCTACGTCTCCCCACTCACTCAAGTACACACAGGGGCCACAGGGAACTCCAAGTTTCCATTCATGCTTCTCATTATCAGGGCATGTCTGTATTTTATGAGGCCGTGTAAACCACTGAATTACTGCACTTTAAAATGTATCCTGACACTATTACGTGACCATGTTGATAGAAAGGCCTTTCATTGCTAAAGCCAGGACCTAAAATGGTGGACGACAAAAGAGCATGACTTGTTAATTATTTTTAACTGCCGGATAAAAATGATTATGAAGTAAGGCAGGATACACAAATGGCTAAGGCCACATCATAAAGCGGCTCCCTGTCTCTGGAGAAACACTAACCTTAGTTTTAGAGGGGAAATGTGAGCATGCACCAAGCAGAAAAACAGACCATTGTGTCCACTTATAAAATTCTTCTTAAGCTATCTAAAAACAATTAAATAACACTGAACACAAACAATGAATAATTTGCCATGATTTGCTCTTTAATTAGATGAAGTAAAGCAAATGTGTTTTGCAGTCAAAAAGGCACCACTGATTTCTGCGTCTGTTTGTTATTATCGGAACATAAAATGAAAATAAAATTGCATAAATAAAAAATTGGTCCCTCATAAAATTCAAAAGAGCATATTAAATTATGATACCACATGCAATACATTCAGTTCACACAAGCTGTATTTTTCTGACATGCTATATTAATTAAAGGAAGACATTAATCCCGGTTGTCTTTTCAATTTAATGAACGAGCTTTTAATTAAGTGATTCTCTCATGCAGCCATACACAACGACTTTCAGAGATATATCAGTGTGTGTGTGTGTGTGTGTGTGTGTGTGTGTGTGTTGCCCGGTTTCCTTGTTATTGATTTTTTTTCTTGCATAAGTGCAGAATTCATAGACGGTTTGAAATAGCAGCTTTCACAACTCTGACCATTTTCAAGTCATTAAAATTGCACGTACTCATTTATATGAAAGTGTTGGGCCACATTATATTGAAAATGTAATTTTGCTGACACATCAGCTCAGCCCTGAGGCTTATATACATATATGATAATATATGAACTTCCAGATGAGTCCCAGAAGCGCAGCTTCTTCTCCGTCTCTCTCACACCCTCCAGTGCATTTTTAATACTTGTATGCTTTATTTGACTAATGCTACGATCAAAGCCAATTACACTATTTCCAGTCCCTCCAGTGTTCCCTTGGATTTTCGTGGCTGCTTCCCACAAGTGGTGGTTGAAATATGTATATATGTTTATGTGTGCACATTTATATTCCACGTTTATATTTGTAAACTCGTGTGTGCACGAACAGTAGTGCGGGTGTATCTCAGAGAGCCGCAGCGCCAGCATAGCTAGAGCAGGAGCAAGCTGCTGGTCTGCAGAGCAGTGACAATGATAGGTGGCAGACCAGTCAAAACAAGTCTTGTTCTTTCAGGCAGGGCCAAAGTGCTGCTGAAGAGGTTCTTTTGAGGCACCCTTAATGTGGTAAAGTGATCTCCTCCACAATTGGGACACTCCAAGAGGCCATCCCTGACAACCAGAGCAAAGCAAACTCCCTCCCCTTTCACTCAGCCTTGTCACTTTGCAGCTAACCCATTTGGCATGGATGTTATAAGAAAACATCCCACAACATGAGGGATGTAGATGCACATAGAGCATCTAAAAACTAATAATCATCTTATTACCATAAATGTTACAAAGCTGCTTTTATTTATGTGCACATACTACTATCTAACATTACCCCATTTATGTATGCATCTATTACCATGCATCACGTATATACCTTCTGGTAGAACAGCCTGCATTAACTGTTATTTTGAATGCAGATGAATTCATTTTTGGCTTGCTGACAACATATTTCTCTAACCTTTATACCTCCCATTACCATCTGAGCAGATATTTCCCCTGTGTTATTATGTTCTGGATATGGAGGTGACTTTGTGATTGGGCCAGTTTACCACGGTAACCCCTGTTGGCCCACATGAAAAACTTCTGACTGGAGAAGCTGTTTGAATGAAACAGAGGCCTAGGTTGAGAAAAAGCCAGACAGTGCCCAGAACACGACAGCACAGCCCAGTTGGCCTCCTGACAATCTGGCTGACAATACCAGCAGACTTAGCACTCACTTTTTACAAGGGCTGCCTCAAATTGCTTCTCTCTTTCTCTCTCAGCGGCACTCACAAAAGAGTGAGTGGCAAATTGAAACTGAACTTTATTTGAGGCTGTAGCCAGACATAGTCCGTGATAAGTATGGCTGCCCTGATCCAAATAAATAATCACCATCAAAGGAAGCCGTCTAAAACACAGATTTGACCATTCTGGCTAAGTCTCCGTAAAGCTTCCAAAGTGGAATAGAAGTTTGGGTCTCAACCTAAATGAAAAGGGGGTTTCTTTTCTTCTTCTCACTCTATTCTAACTCTTCCTCTTTTCTTCCTTTACTTCTTCTTCTTGTCTGTTGAAACATGTGGTCAGCTGTTATGCTTCCATGTGGTCAGATGATCAAAGCTGGGGAGCAGCAGTAATTGTCCCCCGCTGAAGCCGTGCCCCGGCTGGGATCAGGATCCCAGCAGGTGGGGGGGACAGCCATGAGAACGGAGGGAGAGGGTGGAGGAACGCAAGAGGCCCTGCCTGGCAGAAATAAAGACTTCCTAAGGGCTGCTCTCTGACAACAGAGCCCCAAAGGGAGAGTGAAAAATGAAGCCTCCACACATTCGAAGGGGTTTTCACTCACGGAAAGGGGCCGCGATTGGGGTGAACATTAGAGAGAGAGGGCAAGATGGGAAGCATAAGAGAATAGGATTATAATATTTGCTCAGAGCGAAGAGGAACAATTGTGCGCCTCTTTCACAGTGTCCTTAGAACGGAGCCTGTGTCGAATCTGAGGTTTTTCGATGCTTCATGAAATATGGATGCTGTTTATTTCACCTGCCAACCCTGCCTTCTGCGGTCAGACACCTTCTACTGGCAAAGACTATTACTGGCCAAAAAGAAGGAAAACTACAGAAATAAATCTAGCAGTCGTTTTTGTAGAACATACAAATACACAAACCGATGACATGGATGTAAACACAAGAGAGTCCACTCTTTCTTCTCACAAGGAAGCCAACAAACACATTATTACCATACACAAACAAAATCACACACACCGAGGTGTGGAAAGACCACGCATACCTCGGCTGGTCAATGTTTACCTGAAGACCAGAGGGAGCTGTGAATGCTCACAAGTCGGCTACTTTGCATGTATGTGGGAGCCCGCAAAACACTTCTCACTGCTGTCCGTCATTTTGATTGCCCAGCATGACTCCTCTACCCCAAACCTCCCAGCACCCCCACATTGCAACATCCCCCCAGCCAGATGGCTTTTTTTTTTTTTTTTTTTAACTGTCTGTGGGCTCTTGCACCTCTGCTCTACCACACTAAATCCCTGAGATGGCTGGGTGGAGTGGAAGGTTTGGAGCTCTGCGTGGACAAATGGTTTGGAGGTAGCAGAGCAAATAAAACGGATTAAGAGGAGTCTTTTCACAGATACTTCAAAACTATTTTGGCGCTGAGCCATGGATCCCCCCCACACACACCCACCTTCTCCAACACCCCAACAATTCTCCCCCTCGACAAAAATCAGACACCCACAAAGACATTTCTACAGCATCCAGGTCTTGTAAAATGTGCATGCGCTTACATCACGCATCATCAATATACTGTTTAATCTGACATAATCTGATTAAATGTGATATGTATGAAGCTACAACAAACATCCATATTTGCTCATTCTGTGCATTGTAGATACAATTCTTCTTAAGAAAGGATTTTTAAATGGGTGTTGTTGTTTTTTTAATCTAACACACAATCCATGCAAATCATGTCCCACAGTGGCTACTACAACATATGGAACAGCATGTGAATTTCATTTAATAGCATGCCATAATAGAATAACAGACATCTCTCAGGCTCTAAAACTAAACACACTAGTCCTTTTCATTTCGACATCATGGGAATAACCATGACATATTTCACAAGAACAAAGTGTGAGGAGATATAATAAAGCCAAAGCACATTATTATAGTGCAAAATGACTCATAACCCTCCATATACAGGGACTGTCATTTTCATAAGCGCTGTTAAAGATGACTGAGTGACGTTGATTGAATGCTTCAAATTTGCTCAGAGAAGTTTAAACACTTTCCCATTTTACTATATTAACAAATTTCACTCACTTTAAAACATTTAAATGGTAAAGTGCATTTCAGTCACAGTCAGAACACAGAGCATCAATGGAAGGTGATATGAAGGAAATCCAAATGTCACCTCGTGGCTCGATCCAGCCAAAGGTTAGATTCTTGAATCCCTGCTGTCTCCTATCATTAGGTTGCTTAGCAACGGGCTACAGGCTATAATTAACTTAGCAAAATTAAGATTTCCATTTTGTTAACACAAAAACACTTATCTGAAAAGTGTCACATGTTCACTGAAAGATTCCAAAGGCAAGCATTGAAATATGAGTGATGATTTTTCTTTTTTTTGAAGACTTGGCATGCTTCGACTGTTGCCAATGAGTGCAATGTACAAGTGCAGCTGTTATAGCATACTTAATGAAAAATCAAAAGATGGGGCATGATGTCACCCTGTGAGCATCTGTCAAATGTTATTCTCATATGTTTGCAGCATACTAATTTCAGAACTGTCTAACTGTCCCTCAGTCCTTCCATCTTATATATGAAGCCAAAAAAAAAGCAAAAAGTAAAGAAATTAAATCCTGAAGGTCCATTAAACCTTTTAGTTCTCCCTGCCATCTCTCCCCATATATCCACCCACATCTTCATACAGTCACACACCAGTTGCTTTTATTGAGTAACTCATAAAAGGCAGCAATTTCAATCATTGAGCTTTACAAGGCAAAAACATTAAGAGCATCGGTGCTAAGACACTAAACTGCTATTGAACTTGCATCCTAATTATGATATACCCAATATATCCACCACTCATCTCATCATAATTTTCATCACAATACCCCACCCATCATGGAGACAGACTCCAAGTTACGACTTAAAGCGGAGGCCACCAACACCAGCTCCTGCTGACTTGTTACCAGGCAGCAAGGACAAGGTCACTAGGATCACTCAGTTAGCAGGTGTGACAAAAGACCCAGCAGGATTCAGCCCGGCATCCCCCAACACTGACAGAACATCAGCCACTACAAGCAGGGGCCCAACTGCTGCCACCAACCTTGGTCTAATTGAAGCTGTTGAGCACTGCTGTTTAGGTCAGTATTCAATATGTTTATGTTCATGTCAGACAATCTAAAGATGTCCACATGTGACATGCTCAACACGATCACTGTGGCTGAACAGAAAATGCTGTTTTTGTCTAAATTCAGCAACTTTAAACCAAGATGGCCAATTGATCGACTGGCGCGAATCTTTATAAGAATGCATATTCACAATAGCTATTTTCACACATGAACTCTGAACAATGTCGGGAGAATCAGGTAGGGATATCGTCCGAAGTTGCTCTTACCACACATGCAGCGCACAACAGGACACTTGTGAAAGTTATGTGATTTATTACAGCAGCATAATGAAGTAAGTGTTTGGCATCTGCTGACTAAACAGCCTCTCAAGCTAGGTGGATGTTAGGGTGGTGAAGGGTATAAAACTGCAGAGTGTGAAGCAGGGCAGCAGCAGTGACATAAATAGGTCACCAAATTGGGAGAGTGAATTCTGTAATGTCCAAAAAAAATTAAGAGCTGTAGTGCGTGTTTGAAAATGCCTTAACTGGAAAGTTTCTCTGCAGCTTTTGTAAAAATAAATTCATTCCACTGAAATTTGCTCAGCTATTATAGAGATTGTGCCGTGGGACAATTATGTCTTGAAGTTATATTTACTGTATGGTTGCATCATATTTTCAGATTACTAAGTAAATGTACTTGCTGCTTTGATTATGGAGTAAAATATTGGCAGAAAATATTTGTCGCATTTACAAAGTAAAATGACATTAATGAGCCCTGTCTCACATTTCAATTTACTGTTCACTTCTTCAGGAATCATCCAGGGCTATGATCTTTGCTAAACCCTAACAACGACCTTCAAATTCTTAAAGGTAACCATATAAGCTATTAATGGCACTTTGCTTGACACAGGCAGTTATATTCATGTTGTTAAAATGTTTTAGACACATTCACACAAAACGTTGTAAACCGACAGACAAAAAATATGAGGCAGCATTTCTTCTAAATCTGTTTGCTATTGTAAGGGTGTACTCTATGCATTTTTGGGAGATGGACTGTAAAGAAAAACATTCTACATACATTTTTACTCCTGAAAAACTGAGAGCTATTTATTTATTTAATCAGTTTCCAATTTTTAAAAGTCCCACTACAGTTTCACAGAGCACTGGTAAATGTATTTTAAAGATGGGCCATTTCAAACTGACTGACCAATGATACCAAACCCATAGATATTTAAATTAACAGGAACATATTATAATAATATTATCTTTTAAACACTGTAATCATTAAATGTCAGATTTTTTTTTCATATACATACAACTTCAAAATTTAGTCAGTGAAACTAAGCTCTGGGAGCAAAAGATATCATCAGCAGCTTTGAGTATTTCCCCTTTGTTGCAACCTGTCTTAGTGCATTCCTCTCCCTCTGCTGTCTTATTTGCACCAAAACGCCTCCTGTCTAGATTACTGTTCAGTATATTTCTTGTAGCAGTGAACAGACATAACCCTAAGTGTGTAATGTGCTGTCCCTGTTGAGTAAATTCTTTGGAGTTGAAAATGCTGGAAGGTGAGGAGATATTGCCAAAGATAGGTGTCTCAGCATTGTTAATTATAACATTTCCCTTGATGGGTCTCAGCCTCAGCTCTGATAGGTAAGGCAGTGCACACACGAGTCATTACACACAGGAACAATATACAGAAAAAGCTGTGGAATAAAAAACTCGAGAGACTTATAAAAGAAAATAACTCTCCTGAGTCTTTCAAAGGCTTTGTGTGAAAACCTTTTTACACATATACACACATGTGTGTTAAAACGTTTGGAAAACCACATGAGCAGATATGTACAGCTGTGTTCAAAAGTTTACAGACACTCATCATGGGCATGAAGGCCATGGAAATTTTGGGCAGTTTAATGATTTTTTTGAAATCATTTTTTTCAGGGCAGGATGATTGTACAGTCATCTTTAATGACTTTAAAAAACTGGATGCACAAGTTTGAAATCATTTTGGATTTTTTTTCTAATCCACATAGGATTAAAAGTATACATACGCTCAAATAAGTCTTTTAATAATAGTGCTGAAGGTTCCACAGTATCTTTTAATTTGATTAGGCCAAGGCCTAATAGCTTCTTGTTAGTGATCATGATTGACTACAACTGGCAGTTTCTCTTTGCCAGGATAGAATAGATTTGTTTGACCGCATTATAGGCATTGTCTTTCCTTGCAACCATTTGGCCACACTTATCCAGTCCAAATTACATCCCAATATAGAAGCTGGTGAGTTGGATTGTGGTGGTCAATATACCACCAGCATCTACGTCTTGCTTTATGTTACCATACAGGAGATGACTAATTGTTACTCCACTCTAGAATCTATATTCCTATCCACACTTTGCAGTGGTCTAGCTTAGGAGGTTAAGGCCTATGCAGAGCAGCACTAGGGACAATGCATCCTCTTGGTATATTCTGCACATGATGGTCACTTGTGCAATTGTGCAGTGTCCACAGTCTCACTGATTTCCTGATGAATGTCATTAGCACACTATTACTCTTCCACAGTGCTCAGCACTCCAGTATCCATGTATGGGGTACTGGCTTTCTTGTAAACAACCAAGGTGGTGGTCAGGTTGGTCTGTCTAGTGTTAGTGTTACACTGGGGTGTAAAGCTCTATCAAAGAGTAGCTGGTATTTTGACCGTCTGGTGTTATTTCCTATGCTGTTTTGAGCAGTGCTAATGCATTGACTCACGTGTCAACTCACCTTGGTTGCTAGAATGTCTAAAGTGTCTTTTCCACTAGTACCAACTCAAGTTGATTCAACTCAACTCTATTGTTTTCTATTACAATTCAGTACCACTTCAATGTGCTTGGGGTATTTATAGCAACATGGCAGAAATTCCCAAAGTCATTCGTATGAGACACAATCAAAACAACAAAAGAGGATGTTAGACAGCTTCTTAAGAGATTACTTGGTTCAACATGTCTGGAAATAATCATGCTTGGGTGTAGCTTGTGAAACTGAATGAAGCTTTCCAAAAAATGTGGTTAATCACAGCTGATTCATAATTTAATGAGACAGGGCCAGGTAGGTTTGGATAGTTGTTTTCCCCCTTAATAAATTAAATCATCATCTTATGTTTATTTAATATTAAAATTGAATACTAAAATTTGTTTGGTGATGTGAAATTTATAAGTCTGATAAATGTGCAAAAAAAACCCCTAAGAAATCAAAAAAGGGCAAACATTCTTTCATGGCACTGTATTTGTGGTGCCAGGTACTCATGACGTTTTGTTAGGTTCTTCAGCCAGTGGGCATGAATCAGTCAGCTCCTGATCATGTCCAGCTCTTCATTCATGAGACTGAAATTAAATGTCTTTCTTTGTGATGTTGACTGGTTCTTGTCCTGGGAGATTGTTGTGGTCTGCTCTATGGTCCACTACCCACTCGGCATTAGTTTTGTGTGACACCTCTGTCTCTTCAATGCTCTTTTAGTGTTGTTCAGTCTCAGCTCTGAGCTCTGGGTGGGTTTGCTGTCATTCCCTTGAGAGTACACCCTATATGGGTCTTTTGGAGAACAAAGAGCAATCAGTTGATGCCGCTGGCAATTAACAGGTGGCAACTGTCTATTACAAGGTTACACATCTTTCCTGTGAATTTTCAGTTTTATTTCTACAAGATGTAAGATTAGAAGAAGTAAACATGAGTTAGCTGACTAACTGACAGACTGAAAACTGACACTTGTGCATTATTTGAAAGCAACAGAGAGCAAGTGAGAGCAGATGCATCCGTAGAAAGAAAACGTCGAATGTAAGCATAAATTGCGTTTCATTATGACCTGCATTACAGGATTAATTAAACACACATTCAACCTTACAAATGTTGAAGGCCCAAATGCAACACAAACAGTAGGTCAAAGAAGTCCAACAGCTGGCGGCACAGCATATACAAGAAACCTTCGACAGCTGCTCTCATCCAGGAGATAAATACAGTCATCAAAATAAACATTCCTCAGAGACGAATGAACATCATGTCTTAATGCATTGCATTTACATGATGCAATTTAAATTCCTAGTTTGTTTATCTTCTGAGTTCTCCTCCTCTGAACTGCCATCAAACACCAAGCTGGAATTTCAAGCTTGCACTTCACTAATGGTTCCCTTTTGGTGTCAACTAATTGCCCAGTCTTCACACTCTGCAAACAGTAACACGTCACCTTGTGTCACCCCAACACTGGCAACTGCGAGGCAGGGGTGAGATCAAGAAGACTGAAATTATGTGAAAAAGGTTGTTGTTGTTTTTTTAAATCCATTAAGTCACACTCATGTCTGCACTTCAACTATGGAGATAGAGCTACATACTTGCCTAACAATCTCTAAAGCTCACAAATTACTGAGTTGCTTATGGGGAGTTTTTTTCAATCCATATGTAAAGAGAAATATAAAAACACTAAATTATGGCATTATAAACAAGTTCTTACTGTAAGTATTTCTTGATGGCAGTAAACCAGCTGCAGTGATTGCTGGATTCTTTGAGCAAAATTACTTGAGTCTGTAACACAGTGATGTCTAACATGACATAAACCTGCACACTAACTGTTGTTCACCAGAAGAAAACTAAACTGATCACTTCATATGAATATGCTCATAAGGTAGAGAGAACATGAGATATGCATATTTATCCTCGTTGGCAGAGGCTATTACAGCAAAAATTTGAGTGAAGGTTTGAATAATCATAGCTTGTTTAAAACGTTTTAAATTAAATAAACTCAAATTGGAAGACATCTAGGCTATATTGTCTGTTGACCCTACATGTGTGTAACATTTAATCAGCTGTAATCCAATTAAGGGGTGTGGCTTCCTGTCACGAGAGGTGCAAAGAGTCTAAATAAACAGATTACAAGAATGTTAAACACTGAAGATGCAGCCTATATCGTATAGGAGGACGAACCTCTAATCTTAATAAGCATCTCTCAGCTTTTCAAGTGTGACATGAGTAACAGGAGCTGCTTTATGATACTTTAGCTTTGACAGATCTATAAAAGAGTTTTTTCTACTGGGTATTGCTGTTTATTAAATCAGGGAAAGGAGGAAGAAAGTCACAAAAAGGGGGTGGATTGAGTGGCTAAAAGAATGAAAGAGAAAGCACACCCGGGGCCAGGAAAAATACTACTTTAGTTGTTTTTTTTAAAAATGGTATATTATCTCACTTTTATCACATATTGCCCAGGGGGGACATTAGGGTAAGATGACTGAAAATTCCTGTTCAAGGGAGATCAAAAAATATGGCTTGCATGTGTTTCTAACTAGAAATCCAGCACGCACAAGCATTAAGGACATTCTGTTGTTAGGTTATTATCATAGTTATATCTTTCTTTCATCAAAGCCTCTGTTTCAAAACCACCCCTGAGCCAATGGTGTCAGCTTGTAAAGGCTCTCTCTCCATTGCTCGCTCAATCAGGCTCAAATCATCATCCAAGCCTGTTATTCTGCAGATAAATGAAATTCGGTATATACATAATTTAGAACAATTGGTTTGAAGGCTACAACAGTTGGTTGATACAGAAGGCATGGATTTTTAGAGGAATAAATAAAGCTGAGTGGTCAAAAAAGACTGATTGGAACATGGCTGAAAACCATGGCAACAGACTCCTTAGTAAACAGTTTATGGAAGCCCAGTAGGAAACCCGGTGGTTGGGTAAAGACAGCCTTGTGCTAATCAGTGCATACCAACACCTACAGTGCCCAAACCTCCATGAATTTCTCAGGAACAGATGTGTCAGCCCCTACTCTGTGCTGTCGCAGTGTCTAAGCCAGTCAAAACTGAATTCTTCAAAGGCTATCTCTGCAGGAAATATTGTATCTGTGGCTGCATGTTTGCTAGTGGGCTTCAGTATATTTTAATGTATTCAGAAATCCTGTCAGAACCAAAAGTTGCTTTCTTCGAAATCTAAAATGAAAATGAACAACTCCACTCTGCATTATATGAGTTTTTACCTTGTGTGCAGATGTGACCTCTGGATGAAAAGGTCAACCATTCTTTATTGTGATGCACTGCTACAACTGCTGCATTTAAACTCTACAATACAGATACAGCACAGCACATACGAATCTATGCATCCATACACGCATGCAGATGTGCACACCCACACGCGCGCGCACGCACACACTCTCTGCCTAAGCAACTTTTAGCCTCTCTCTCCCCACAGTATGTTCTTCCCCCAATGTAACCACAATACATTATTCAGCCATATCATTTATCAAAATAATTGTCCACTGGGGCAAACGGAGAAGTTTTCTGGTGAAGTAACACATCTGAGGTCAAGGGGAATCATCCTTTAGCAACTGCTCTCCACCGTGGGTTGGTGCCAAATTGTGGCACTGGATGGTGAGGTGGCCGTGGTGACGGTGGATGGGAAAATGGGGGAGGCATGGGGGGTTGCCAGTGCAGATGCCCGCAGACAGACCGCCTTGCCTGAGAGCTGCCGGAGCCTCAGACAGCTCTCTCCATCACCCCCTCCAATTCTCCCTCCCCTCCCATTGCCATCTGTGAAGCACACACACATACACACACACACACACACATACACACACATACACAGAGCACCAAGTGAATAAGAGGCAGAGGGACACTTAGCTACGTTAGCAGCCTTACTAAGACCGCTGTGCTGGGTAACTGCTGACATGCTTTAAAAAGACCAAGAGAGAGTGAGAGTTAGTGAAGAGAGAGAGAGGGAGGTAAGCAGAGCTGCTGAGCCAGATGGCTGGTTTAAGCTAAGCTGAAGAAGACTGAGATACCAGCCAGGTGAATTTTACTGTCATTTTTTTGACAGGTGGGTAGAGGAGAGCCATCTGGGGTTGACAGTGCTGCCATGTTTTCAATAAGCAGCTACTGCGTGGCATGTGCAGCCATGCTGATGGTGCGACTGTTTTTTTGTGTGTGAATATGTATGTGTGTCTGTTATTCTGTTTCTGCGTGTCCGTATGGGCAGTATGTGTGCGTGTATGGTGGCATTTTGTTTATTTTTTTTAATGCATGTGCGGATAACTCATGTGTGGTAAGCCTTAGTGTTGTAGCACAGCGCTTGCATCAATTATAGTGACGCTGACAGGGGTAATGACAGAGTTAGGACCTCTAATAGGCAAGACTGTCACAGAGACAAGTAAGCTACTGTTTTCAGCACTCTTCAAATCTCCTTTCTTTCTCCCTCTATGTGTTCTATTCTTACTTTTCCATTTTTCTTCCTTTCTTAAGGTTATGAAAGGTGATGATGAGTTTGTCAAAGCTGTTCCCACATATTCTTTGTACCCAAAAAAGTCTTTGTCCCAATATCAAGGTTAAAGACAAACTTGTTTCCCACTAATCTTTATGCAGCAATGTAGTCATCCACATAGCAGGTGAAAAGGCACTAATTCAAACTGATGTTAAGTTTCTTTGGTGGCTCTGGAGATAAAATGAAAATTCATTTGGTGAAAGTAATTAATCAAATATTATTTTAATCAAGATAAAGTAATTATTATGCATAATTCTGTTTTGCAATGATGTGCTCATTTTGTCTTGTGTTATAAATCCAGCACAGCACCTTTGCCTTACAGCTGTGGCTTTGGCCCCTCCCTCAAAGCCCAAACTTGCTGCCCACCACAACCATAAAATATAGGTTCAAGCCAGACTGACCAGATTAACTTGCATACATTCCAAGCTGACTAAAAGTAAAAACGGCCTCAGAGTATCTTTACTCACCTGATTGCACTATTTTCCTCTTTTTCCCAGTTCAGTTTGAGCATGATGATCCCACAAAACTCTACAACAAGGTATATACTAGCCGCCTACTATATTATCATAAGCAATTCTCAATAAACTCTCAGATTTTGATGGTTTGAAAACGTAAAAGCAAAAATATAAATGCCAAAGCAGCCTCAACAATGGATGGCTAATGCATTGATCCGGGATGCTGAGCCAAATCTGCCATTAATAATTAATGATTAGTCTCAGGGAGGAAAATGCTTTTTATGATCACTTCAGTGAGCGGAGACAGTGCAGATTTGTTCACAGAGGATAAAAGTGCTCTTGCATAGATGAGCTGTGTAGACAGTGCAGGCACAAACTCACACACACACACACACACACACACACACACACACACACAC
>NW_005187409.1:3284805-3327965 GCF_000239375.1 Pundamilia nyererei | reverse complement strand
ACACACATGTCTACGTGCAGTGGCTCTAATCTGTAATTCATCCAATATGTAGAGCTATTGGCCAATACTCTGGGTGGCGAAGCTACACAACACACAAAAACCTGCACGTTAGTCTCTGTGCATCTAGCCAATCGGCCTGGCTCCCATGCCAGTGCACCAATCCGATGTCCCAGATGCAGACCCCCCCCAGAAACCCACAAACATATCTACAATGGACACACACACCAATCCAGCTGTGATTCCTGGAAGTTATCCAAGTTGCCTGTCTGGTGCGCAGAGCAAGGTGGCATTGATGTGTGTAAGAGGGAATCTTCTAACATGAAAAGGGAGCAGCATCAGTGGCACACACAAAACATAGATGAGGTGAACACTGAAAAAGAGAGTGACACAATAACAGACATACAAGTGAGAATTAGAGAACAGTGCGTGAGAGGAAACGTGACAGAGCTACAGAAAAGCAGGCAGTCACTGAATCATTCTCACACACAGCGCTTTGGCCCAGATCAGCCAGAGAGATAAAGGAAGAGGATTACACTCTGGCTGAAAGACTTGGAAGTATCCTGAGTCTCTTTTGACTCTCTGCCATTCCTACAAAGTCACCCTGGACAATGAATCTGCTTGCATAAGCCCCTTTTAGACATGCACTTCTTTCCATTAATCTGACGGTACCTGAACATGTCAGTCTTCTGTCTGAATGTGCACCCTGATTATTTCTTCTCTAAAGTCACAGTGGTAATCTTACTCGGCCACGACTCCTCACATATCTGTACCACTTTCAGCATGGAACAAGTCTGAATGCATGCCATCACACTGAGGGATCAGTGTTTGCAAGATGACTGAGCGTATCTTTCGTGTGTCTTTGTGAGTTGTTCAGTTCACTAATTGTTTTGGAGAGACAGCAATAACATAACATGAGAAAAAAACAGTGCTGCCAAGCACATGGGACACCCTCTTTCAGGATCTGTCTCATGGTCTACCACTACTCAATTATTCCCATGGCTATAAGAGGCTCAGAGCCATGTCTTTATTCATAAAAACAGTTTTATATACGTTAAAGAGGCATTTCACTATTGAACAGGTCAAGTATTTTCTCACATTGCTAAAGGTCCACACAGACCTCCCCAAAACTACCAAACAGGTTTCATCTTTCAAGTGTTTTCTCATTAACTTTGCACAAATATTCCCTATCCATTATAAATTGAAATGTTTACACAAAAATACACATTTATGATAAAGTGTTTACACCAAGCATCTGTGACTATAATCTGTGTTTTGACAAAACTTGAACAGAAGCTGGCATGTGTTTGTTGCTTCCAGCTATTCATGTAAGTCCTTCCTCAGAGTTTATCACATGCCTTTAACAACATCCAGCTGCACAATGCATTCATGGGCATTTTTAAAGTAAGTGAGATGCATACATTTCTGACACTATTTCACTTTTAATCTCTGACATTGAGACACAACTGATTAGACTAACAGCAAATGCTACTCATCTACACTTCGCCAAGATTAGCTGAAGGAGGTAAGTGTCCAGTTAGTTCATAAAACTTTAATAAAGTGCCTGTCCAATAAGTATATTTAGGACATGTCTTTCTAATTGCTTTAAAATCTTGAATAAATAAATTCCGAATGACAAAATGTTGTTATTTGAAGTCAGCAATATAACAAATACAATATCTGAAAATGGTCTATTAATTAAAAAACAAGAAGGAAAAAGAAAGTCAGGAGAATCATTTCTCTAAGATGTTGTGTTTTGTGTAGTGTTATGAGTGCACCAGTGGTTTAATGCAGACGGCAAAGGTCAGTCAGCTCTATCCAGACTGGGAAAGCTACTTTGGACATAGGCAGTATCTATTACACTTAAGCACAAAACAACAGGAATTTACAACAGACACAATTTTATTTCAATTTTGGCTTTATGTATTTTTTAAACTATCTGATGGCAGCTTGAGTGTCTTATGGCTGCAACTAATACAAAACAGGTGAGATCAGGCTGTTCAACACTCAATCTCTAATCTGAATAAACTTCACTTCAGCCTCTTTTCATGTCATGTATTTTGTCAAAGTGTGTAAACAGTGTTTAGCTTTTTCCTAACATTTTCCACTCGTGAGTTTAGACTTCCCACGTCACCCTGATGCTACACTTAATCACGCTGTTGTAGAACGAGTGAACTCAGACCAAGTCCTTTCCAACTCATTTGTGAGAGCTGCTGTAGGGGGCATCAAAATGCTTCATGAGAAAAAGCTGGAGTTTCGCTTTTAGTTTGCAAAAATTTGTCTCTCTGTATTAGCCCGGGGCATGCCCTGCCTCTTGCCCTATGACAGCTGGGATACACTGTAACACCCCCTGCAACTTTAAATTGAATAAGTGGAAGATAAGTGGATGGATGGATCAATAAAAAACTGATAAATTGCTTTTGTTGATTAATTGATTAACTGCTATTTATTAATTACATATTACATACTTTAGCAGGTCATCATAAAGGTCATTCATAGTGCCAACAGGAACTCTGAAGTGATGTAAAAGCCAGTCTGCAGTTGGAAACTATTTTCTTTACTGTCTTTTTCTTTATATTCTGCTACAATTTCTTCACTGTATTGTACTCTGCACTTTTGGATGCCTAGTAAATGAGAAAGGCTATTAAAAATATCTCTAGTTTACTTTGATTCGATAAAAGAACATGATATTCAACCCATCCCATATAAGCTCAACAAACTCCAACCATGTTTGGTTAAAGTTTTGTTTGTGTTTTCGTTTTTTGTTTTTTCGTTTTTAAAGCTAACCTAAAGAGCTGCTGCATACAAACTTATTGTTTTCCCCAATTTTAAGAAGTCCTTTTTTCATCTTAGGGAAGTTTCTGGTGCTGCAGAGATGTGTTCAACCAACTATTGTATACTGCAAAGTTCCTCCTGTACTGAGACAACACCACACCCCACAGCAGGAGCCAAAAAGAAAAACACAACTAAACCAAGGTTCTAAGATCTACAATACTCTCCAGTTCCTGTAGTGTGGACGCATAAAAAAGAGAAAGTGGAACTTCCTCCAAAAGTTATCAGAACTATGAAAAAAGTTTATGATGTACAATACCTCCAAAAGGAATGGCCAGCTTCACACTAAAACGTAAACCTTTCTGTTGGTGTGCAACTGTAAATTATAAGATGGTAAAATTACAGTTTTGACTAAATAAAAGTTTGGCAGGTAAATAAAGTTTTAAATATTAAGACCCAACTGCCAAATTTCACAGAAATCCAGCAGAAAATATGTGTACATATTGCTTCGGGTTGTAGAAAAATGGTCCACTGAAACTCGGTGATATTTGTACTGCTTCTGGCTAAACGGCATAAATAAACTAGGGCTGCAGGTCTGGCTTTTTTAGTTTTACTTGAAAATATGAGTAAATTTTTAACTAATTTTTAACTTGGATAGAACATGCCTAATATTTTTGCAAAGATCTCTGCAAATCAAAGGACTACACTCACTTTTTTCTAGACAAGAGAACTTGAAGTGTGCATAATTAGATATCTTTGTTTGAACATTTTGCCCCCCAAAAAATAGGTGCATAGAACTTACAGAGCTTCTATAGCAAACACAAATGAATCACTGCACATGATTGGCAACTCAGCATCAATGCTGATTTGTTGATTTGATTTGATTATCCACTCCTACTTAAGACTAATTGGTTTGGGATGTCACACTCCACGTAGAAACAGAATAGAAGTGTGTGGGGAGAGGGATTGGGGGGTGTTTTGAGAAAGGCCCTTAGTGTGCTTTCAGTGTAGCAGCTGCTTGACAGTGGTGCTTCTTTCTGATGACCTTGAATAGCTTATTGATTTCTGTATAAACTCTGTAAAGGCTTCATGTTTTTTTCCTCTGCCCACCTCCTTTTGTGATTTCCCTGTTCCAAGTTATTACAATGATCCAGGTCAGGTTTATTGTGATATTAAAAACGTTTTTGTTTACACACTCAGATTTATGCTAAAGACAAAAACATACAAAGACACACAGAAAACCTTTGCTGTGTTGCTGTGTCTCTGGTCTGTGTTAGTCCCAGCTAAGAGCAGCTGGGAAGAAATCTAAAGGGGTCAAACACATAATGGGTAATAATCTCCTTGTGGAGAGTCTTCCCACCCAACAACACTGCTACTTCTAACAAAGACCTTGGCCTCAGGTCTCAGTAGTTGCTTCCCCTCTCTGACTTCCACCAGCAGATCTCAGACGACCGGTACATTGTTGTACTGCTCATCGACTTGTTAGACGAATCCAAATTTCACATGTCAATTAAATGAGTGTTGCCCTGGTGATTAACAGATCTCACTAATTGTCCCTCCCTCCTCCTCTTTGCTCCACTTTTTTTTGCCTCCTTCCCCTCCTCCTCTTGCTCTCCTGCCATTTTCCACATGGAGGAGCAGGGAATGGGGCTTTGTGCCGTTGGGCCCCATGCCCCTTGTCAAAGATGGCTCCTCACCCTCTTACCCCAGCCACACTCGTCCTCTGAGACCTCCAGATCCTCTTTCTGAATTCTCGGGGGTAAGGAAAAGATGAGCAGAGCATAAAGGGTCTATATGTGAATAGATTGCACAAGCGTTAAAGGTATGTAGGGTCGATGCATTTCATCCTATTTAAGGGAGACGCACCAAAACACGAGACCAGGATGCTTGCAAACAACTGCATGTGCACCTTCAATCTGACACACACTCCCACACGTGCACCCTGGCAGATAATTACCCCAACAGCCTCTGGAGAGCAGAATGCCCATGTGGGCCCCATAACCACTTTAGACAAGGGCCATGGCACACCCAAGACCCTCCTTCTTTGTCTGTCTCCCAAGACGTGTGTTTGTTTTACTTGATTCAAAGAACTTGATCTGTGGATCCTAACCGTATTTTGTCCCATGTGCATCCTTGTGGTGTTGGAATAAAGTATGCTACATGAAGTCATGAAACAAACCTGAGAAGTAAAATCTGGCACCCCTATGAACTGTGTGATTTTCAAACTGCTGGAAAAATGTATTAAATTTTCACTTAACTTTATTCCAGTGGACTGAAATTCACCCTTTGCTGTGATAAGTATCATAACAGAAACATTAAGTAGACTTGCGCACTTCTGCAATGTACAAAACCTTTCTTTGAAAGGTACACTATATTTAAAAATATTTCTGTACTTCACTCCTTGGAAACGTTTAAATGGTTGATCAAATAAACTATTAAGATGATGTTGAAGTAGTTTGTTTGCTTCCAGCTTTACTTTGCTCAAAATCTAGGACTACAAACTCTTCATGAAATTATTTCATATTCTGTGAGTCACCCCTTACATTTCTAAGCTAAGTACTTACTGCAGGTGTTGGATGAATGCATTGAAGTAAAAACTGGGATACTTCCCACACTCACATCAACACACCCACACACATATGCCCTGCTCTGATCACTTTGACAAGTGTGTCATGCTGACTTTATATGAGAACTCTACAATATTTGGATTTTGAAACCCTTGAAAGCGAGCAAGTCATCAGACTCTTTCTAGTCTTAAGCAGAGTTCTAATGACCCATCGTCACAATTAAACACAGTGGACAGCAGCTCCAAACACTGGGTGACATCTTAAAACTGCGTGAATGGACCCTAGACCCAGCACCCCCCCACCCCCCACACATCACCTAATGTTCAACACTAACCAACCATCACACAGACCTACATTCATAGTCCAATCTACAATGGAAAGCACTGCAGCAGGCCAGTGTAGCCCAGACGGTTTCGTTTGCACTTTATCAGACCACACAAAACAGCAACGCCTCATTGAGCCACAATTTGCTGCTAGTTTCCTACAGGAAGCAGAACAAAGAATGGGGCGGCCCAGTATTTCTTTTTGTGCCAAAGCAGCGGACCAGAGAAGGAACACACACACACACACACAAACACACAGCCAGAGTAAGTGAGGAACTGACAGAGAGAGAAAAATGTGAGAACAGCAGAACAACACACTCCAGAACACGTCTGTCACATCCTTCAAAACACACTATGAGTAAGCTGCTGAGCAGTACAACCTTTAACCAGACACTTAAAGACAAAAACACTGACACTGAACACCTGCAGCACAAATAACAATTCTCAAATGTTACTCTTGTTGGTGGAAAAATACATGTAAAAAAAGTTTGTGGCCACAACATCTACTGGAGGGAACAATGGTGTGCCATGACTGGGGGTCACGGACGTGGCAGCATTTAAAAACCGCTTGGGGATAAAATGCTTCTGTTTGAGCAATCACTGTCCCTTTCCCTCCCTCCGTTTCCCCGGTCTCAGTCCCGCTTTCTGTCTTGATGTCTCTCTCACTCTTCTTCTCTGGTTTTACTACGACGATAATTCCTGAGTGAGTAACTGAGTGTGCGTGAGCCAACCGAGGCCAAAGTCCTGTTTGTGCATTAGTGTAGTCATGCGAAAGCGCGTGTGAATGAGTGTGTTGCTCGTGGATGAGTGCTGCAGCAGTGAGCGTGCTGAGGGAAGCAGAAGTCTGCAAAGCGAGAGGAGCTTGCTTACAACCACACTACTGATTAGGGTGGCCCAGCACAAATAAGACAAAAAAAGAAACCCTGCAACTGCTGCAATTGTTGTTGAAATGAGGCTAAGACGAACAACACAATAATGTCTGAAGGTTAAAGGCTCCCCATAAAAAAACAAAACAAAGCAAAAAGCATGCATATATAACACCAGATTCATTACCATACAAATCAAGATCAAAACATTTCATCAAGTACACCATAGTCCTCATCTTCAAAGAAATCTATGTCTGAGTACAGTGAAGTGCTTCCCTTTAACCAACTCCAACGTTACAGTCCAATTTGAAATAGAGAAGAACATCCCCTGTGGCAGAGTAAAGTATGTTGCCATGACAACACGAAGAAGTTTAACTCCTGACAAGTAAGTGCAGATGATGTGCTGATTGTGCCTTGTGTAGTTACAATGGCCTCTGCTTTCTGCACCTTAACCCACCCTAACTCTGCTACACTCTCTTCTAGCTGGCAGCTGTTTGTCCTGCTACAGGATGGGTGTGTTTTGTTTTGTCTGCCTGTGCATGCATGAATAAATTATAAGAGCTTTGGACCTTTGGGACAGGACTGAGCTGCTCATCTGGCTCAACAGAGCACTTCTGCCCTACCAGTATGTGGCAAAAGATGATCGCTAATTGAAAGTGGCGAAGTGATCTGATGACACTGCGGGGATACTTTGGTTTGTCACAACGTGTAAAGGCCCTTGCTTTTTAAGGGTGGCTGCCTTCAAGGAGGGGTTAATCAATGCACAGCTTAACGCAGACTAGACAGGACAGAGCACAGTTGCTGGTCTCGGGGTAACTGAGGTCAAAATTAGCGAGCCATTTCAAGAAGATGCTCACTTACTGTGCTGACTTTGAAGCAATTACAACACCAACACTGTACCTTCAGCAATATATCACACAAGAAACTATGCTGATACTATGTCATCACTGTCATCTGAAGCAGAGAGAGCACTAGGCATACTCACAATATGTTGTTTTCTTACCTCAGCCATAACTGGATAGCAGACAGCATCCGTTCAAACAGACAGCCATGATACAGAGCCTGTAAAAGTGAAGATAAAAATGCATTAGCTCAAAGCATCAATCATGGTCAGAAAATAGTGATTCCATACACAATTGATTTCCATGGTATCTTTACTCCCTACAGCACATGCAATACTATTTTCTTCGCACTCATAAAGTCATTTGATATGGGCCACAGAAAGATGGAAGAGGAAGAAAGGTATGTGTGTCTGGCTACATTCCTGTCCCTAAACATGTCATATGTTCAAATGGAATTGCCTTCTAGAGCAAAGAGCATCATATATAATACAACTCTCATGTCTAGACACCCTCCGCGATCTAGTTTTTCCTCGCACTTTCTCTTACACAGATGTGCATTAAAAGCCACTTTTTACAGTGCACTACAGTTGCTTGTAAAATTGTGATTGTGGTTGGGCTAATTTACTAGTCATGAGACAAAAAGTTGCAGTATTTGTTTTAACATAATGGACTTCAGCTTGAAGGTGAAATCTAATAGTTGCCCCTGGATAACCCTCTGCTCCAAGACCACCTTCTATGTTTTTTAAGTGAAATAGAGATCTGTAGAAACTAATTTACTTTGTAAACACACCACCCAAATCTTGTTTACACTATTGGGAGTTGCAAGCACATGTGTTTGAGGAAGGAGACCTCTTGTGTCTCCTGCACCGCTACAAATACATATACACACACACTGTACTCAAACCTGCACCCACTGACTATATCACCAACCCCCTGATGTCCACTGGGAGGAGCAGCCACCCCCTGCCCTCTTCCAACAGGGGGGTCAAAGAGTATTTAACACGAGAGTCCTACATTCCTCCAAGGTGATAATTGCTGTAGCTGCTGGCGGGGGGCCATGAAGCGCAGGGTAAACAAGCAATAAGACTCTATGAACCATTCCATGCCGTCCTGGCTAAACAGCATGCATGACTGTGACTTGGGTAAATTATGCCATCAAGCCAGGCGTGACAGCGTGGAGTGAGTCTATTTGGTGTCTGAGCAGCCAGGTGTTTCGGTGAACTATAAGTAAAGACAAGACTTCACGCATTTTATCAAATACTGTGAAACCTAGAGGCTAAAGACTAGCTGCATTAAATTAACTAAAGATTAAGCTAAGCTTAGAAATCATAAAGAACAATAACTCAGTAACAAATTACACCAGCTGTGCAGACCTAGAAACAGGTGGGAGAAGGGATGAATATAAGTAGGAAGACAGCGAGCTCTATTCTGTCCCACATTTCAGTTCAGGTCTTGTCCCTCTCTGGCCCTCTGTTGCATCGGGGCTTCATTAGATTTTTCATATATAATTTGTGTGTGTGTGAGTTTAAGTTGAACCAAAGTCTGATGCTGAAAATTGATTGGCTTAATTAATTTGTCTTCATCTTCTGCATTAAATGTGATTAATGTTGCAGCTATTTTATATTTTCTTTTTTCAGCCTATTCGCTTACTATCTTGATTTTATATATATTTAGGAAATTTCAACATTTCATTCAGCTTCTGCCTTTTTTGTCAAAAACAAATCAATTCCCAAAATTAACAATACATCATTAATGCTTTAAGATATGGACTTCTAAATCAAAACACATATTTAAGAATGCCTGGCTCACTGAGCTTACTAACCAAAGTGCATTGTACTTCACAAGAGGGCACCACAGTCTTTAAAAGTTTGCATTGCATAACTGGCTCCATGGATACTGACAAAATTCAATTTGCTAAATTCCACTGATGCATAACACGAGGCAGTGATGGATTAAAACAGCTTAGTACAATATTAAACTAAACCCAAAACCCTAAATGTCACTTTAAAAATCAAACAACTCACTCATACATTCTGCAAATCTGATTTGTGAGTTTGACAGACTGCAATCTTCAGTCTATTCAAAAATCTGACTCTATATTTTAAAGAAATATGTGAAATCAGTTAACACACTGCGCCACAAGCCCTCATCCAAATCTACTAAAACTGACAGACATTTTTGGTGACTAGATGTTCCATATTTTAAATAACTTTTCCACAACAGTTTTACCTAATTTAATCAGCAAAATGACTGGATTATTTATTTATATGGCCAAAAACATCCCAGTTTTATAGAACATCCCAACATTTGAGGTGGTGGGTGGAAAAAATATGTTTCCCCAGTGGGGCAGTCAGGAAGTCATCTGGGGATCCAAAGGTCCAAAGTTCATACACCCGGGTGGTGGAAGTCTTACTTTTTACCACAATTTATGCATGTGGTATGTTGTCAAGTGCTCATTATGAACAAGCACGTGAAAAAACGAGCACTTGACCTCACCGAGTTCACTATATTCCAGCAATTATGCCACGGCCGCTTGCAGCTATTTGTTTTGTCAACAACCCTAAATCCCCAAATGAAATTTCTGCTATACTAACAAACATTGTGAAGCTATTGTTGCCCAAAGTGAGCCACTGCATTGGGTTTCACGCTACATCATTGTAGTGAACACTGGCAGCAGTGTTGCACGTCTGGACTTCCAAATAACATATGCCTAAAACAACTACTTCAATACTGTGTATTATTCGACAACACAAGACACACACTTGGTTTGTAATTTATTTAATTTGTCGATATTTTATTGAGAATTGTAACTATAATTATCTTAACCTCCTAAGACCTGAAACTCTTTCATGGCATGCATTTTTAATTTCTCTTTGATATTTGGGATGATTGGGACCCAATGAATGTAAAAACAAAGAATTACCAGATTTTTTTAATCTGATTTTTGTTTTTAAGAAAAATGAGAGCCACATATGAGGATATTCGTTTAAAATTTCAATAGAACAGAGGCAGTATAATGTCCTCGTAAGTGGATATCAGGCCCTTGTACAGCAAGATTTAGTATTTTGGTCTAAATAACCCAAAATATGATGTCCACATATGTGGACGCCATGTTCTAGGAGGTTAATAGATAGAAATGTGTCAGAAACACTGCATAAATTAAAAAAAGACAAATAAATGCAAGTATTTGCACTTTTAAAAGGGAAAATATTTCCCCCCTCACATGCACACACATAAGAAAATATCGACAAATTAAATCAAGCGGAAACCAAATTTGCCTCCAAAATGTTTTTTGGTAAATCAAGTCCATTAAAGAAACAATGAGGATTTATTGTTAAACTTTTAAGTGCATAAAATGAAGTTGCTTAGAGAATGGTTTCAATGGTTTTCAAATACCACATTTATTCCTCTTGTTTGTTTACAATGCTGACAAAAGAGGGAAATATGTGTAAAATTAGACGAACAAATGATTACAAGCATATAATTAGACACACTAAAACTCTACAGCTTTAGCTAATGTGATCCTCGTATAAGCAGCAGTATTGACATTTGCAGGATTGTTTGAGTTTTCTGTGCTTTAGCCTTATTGAAAGCATTTTTAATATTAAAAAAAGTAGGTTTAATTAGAATTTCAGTTTTATCTTCCACTTCAGTGTGAAATTTGATTTGTATCTGTTTCATACATACAGGCCCCTGTTCTGTGCGCACATATGGTCCCCTCAGCCCTGCACAAGGCTTGGAGAGGTTATAAAAACTGAAGGGGTGATTAAAAACCAGGAATAATGGCCTCCACAAAACTAGGAATGCGTTTAACTGGTACAATTGTTCCAAATCAGGTTGCCATTAATATCAGAAATGATTCTGCAGATCTTGAGAGGGGGATTTTACGGGGATTTTTAACTTGATTTTTAAAGAAACTGGCCCTGGGAAAAATGAAAGCATAGGCAGAATGTACTGTAGGTACATGATTTATGGCTGAGGATGACCTGGAAGGATTTAGGTTGGGTATATCTAGAACTGTGCTGACCTACCCACCAGTTCTGCATTGTTGAAGTTTGGTGGATCCTCCTAAATCCAGGATTAGGAAAGTCAAATATACAAACACCTTCACCCCTCCTCTTTTTCTCACATACAGACATACCAAGAAGAGGGAGAGGTTGAAAGCGTTAGCATTGGCTCCTGCCTGCCTGCTAAGCATGCCCAAACCCCAAACCCCATCACTTTCCTCATTACTTGAGCTTCATGGCTTTTTAGGGCTCTGTGCTTTATCTGGGATTTCACATTTCCCTGACTGCCACTTGACATGGCTCAACCAGTTGCCAGCAATCAAGTAGCAGAGGGCAGCAGCAGCAGCGGCACCGGCTGAGTCTTCAGGCTGCACCTTGATTTGAGAATTGCACATCACAGCCACTGGCCTTGCTAAGCTTCGGTAATTATTGGCCACACATGCCATCTTCCCACCAACTCTATTTCTACCCCACTCCATAGACTGACCTGACATAATGGGTGAAGGGGAGAGGGGCTGCATGTAGAGAGATAGGGATAGTCATGGGTCATGGGTGGATTGCATGGTGTTGATGTGTGCTTTAAAAGCCAAAAAGTGTTTGACAGAGCTGGAGAAAGAAGTGATAACACGTTCTGCAAATCATCCATACTGTCAATCTCAGAATGTTCTATATGGATCATCCCCTTATGTGTTAAAGCATGTCAGTGCCCTTGTCTATTTTCTTGCACCCACAGTACACATTGTGTGTGTGTGTGTGTGTGTGTGTGTGTGTGTGTGTGTGTGTGTGTGTGTGTGTGTGTGTGTGTGTGTCTGTGCCTAATTGAGAGGTAAGCAAAAAAGTTGCCTTTAAAGTTTCCAATAAATATCCTGCCAGTAATGTCAAACACCTGCCCGTAAAGCCCAGAGGAATGCTAAATGAAACCAAGTTGCAGAGCCTGTCTCCTGTCTGGGGTCTCAAGTCAAGACAGCAGGATTTGTAATGGCTGTAACCAGGATTATTGAGTTCAAGCAGAACAGCCAGGAAGCAAGAAAAAACATAGCATGGTCAGCACCACTGCTTTTCCTCCCTCTAACAGCCAGTACAATGAGTTGTGTGTCCCACTAACAGTAGAGATGGATTCCAGATTATTCCTCAACTTAGTCACCCTCTTGGCATCAAAACATAACAAAACAGCCATAAACTGTTTGTTTTTTTTAAACCACTATTATAAGAGCCAAACGATCCAACCCTCTCAGGGACTGCTGTATAATACTAGTGGACACAAATGTGATTAGACAAGAAGTGATCTTTTTTGTGAAAGTGTGTTGAAAGTGTGAGCCAGATAAAGTGAGACAGATGATTACTGCAACTCAAAACATGACCCACTGACCTCCCCACCCCAGTGTCGCACACCAGTAACCATCTCATGCACACACACATGCAGTCTGAACACATACAAAAATGCACGCGCTAATGCACACACATCTACAAATATTCAGTATCATGGAAGGAAGAGGCTCTTGGTGAGAACATGTGACCCTAGAAGCCAAATGATGCTGTCATTTGGCCTCATCTCTGGTTTTGATTGCCTAAACTCCTGACGCCTTCCTCCCGCTGCACCTGTCGAACGCCAATAGACCCCCTGCCCAGACCTTTTCACCACTGAGAATATATGGCCGTGCTCCTGGGTCCAGCCTGGCTAATTACCACTGGCCTCAAATCGCCCCCAAATGCCACAGTAGGGTAGGGTTTTTAGCTGCTGTTGCCACCCTGAGGCTCAGCACAGCAGTCCTCCCTGTTATTTGGTGCCTCTCTATTCCTCAACGTGTTCCAGATAAGGCTGACCACGCAAAGGCATTTATTTCCAGAGTAACAGGCTGTCCCATTCAAGCCAGAGATTAAGCACTGCTGTCTACACGCAACCATGAATAATGAAGCTATCATTCCAGACAGGCAGGCAAAAGCAGTGTGAGTTATATACACCAGTAATCTCAGATGCTACTGCACACAAGTGCCCAATGTATGAAATAGCAGCACCACTGTGCAGTTCATAAATTATTTTAAAATGCACAAGTGTGGTTAAGATCTATTTTGATTTAGTGTCTTAATCATAAGACTAATACAGCTGAAGCATGAATTATATATATAATGCATATTGTACATTTTTTTAAATGTACAATATGTAGATAACATCTCGCAGTATGAACTTTTACCTGGCAGGAGCAGTAAAAGAAATAATAATAAATTTATTACATTTAAATTTGTGTCTGCATAACATAATAAATAATCGGCACTTGTAGATCTGTACAGGTGCACTTTATGGGCTTTATTTTATCAAAACTAAGTTATGAAGCGTAGTAATGTGAGCTTTCTGGTGTTCATTTTTTATTTGTTAGTCTGTTTGTTAGAATGGATTTGGATTTTCCCTGGGAATATTAAATGTTAACATATTAAAGCTTTAAATTGTTACTAACTGAAAGGGAGAATATACAAATAATGAGTTATTTTAATTTTCCCCTACAATTTACTTTTCTCAACTTCCAAGCATATCTTCCCCCATCTTCAACTGGAGGGATATAATCCCGGAAACGGTTTCGAAACAACAGTAGGTAGGCTGTACCTGACGCGAGGCTGGATAATAGCAGACACCACGTGACTGCAGTACTTGCAGTCTGGACGCACGGCAGGGTCTGTCAGAGCCTCCGTGGTGAGGACGACATACACATACACGCAGGACGGATAAAAATAGACGCCATTTATGTGTTGAGAAGCCGCTTGAAAAGCTATGTGCTACGCGTCCAACTTGTTAAACTTAATATGTGCCGTTTGTTTTTATTACTTTTAACGCTGTCAGTCATGTTTTTTTAACAATCTGCACAGTTTAGTGTATCAAAATGTGCAAAAGCGCACCGAAAGCCTCGCACGGATTTCACTGCTCTCCTCCACTTGAATTCATAACAGAGGTTTTTTTTTTTCCTCTTCTATCGCGGTACACATCTCAACCCTCCTCTCAAAGGAGCGACACCGACAAAATCCCTTAATTCAACACACAGTGAAGACTTATCGCCCGTTATGCGCTGCGTCACCGGCTTTAGACAGGGGCAAAGTATGGCACCATATCTGAACTTGCATGAATGAAAGTGACGGCATAAAGCACTCAGTCAGCAGGCGACTCACTCAGCCTCCGGTGTCTGTCTCGCCTGTGTGGCGCTCTCCTGCATCCCTCAGTGAGCATCACTCTCTGTGGAGCCGGTGCGAGGCATCCTCCCTTACAAACACCGGTCCTGGACATCCTAGACAGCCCGTCCTGCGACATATTTTTACTTTGGACCCGTTGATGTCACTTCCTGCTTGGGCAAATGCCTGTGCAAATAAACCCAGGGATGTGAAGGGGTGCTCGGGGAGCCATTTTTTGAGGTCACGCAGCAGACAAGTTCACAAGGTCATGCAGTAGCGACATGTCCCAAAGCCGACAACAAGCTCGTTACTCTTTAAAATGACAACTATCATCCCATCTGGCTCATTCGAACTGTGCCCTATAGTTTTACATAACCAGCCACATCCACATCATCCTACCCCCCTGCGATACGCCGGCAAGGTTCATTTCCTGGTACGCTGTGCGCATTTACGGCCATGATTATGCAATGAAGGCGGCATCATCACTCTTTCACAAATGCTATACAACGCAGCTGGTAAGAAAATGTTTCAGGATATACAGGACTGCGAAAGCTACAGTATTGCACCAATTTGTGGGACACCTGTTGATAAAATAATATCATCCAATTGAAAAAGCAAAGCTCAGACAGCTAAATACAGTTTTACCTTTTTTAGTTTGTCTTAAAAGGAGGTAGCTGACAAACTACGACTTTTGTTACACATTTCTATATTTAATATTTAAATCCAGCAATCCTTTAAGACAGCTTGGAAGAAGAATAATGAGGTTGCACAATTTAATATAAGTACCTATACTGGTCTGTGATTAGTCAATGTGATGTGGCAGAAGCTGGTCTTCGTTCTTTCCACACCCAGGTCTCTTTTCTTTACCTTTGAACCTAGGCCTGGCAGCCCATTTCTGATCTACACAGGGTCTCCTTTTACCCCAATCCCCTTGTAGGCCCCAGTGATAGACGGGCATCAATGTGCCAATACTTCACTGTATTTCAATATCCTGCTCAGGAAAAGGAATTCAAGGGGTTGAGCGAAGTTCAGAGTAACAGCGTGGTGCCTAAAGCTCACAACCTGTCCCCAGCCTCGTGCCGAGAACCTGAGATCCAAACATTCAGCTGAGAAAATTCTTGAGACCAGGTCCTGTATGTGTCAACAAAACAGCCCCTGCTGCCACCATCCAGACTGAGAGACGGGAGCAAAGACGAGCAAACGACAGCAGATCCAACAGCCTGTGAGTGAAACTTTCCAGAACCAAAATTATTATTTATTTTACTCAACAACAAGTAGTCTGTCTGGATGTTTACACCAGTGTCTATCTCAGAACCTGAACCCTCAGGCAAGTATTTGTTAAACATGAGGTTTTACTGTCTCAGTCACAACTACAGCTTAACTCCATATCTCTTTTCTAACTTTGGCCCGACAAAAAGTCCTGGCACACTCCAACTCCTTTATAAAATCCTAAAAAATTGAATGTTCTTTTAAATTTTAATCCGTTTTTCTATAGGCTACTGTACCAATATTCTGGAAAAAATACATATTGATGTATAACAAATACTGGAATAATGAAGATGTGTTTGACTTTGTTGTTTGGATTTGTTATATTTATATACCATGGCAATTCAAACAAACAGGATTACGTACATTTTATCAATGTGGTGAGTAAGGTGGGCACATATCCAGTATGTGTAGGACTGTGTGAATGCACTGAGCCTGTGCCCAAATATAAATGCATGTGTTTAGTGTAGTATTTTGCGATAGGATGATGTGCTCATGTGGTTCTGTTGTCTGTGTGCGATTGGTTGGATCAGTCAGAGGACTGTGGCAGGCACGAAAGAGGCAGCGAAGCAGGCAGTGCGACCTAGTGGTGGAAGAGGGGTGTGTGGTGGAAGAGGGGTGTGCACTATGAATCACACCGATACACTAAAAAATATGCACATTATTTATCTTGTTAATAAATCCACACGAGCGTGCTAACACATACAGTCAACCCAACATGCCTTTGTTAATTCACTGTATAGCAATTTATCTCCTTGAAACACATGCTGTTAAACTCTAACCCATGTATTTGATCTAATGTCCCAAATACCTAATGTAGTGTTCCAAGTTTTAAAATAACATAATTCCCCACCAACCACCCACATATGTAACATAACGCTCTCTAACCAGGTTTGTACCAGTGTTTTCTATCAGCCCATGCTTCCCTTCTATCCCCTCCACCTTACACCCCCTGCTTTTACTTCCGTTCTCCCATTGCTAAATCTGCTCTTGAACCAAATGGCACGAGTGGTAACTTCAAAGCCAGAACTACCTACATCCCCTTTCCCTGCTATGGAATATTTGAAAATGAAAAAAAAAAATAGACCATCTGGCATAGCAGTGGTGTCTGACTTTTCCCATATCAACCAAGTGACACTTAACCAGGCTGTGTTTTGAGATGATCGGCCTAGGATCGCAATTTAACACGTCCCCACCCCCCAAATCCACAAAAGCATTAAAGATTACCCACTATCCAGATGTGTTTTAGTAGAGATTGAGGGGACAGAAGGAGGAGCTTTAAAAAAGAGGGGGTTATGTAGACATGGGTGGGTGGAGTTAGTAACCAATTCTGGAAAAAAAGAGGAATACAGCATGGACAAGTGAAGTCCCAAAAAGCAGGGTTTAGCAGGGGCCTAGTTCTACTGGAGCTGCGGCCCATTTTGCCTTGAAGGGGATTAATAATGAATTAAAGCACTCCCACCCCCCTTCTAAAAAGATATTCATGCATGTTAATGCATCCATTATTTATAGTGCGCATAGAGGCTGGCTAGTGGTGGCCACATGCAAGTGGGAGGGATGTAAAGATGAAATGAGGAGGTGGGGGTCTCTTCCCCCTGAATGAAGCACTGAGGCTCTGGAAGCAACATCCAGCCATTGTGGCTGGGCTGGGGCTGGGTGGAGATGGCATGGGGAGTGGATATGGAAAAGTAGGAGGAGGTGGGGGATGTGGGGGCCTTGCTGCCAGACAGGCAGCTCGTGCATGGGGCCGCCAAGTGTTGTGGGGGAAGGGGTGGATTAAACAAATAAATACATGATAAGGAATAATCATGCCAGGGAGGCAGGGCGTGATAGAGACAAAGAGGCTAAGAGGGGCAAAGCGGGGGTGTTAGTTCAGTCAGACAGGATTTGTTGTCTGGACTGACCCATTCTTGATCACAAACCTACGTGAGATAACTTTTTTAGATGCTCTTTTAATTGGACTGTTTCATTCGATGACTCATACCAATTATGCTTTCGCCAAGGAGCTAACAAAGTCTGTTTGATCTGAAATAAACTACATAGATCTGAGTAACTCAGAAATTTGGTGTCATGTCCAGTGCATAACATTAGGTATGACTGGTTGATAATTCAATAAAGCATTACAGAAGTTGACACGGCCAAAGCAAAGATGAGAAATAGACATGTAAAAGAGAGGAAAAGGCAAGATGTGAACGTGAGAGATCGAGGAAGAAAGATGAGTAAGAAGAGGCTAAACTTTTTTTACGTAGCGAAGCAGTGCAGAAAGGAGCAGGGCAAGGAGGATGATAAGATAAGGCAAAAGCACGAGTCAGATGAGCTTTCTACCCTGCTGATCCCCATATTAGCATAGATACAGAGTCATAAGCATGGCAGGGAGCTTTTGCTGTGGAGGTGACATCAGGGCCATGACACCCAAACTCATCTCCATAGATATCACTGGGGCCATGCAGGTTAATCAAACATAAGGCTTATCTAGGCGTCTGTAGTGCGTGAAAATCTGCCAACGAGCTGCCACCTTAAATTTCAGTAATCCTTGTAAGTAACTAATTCTTAATACTGTTTTGCTTGTCGACAAAATGAAGAAATGAAGCACGGCTTAGAAAATTTGCCCTTTCTGTGTGTTTGTTTTGGGAAAATGTTTGCTTCCAGAAACTGCTTCTTCTACAGAAAAAAAAATACTTAGAGATCACTGTTCATGCCATTTCTACGTGTATGCAAACACCAAACTGCTCTGGGGATATGGTGACATGTAGGCTAAGAGGTCATCAGTGTGGCTTGGCAACACCTGTTTCAACGGGATTTTCCTCTCGTTTCGAAAAGCTGGCCTGGTGTTACACGCATGGCACGTGAGTGGCACAAATCCTCCACTACAATGGAGTATTAAATAGTTATGCCATCATAATGGATAAAAATATTGTTGCATGAACTGTATGATTCAGGAACAAAGCAGGTAACAGTGAGACATTCATTAATGGCAGACATGCCACATGTTTCTCAACAAGTAGCACCAGAGGCAAGACCTCCCAGAAGGGACAATCTGCATTGTGCAAACATTGCAACCTTTGTTCCCCCAACAAACACAAGGTGAGGCACTAAAGTGTTTTTAATACGAAAACCTCAACCACACACAGGAAAATCCATAAACATTGGAATGATGTCAAAACAACATTGTGGGGTTTGACGGTTTTAATTTTCCACCACTCAAAGTAAAAATGGCTCCTGCAACATTTCCTGCACCCCGGTGATTTTTATGACAAATACAACAGCAGCTTAATTATACATGCGACCACCACCATAAAAGCAGAACCATTAACTACCATCTTGTTAACACAGAGGACCTGCCTTGAAAGTGCTAGAGTCGCATTTTGAAATCTTTTCACTCAGCGCCTGTCTGCAATGTCAGATTTTCACTATTTAGCAAAAACAGAAAGAACGTGGCAGTACATGCAAGCCCTACACACGAGACATCTGCTTTAATTGAACTAGACATTAAAAATAATTGTGACGACCTGTTCTTGATGTGTTGGCTAAAATATAATAAAGGAAACATGTCCAAGTCAGTCAAGTAACATCTAGGCACAGATATTTTCACTGACTTTAAGTTGCAGTGTGCAGCTGCGTTGATGTAGGAAGAAACCTGGCTTCTGATGTTCCTGACCCAGCTCAGTGTGTCCACGGAGAAAGCTTTGCAGTCTCCAAATAAGAGTGAACTTCCAACCTTTTCCTGAAGAGGCTTTGGTTAAGTTTCAAAGGCTTCCTGGTTTTACTTTACTAGCCAAACATACCCCAGCTGTACACAAAGTGGTCACTCTCAGTGAGACCCTATGGAGGCAGAGGGAGATCAGACACCCCTTGACGTAACCAAACATCTCTGTTAAAAGCAATGTGAACAGAGGGTTTGCCATTGATGTTATTGCTTGCTTAAACGGGTCAGTCTTCACTCATGGCAAGTGTGACATTACAGACGGTAATATCATACTTGTGAGCAATGCTTCAAGCCTACAGGTCCCAACAAAGAGAATTCGTTGTTTGTCGCTGTCATGAAATAGATCAGCCATCTTAATATTTCATACTCTGCCTATCCTTAAGATGTCCATATGGACTTCATAGAATATGTCAGTCTCTTGAGTGATAGAATGGAAAACCTACAAAGCACATCTCTGAAGGCAATCCCATCAAGCAGCATTCACTTCGAGATGTATAGCCCTGTGTTAGGCAAATGAGCTGAGAAATGGTGAGCTACTGAATCCATTATTTCTCATTCTGTATGTATTGTCTTAAAGCCTGCCTAATGTCCCCAAAATGCCTTTAAAGACATGTTAAGAGAAAAGAGCTCTCTGCCTTGGAATGAGGTAACTTAATTATCATAGCAACTGCCAGTACTCTTTAACATGTCAATGGTACTTGGCTTGCATGCATAATTTTGCTGTGTTATTGTGGTGGCCTCTGTGTTGCTCACTGACAAAAAACCCAAACCACAGGCACGGGGGCCTATTGTCATGGATGCATCCATCTGGATCAAGGCCACTAGAGGATATTTGCACTTCCTCTGTGGATCCTGGCTCTTTTTGACATGCAGCAGAAGGACCAGGCTTCACCCACCAGTGCAGGGCCAATTGAGGTGTAGATTGACCAGAGGGACAGTGAAGAAGGGCAGCCAGCAGGGCAGCACTCCTGTCAAGCTCAGTGATGGACACCCACATGGCAGCTGGTAGTTGGCCTGGGGTTTCTGAGGTCCTATAGCAACTGATGGGACATGACGAGGCAGGCTTCCTGGTTTCATTCCTTTGTCCCTTGGGATGTTGGAATGTGTATCAGAATGTCAGAGGATCTTGGCTTCAGCACACTTTTGGTGTCAGCTGCCTACCAATGCCCCACACTTACCCTGACATGTATTAACAAGTAATTCAGGTAGCTGTTTCATACAAAAATACAATGCCTTTTAAAAGTAATGGTAACTTTCTCTGTTTTTCTTCAACCCAATTACATGAATAAAACATTAGCATATATAGCCTATGAATACTGCAAACACTGCTTGAATTGAAATAACGGACCAAGTGATCTGAACCAAAAAGTGCATAAATTGGGCCCTTTGAAGTGATAGAAATATGCTGATCTAGATCTATTGTGGTTAACACCACAGCATTCACAAAGGCCTTTGAATGCTTCTTTATACGTGTATATGCAGAGTGTGTATGCGTGTACTCGTATGCCCAGGTGGGAGAGAAGGCTAATGGTAGATGCAAAGATCACTATACACATCTGGAAAAACAGCTCTCAGAGATATATCAAATAGAACCAATTCATCTCCAACATATAAACACGTTAGCTGTCAATCTACATCTCCCCACATGTAACCTATATGCTTGTTGCGACATACGTAGCCTCTGAGCTGTGTTGGAATGCTGACAGCCCACAGATATGAATCTTGATTTGATTAAAAGGTAAGAGTTGGGGTCTAAACGCTGGAACCAATATCAGTTCGGGTGGGTGGGCAAGGTAACTGTTGCAAAGGAGGTGAGGTGGAGAGGAAGGGGGAAAGTGTGATTGTTGGGGGGGTTACCTGTGGCCTTGGCTCCAACTGGGAGTAATTTGGAACAGACTGCTCCCAGTGTGTTCATTAGGTTGTGATTGGGCTGAACGCAGGTGGGGAGGGCTGCCCAGCCTGACGCTGAATAGTCTTGATTGTGCCCAGCATAAAACGCCATCTGTTTCAATGAGGCAATGAAGGAGAGAGAGAGAGAGAGAGATTGAAGCAAGACGAAGGAGGAGGGAGCTACCGGTGAAAAGTCGCGTTTTGTGATGTCTCGAAAATTTTGTGTACTAACAACGGGACAAAAACATATAGAATAAAAATATAAAGCTGCACTGTCCATTGTTTCGTCTTAAATCGAACACAGAAATGACTTTCCATGTACAAAAATATAATTCAGTCTATAATGTAAATTAATGGGTGGGCACAAGAAAATATTTACACGTGACCAAACTTTGTGCAAAAAATGCAAAGTGGTCAAATGTAATCAGTCCATTTTGAGTCTGAATGGCAGGCCTCATTTTCACCAGGCTATGAGCGGATGGCTGATGAGACAAGGGGATTGGAGATAGGGCCGCAGTTTATTTATGGGCCGCCTGCTTCAAAGCCAGAATGTTTTTGGTTAATCCCATGCTCATACCAAAAGCAGACATACAAATGTTAATCTGGGAGTTTACATGCAAATTTGGGCTGTCTACTTTGCTGTAGACACAACATTACCCAAAATCACATTCCTCTGTCTCATGTAAGAAGGAGGTAAAAACACTGACAAAATATCTTTTTACTCAGACAGCCTCGCTTTCGGTTGCTTATTTTTTTTCTCTCGTTGCAAGGCCTTGGAAAGAAAAAAAGAAGAGAGCAGAAGAGAAGAAGGCCACTCTTTGCTGCTCGACTTTTGAAGCGTCTTTATCGGGCTTGGCAGCGTAGTCTTGCGTGTCCAAGCCTCGTCGTGCTTTTCATCCTTTGTGCTGTCCAAGGTGTGTCCAATGCACTGTTGCTTTGTGTGGAGAGGGAGACGACACATCACATTCTGTCTTCTGTCCCAAGCTGGGGGATGGGGAGATTGTGGGGTGGGGTGTACAACAGAGGGGGCACAAAAAGCAAACTTATAGAAGGCCGGAGCGCTTCAAAGCCGCGATGCACAAAGGCTTATAAAGCGTTACTTCATGCAGAGTTGTGCCAGATGTAATTGCGGGGTTCCTGGAGATAAAGAATCACATGCAATTCTTAGCCCCACCCCTGATACTTATGAAAGAGCTGTGGCTAAGAAGCTTCAGCTGCACGAACAGAAAAGTTTGTTTCACTTTGGTGCACAATAAATAATTAACAGTTATTTTATAGGTTTCAGGATGAATTTGCTGTCTTGAAAACAGTAACAGTGCACATCAAGCTTTACAGATGCAGGAAGATGGGCTGAGCCCATTATAAATAGGGAGGGGTGAAAACTACACTGAGTGACAAGCGAGTTCCCTCCCCTTTTTCACTCTGCCCTCATCTTCGTAGTATAGGCTCTTTCAAGTCTGCCTGACTCCTTTCTACAGAAAATTATGTTGATTCATTGTTAATAAGCCCAGAGGTTGCCAGTGTGAGCACAGTGCGTGGCAAATATAGGTAGACTGTAGTTTTCCAGATCAACCTGACTAGTCCTCATCTGTTTCCTGTGGCCTCCTGCTGAGATGGGACTGGTGTCGAGTGTGCATTGTTAAATATGTTCCCGGGCAAAAATGCTGCCACTGTCAGGTACATTTGCACAGGCTGCTCCTTATGTGTGTGTGTGCGCGCGTGCGCTCACGCACGACAGTGCAGGTGGGTATGTGCATGTGTGATGCTGACAGTGAACAGTGATGGGTGTGGAGGAAAGGGTGGTGCAGTCACTTTAGACTTGAGATGCCATTCCCACAGGACTGACACGCCCCGGTGTTTTCCAAGACAGAGACGAAGGCAAACATGAAGCAGATCCATCTTTGCATCTTAAAGGTTTCACAAATACTTCTATAGCCAGAGAACAGTAACTTTTTGTTATCTCTTCATGTGGGAAGTCTAAAGGCCTCCTGCTAGGAATGTAGAAACTATGGTGTGTGTATCCACAAGGTCAAGGCTTAGATGTCATGCACAAACAAATTTTAAATTTAACAGCTACAATTAAATCAAGTAGTGTCTCATCAAGGTGACATGGTGTGACGACAATAATAGCATGTAAATGTACCTAACTACGGTAATAAAATGAGTTAGCTCAGGAATCGGTGTCTTTGACAGCCTTCTTTCGTCACGTTATGGATCAGAGCTCAAGTTTACTTTATATCTTTAGCACCGTAAAAAGGGCCAGTGCAGGTTCTATACCAGCCCAATTACAATGGCTGTTCACGACAGAAAGAAATCTTGCCCATGATTAGTGTGGAAATAAGGTATCTTATGAATAACCAAGTGATATTAAATGCCTCCTAGAAGAACAAGGGCTTTAAAACCCTATGCGATACTCCTTTGCATATCAATAAACTGACATTAGTATTTAAAAAAAATGTTAAAGTGCTGGACTAAAAGAACAAACATTTTTCAAAGCCAGCATAAATTAAATACAGGGCATCGTCTTCAAGTTTTAAAAAGTGTCAACAATCTGTATAGTAAATAAAGCAGTTGCAGGCAAACAAAGGCAAATGCTGCATGCAAATGCTAAAATTTGCAGCACTCTTTTTGTGACTCATCACTAAAAAATACGTGTCGAAACTTTTGGATTAGCTAGAAGCTAACCTGTAACTCTTCACATGTAGGCACCATTCTCAGGTCATAGAACAAAGCACAAGGGTCAGCAAGGAGATGTCAAAGATCATGGTAACCCAAGGGTTCCTTGAGTCTCATCCAAAAACCTCTAGCATTTTTCAAAGCCCTCCTGCAGCCCAGGCCCTCATCAGTGCGTGCCCCCAATGGCCTTGTGCACATATGCACTACCTCTCTGGTGGGTGAAGGGGGGGCCTGAGTGCATCACCTGCAGCCCCCATTACGTGACGGAACAGGCTTGGCCTACTCAAAACAAGCCTGAGACCCAGTAGGGGGGGTGGTAATGATGCAGGGGGCACTAACAGGTACAGGGAGCAGATTTTATTTTCTCCATATTTCACAAAAGCCTTTCTCAAATTCTTGTTGGGCTCACAGACTATATAGACAAGGTTTCACCCCGTGAGATATAATTACTCATGACCCACATGGCTCTGTGAGAGTGGTATATATACGTTTAAGTTTGCACTGAGGTATAGAGTGAGCATCCCTATTTAATTTTTAACTACAGACAGCAACATAGAATAAAGCAAATATTTTACCATCACCTGCTTAGAAAAAACAAGGACAACGAAGGGCAATCATTTAAACGAGGGCAATAGTACTTGCACTAATCTTGGATTCATTTGTGAACACGTGAAAGTGTTCATTGGGTCTTGATCAAGAGATGTGGTTAAAACCACTGATGCAGCAAATCTAGACTCCCCCCCCCCCCCCCATCCCCTTGTCTGCTCAATCAACCATCAATAAAATCTCTCCTCTTCACTACTGCTGACAATTAGAACACGAGCCAATCCCTAACCTACATAGGGAAAGAGGCCCCATAACCCAATCTTACATTAAACCGACTCGGGGAAGTGAAGGTGTTCTAGCTCTCAGCAGATTATACTATAGCTGAGATGAAGGGCTGAAAAAGAACGAGTGTAGTTCAGTCAAACTAGCTAAACGGGTGAGAATTAAGATGTTGTAGCGTGGGATGAGGCAGTTATGCATACATAACATGTTGAGGCTGGGACCCCCTACTGGGGAGAGGCACGACAAAGCCTCTCTAACAGCAATACCTCTGGGACAGCTAATGATTAATTAGCTTGTGTCATTAAGTGAGGCAAATGTCACCCGAGCTTCCTGGGGAAGCTGTCACACCATGTGTAGGCTACTCACAAGTTTCCCCCTCAGGTGCCGGTGGAGGGGATTTGGGGGGGGGTAAGTGCACTGTAACTAGTCAAATCCTGACATCTAGTGGTCAAATATAAAATTTGCCAATTTCCAACAGCAGTAAGAACTAGATTTAGGCAGAAACTTTTTTTCTTTAATTTAATTTATTATCAAAATATGTTACAAAAAAAAAAATTCCTTTTGCCCAACATTCCCAACAATTACCTACAACAAAAGTGTTATCCAGATTTGACTTTGGGAATGCTCTCTGATCGCTGATCCTTGATCGCTAAATTAGCTGAGATGACCTCTGACCTTTAAGTGTCATTCACCTCACTGGCCATGTCACTGACCTCAAAGTTGAGGAGCTGACCATTTTTCACACCTAAGTTTTAAGGAGGCAAGAGCTGGCATATGGGCGAGGGTCAGAGTGGCGGGCAAGCTTGGCATCGCAACATTTTAAAAACATCTATCTTATAATTCTATTACAGTTTGCTCAGTCAAAAAAAACCAATGACATAAAATCCTAAGCGATCCCAAACATGAAAGTAAAAAGGAAAATGTTTCTTACCAAACAGCCGAGGACCAAGCCAGGTTTGATGACTTTCCTTGCAGTTTGGAACAAATCCGGACAAACGATCGCCAAAGTAATAGTTCTAATTAGCCAATGTGCTTCCTTTAATAATATTATTTTCTCCATCAGCTACAGCGGGTTTTCCCAGCACACATGTTCACACTTTACTTCTTTTTCTCCACTGCAGGAGCAGTTATTCTGAGCCTTGGAGGTCAGCACTGAATTCTGGCCTGCTGTAAGACCAGACCAAGATGAAGTGAGAAGGCCCCTCTCTTCAACAGGGAGTGGCAGCGCAACGTGGAAAGGCTTAACACACACACACACACACACACCTCATGTCTGTTTATTCACATCGGCAAAGCACGTGCAGACACATGTGCGTGTGCACACACACAAACACACACGCACACAATCTGCCTCACCCTCACATAGACATGTGCATACAAAAGCACACCTGTCAGGGCCTTTCCACTGTGTGAGCAAAAGCAAAGAAGTCCGGCCCCCCCTCCGTCTCTCTGTATGTGGTATCCCATGTCTGTTATATTAAAGCAAATCTATTCAGTTCCCACTTTCTTATCTGAAATAATGGCATGAGCAATTTTCACATTTAAGTAAGCAAGGACACATGCAGTCTCTCTCTCTTCCACTCTCTCACTTAATGAATGGAATCAGATCTGGGCCCCCGTGGCTGCGGTCTAATCTGCCTTTGAAGATTTCTACAATTTACAGAAATAAATAATTACATACCACTGAACAGTTGTTTGGTTTGGGTTTTTTGTTGTTGTCGTTTTGTTTGCTTTTTGTAAATAGGATATATACACCTATCTACTTTTACATTTACTAGTCCACAAGTGCGTTCGATTTCTATGTTATTGGCCAGAGCCAAAAAGGGCCCAGGACATTGCCAGGAGCCTCCCAATTGTGCCAGTCAACTGGTGTGTGACGTCCATTTGAAGGAGGAATCTGTCAAATAGAGTGATTGAATTAAAGTGCACTTTGGTCCGGAGTGCTCTCTCTTTGCCACTTTCCACCATAACATGTCTTGTCCTAAAATAATTAGATTGAGGCTTTGGGTAATGGAGTGGCCGGATCCTCAGTGGTCAAAAGAAGGAATGGTGGCGCATTGAATAGAAGCCTCCAATCTTAAAAAACACTTTATTTCTTTACACTTGAGGTTTGTTGTCTTTTGTGACTATTATCCCCATTCACCAATTGCTTTCATGCAGCTGTGCCCCTCTTAAAAAGTCTTTGTGCAGGCACCATGAATACAGGGAATGTGTCCATGGCAGGTAGCCCTTATTGCAAGTTAATCTCTTGAAAGAGCCTCATACAAGTACTTTTAAATTCTCCCCTAGCCACAGAGGGCTCATCATCAATCGAGCACTTCTCCCCTTTGTAGGGTTGATGAGTGTGGTGCGTGGCTGGTGACAATGGCTGCCAAGTGTGGCAAAGTAATCACCTTCTGGGGAAAACACTAGTAATTACTTCTAAACTGTTTGGGCTTCAGAGACAACTGATATTGTGCAATAAAATGAAAAGGTCCCTTTAGAGAGCAGCGCTGTGATGGTCGATCTCAATATGTTTGTCATCTATTTGTTTACAGACATTTTTCTTTTCAGTTTCCTCACTGCAACCGTCCTTTTTATCCTATATGCATTTGTCTTCATGTGGTTTAGTTTATGTGCTGGACAAACACCATAACCACATTCTCCATGCATACTCACAAGACACTTTACATTATATAAGTTTATATAAGTTTCTTAGTTTCAGACAATTAAACAAGTCAAATACAGCTTCCATTCCTAAAGAGTATTTTAATTAAGCTCCTACATTCAGCCACACCTGTATTCATCCTTTAGGCTGTTAATAAGAGGCTATAATTATTTCTGAGCCTTTCTAATGAGATAACATCTTTTTTGTGGATCCTTATTTAGTGCAGTTATTAGGTGTAATGATGTTTAGCCATAATTTTCCTCAGGGTTTCCTCTGAGGTGAGAATTTACTGATCAATTGTGACTTTATAAGTTACAAGTATGAATTGTTAGTTGTTGCTCTCACAAACTAGATAGAATTCAGTCAAGATTACTATGATTAAGACGCTAAAATGAAATTATTTGAATCTGAAAAAGCAAGAAAGGCGTTCTGACACCAGTTTTCTTTGTAACGTCTTTAATATCAAATATCAAAACTGAGTTTACACTGTATACATTTTTTATGTGCACGGATTAATAATAAATGCAGACAAGAAAATTCCAGAGCGCAAGACTCTCGCAAGACTCCTTCGACTTACCTCTGCTGCACCATAAGCTCATCTTGTCTGCTTGACACACGTGTGTGGGGTCTGAGGGGAAAGGCAAGCAAAGCTTTCAGTTTTACTAGAATAAGATATGAGTTAGACTTTTAAACTTTTCTAACCAGAAGTAAAAGCAAATGGCTGCCAGCAGAAAAGAAATATGTAAAACCTTGTGTTTTTTTAAATATCGTTCCTTTTTGTGGACATGGAGTGTCCTTTTACTTGGTCCTGCATTACCACTTTGAGCTACTTATAATTTATCTGAGTATTCTACAATCGTGCTACTAGTTAGGTTTTTTTTAATAAACTAAAATTAAATATGTTGAAAATGAAGTAAGAATTCATCAAAGAAAATCTAAACTATGATATTAAAAATGAAAATGTAGCACTGTCATACTGAGCTCGGAAGAGAGCATTTATTCCCTGCTGGGTTAAAATACAACAACAGACACATTTTCATTGCATCACAACGTTCAATAAATAATCTACAGGGAAAAGCAAATTCAGTGTATTCTTGTATATATAGCCTATACATATTTGCATATAGTCTGTAAGCACATGAGTTATAAAAAGCTATAAAAGCTTCATAAGAAAATATGCTAAGGCTGTGCAAATATTCCCTGTTTTGTAGGTCTTATGCTACCAAAACAATAAAATGAAAGACTGCCTGAACAATTACCCACACTTTCATATATAAAGCATTATTCTGCACTTCCTGTGTTTCTGGACAGTTTTTGGAATTTTAACTCTTTCTTTAGGCAATTTCTGAGAGAAAAAAATACCTGACTGTTTCACTGTTTTGTCTGTCATTTGAAGCTGAGCAGCTTCCAGGCATGCAGTGAGTGAACAGTTAAGAAAAGGAGAACGAAAGAAAGAGTATCTGCCAGGCTACAGAGGAAAACATGATTCTGCAGCAACAAATTTTGGGAAACTGGACAATGCTTGCTTACACTGTATCGTGATACTTGCTGATACTTGTTGATAACAAGTGGTTCCTTGGATAGCTGTACTGATAACAATTCAGGGCAGGTAGCTGAATACGATAAAAAAGCTTTAGCTAGCTTGCAGCACACTCTTACCAATGCAATAAAAAAAACTGCACATTTAATACAAAACACCTTTTTAAGGGCTGTCTTCAGCTTGTATTGTTCTTTTCTGCCTCCTACTGGGCAAGCATAAAATTAGGCTAATTAAAAAAATTGCAAGGTGCATTTTGAGAAGAATGTTATATTGGATTGTTTTTAATAATCCACTGTGTTAGGCCTGCAATTAGTGTCTTGATTTATCAGTTAATTGATGCATGTATTAGTGTATTAGGTGATGTATTACTTGATTCTGCAATCCTTTATACAATGCTGCTTATAAATGTGTAATTTAAATTAAATGTACATATTCTGCCATGCCAACAAAGTTTTAGTGCGGTTTTAGGGCTGCTTCATATTGCCTATTCTGTGTCTTGCTTTCTTTCTTTTTTTCTTTCCAGTTTTGTTGGGTTTTACTGTAGGTGTTAGTGAGTGACAGTGAATGAGAGGGAAGCAGAATGACAGAGACGCAGACATCACTACTTGAGGCCAGTGTGAGCATTCAGGCTGTATTGCACATCTAATAATCCCACGAGGCAGAGGGCCTGTGGGTCTCCCTTTGAACCATAGTCCATTCAACACAAGAACACCGAAACATCTCCCCACCCCTTTGCGGTCACCAGCATTTCATTTGCAATCTAAATCTAAAACACAGGGTGCTCGAGAGTCACATCAAAGGGCTTTTTGATAGCTAGGATAGAGCAAAGACTTGAAATAAAATGGCTAATTACGAGTGTTGATTAGTGGGCCATGTAAGCTACAGACTAATTGGATTGCACAATGGAGTAGTGCTTTTGTTTTCTGTGCATCTTAATGAAGTCTTTTTTTTACCCCTTTACAAAGGCTGAAATGTAGAAGCAATTTTTGTGTTTCCAAAGATAAAAATGGCGGCTTTAACAAACGTGCATATTATTCAAACAGTCATATAAAGAGACTTCATCTCATAGGTTGTGGATAATTTGATCAGAACTGGGTTATCCCACATAATTATTAACACCATATGTGAAAGCTTTGTTGTGTTAAAAGAACCATCAGAAGTTCCATTAAGGCTAAGTAACCCATGTCTTTTCAGTGGAGCTGAGTTTTACTTAAATGTTTAGTCATGTTCAGCTTCATCTGGTCAGAGATTGATTAGCAAAACATGAATGAGTTATAAACATAGTTCTATTAATATTTTATCTTTCAAATACATTATACCAAGTAATCTTTAAAATGTTTATTGTTTCATTTTTTATTATATAAATATTAATAGAAAATAGATCTGGAATAGAAATTTGGCATTAGAAGACCAAACTATTTTACTAATTTCTAGATTTTTTTTTCTTCTTTTTTTGAACTGCTTCAGCAGATGAGATAAACCAGTAAACATGTGTTTTTGTTTTGTTTTTAACTGTCTTAAAGTTCACACTGTATGAACCATAAAGTAAGATGGGTGGGAGAGCTGATCTGAGGTGGTACAGGGAGAAATCTGCATATAAGTCAAGCTATCTGAAGATGAAGATGGAATTATATGAATGAAAGGACCACAATAACCTCCAAGTGATCTGCATTTAAAATGAGACAAAGGAAATACAGGAGCTCTGAATTAAAACTAATATGTCTCACGTCTGCTTATCCATGCAGACTGGGCCAGCCAATGCTTCAGTTTACTGCAATGTATCCAGCCAGCCAGACATCCATTTTCTTCCACTTGTCCAATTCAGGGTTGCAGGAAGCTGGAGACTATTACAGCTGTCATGGGGCAGAATGTAATATAATCAAAAAGCATAACAAGTAAGCTAGTGCTTACCATACTCAGCACTGTAATTACCAAAAGACGGTACAAAATATGAATCTGAATTACAGTGTGTAGCCTACCTAGTGTGTATTTCACCACAGGCCATAGCCAGAGTGTTAAAATATGGACACCCTTGGAAAGTATAATTCCAAATGCTCTGGAGGAATGCCCGCAGTGGAGGTCCTATTCTGTTATCTCCTCGGACAGGCTATCCTATCATGTGAAGCTCACACAAGCAGCCATCTGATTGAATCACTTGTTACCTAGGAGATCTGAAGGACTGACTGAGACCTTGATAACGTGTAACTACACCATTCATATTTTTCATTAACCAGTTTTTGCAACAGAACAAAGCAACAAATACACGCGTTATTCTTGGTTTTTTATTTTTATTTGATTTTTTTTTTTCATTTCGGAGGGGGTGCATTTCCATCCTGAAGACTTGTTTTGGGTTTTTTTAACTAGGATAATATTTGCGATTCTACCATGTATTAAAAACTGTTGCACGGGAATGCTGAAACGCATTTGCACCCTCATAACAAAAGAGGGAAAACGGATGGGAGGGGGTCGGTGACAGGCTCCAGCGGGGGGGGGGAGATTTCTGTGCAGGTGTCCTTGTATTTTCTGACACCTCGGAGACAGGACTCGACCGTAAGTAGCCTAAGACTGTTGAGGAAGAATCAAAGCTGATAACATAATAAATGTTTGATCTGCCATGAAATCCGAAAAGCGCAGCAACGGAAAGATATGCTCGTCTGGATGAGAGACCCCCGCTGGGTGAAGACACGCAGCGTATGTTAGCTGAGCCGTGAAAGCTCGCTGCCATTGACTGGAGCTCAGGCTGAAATGGGAGCAAAGCGATGAAGACCGATCGCAGGGGAGTGAGCATCCTCGAGCAAAAATATCGCATCACTGATCATTTCACGTTATTAGACATCAATTCCAGATTAGCAGAACGCGATATTTGCCACTACCCGGACACTTCGCCGTCGATGCAAAGGGTTTGAACGGTGGCATTTATCTCTTTTTTTCCCTTCTGTTTTTCATTCTGCAGATGTGCGCTGCAAGAGGAATATGGCCTGTTCGATGGGTGAAATGTTGAGGGATTAATCACTGATCATGATGAAAAGCAAATCAGTGCTGACCATTTCCAGCTACTCGTGGATGAGTCTTCTGGACTATTTTCACATGTTATGGATGATATGTCACGTTAGATGAAATGTATTTCAGGACAGTGTGCACCTGAAAATCACTGACTAAGACTACCTGCTACAGCAGCTTATTGTTCTCACTCCCTAAAGATCAAAGCACCCCACAGCTGCTTTTCTCTCCTGTTTAGGATGGGACTAACCTGACTTTATGTTAACACTCTGCTGGGCGTCACATGAACAATGTCAAGTTCTCAGCAGCCTGATGTGGGCACAAATGTCACTGATGTTCCTGGGCAGCTTGGTTTCACCAGCTCCAATCAGGGCCTGGTCTGGTCCTCCATTGTTAACAGTGTGGTGAAGATGGTGCTCATATCTCTGATTGTCTGCGTGTCTTTGTTTGGGAATGTGATTGTTCTGCTGGTGTTCCAAAGGAAGCCTCAGCTCCTTCATGTGGCCAACCGCTTTGTCCTCAACCTCCTCCTGGCAGACCTACTTCAGACTATATTAGTCATGCCCTTTGCTATTGCAGCTACCATGCCAAGTGTGTGGCCTCTGGATGCTCGGCTGTGCCAGGCCCTGGTGGTGCTCATGCACTTGTTTGCATTTGCAGGGGTTAACACCATTATAGTTGTGTCTGTGGATCGCTACCTGGCAATTATTCACCCTCTTTCTTATCCCACTCGCATGACCCCTCACTTGGGCACCAACCTGATCATCTGCACCTGGGTGCTCAGTTTCCTGCAGAGCACACCTCCTCTCTATGGCTGGGGGACCATAGACTTTGACCAACATCACAATATCTGCTCAGTGGTGTGGTCTTCCAGTCTGTCCTACTCTGCTGTGGTGTCTACCTTTTCTTTCTGGCTTCCTGTGCTCATCATGCTCGGATGTTACTGGATGGTTTTCAGGGCAGCCCGGAGGCAGAACGCTCTTGTACACCCCATACAGACACAGTCCTACTCTCAGCCCTGCCCGCAGGACTTCCAGGCACCTAGCAGCCCACAGCAGCGATGCCAGCCCCAGCAGCCCAGTTCACCGGAGGGACCTTACTCAGCCAGAAGATACCCAGTTCGAGTTAGACACAGGCGTTTTCACTACCACTGCAAGGCAGCCCGTGTGGTTTTCGTGATCATGGCTTCATACATCTTCAGCATGGGTCCTTACACCATTCTGAATACTATATCTATGTTCACCAGAGCAGCTATACCCTCATGGTTATCCTCCCTTGCCCTTGTACTCTTCTTTTTACAGTGCTGCCTACATCCTTATATTTATGGCTACATGCACCGTAGTGTAAGAAAAGAATTTCTGGCTTTACTCTGTGGGTTGTTCTGCAAGCAGGGCCGTCCCAACCAGAGCTCTGCTGTGGAAAGCTGCTTCACTACGACTGAGGGACGCTCCACCGCTCACCCTCACCTGCCCAGCTTGGCTGCTCGAATTGTCCCCCTGCGGACATGGGAAGAGTGCACAACATCGTCCTCTCCCACTTTTGAGAGGAAGTCGAGAGACAGTCGTAAGGAGACCACCTCTACCAGTATCAGCTCTGAGAAGGAACTTACAGTCAACAGCAAACAAAGCACATAAGCTGCCATGCATCAGACAGACCATAGTTGCTCTTACTTTAGGACGCTGTCATGCAGCATGTTCATAGTTCTCAGCAGGTCGCTGGAATTACAAACAGAAGTATCATCATTTATCACCAACATATGATATTTTACCACTTTGTTAAAATCTCTGTTAAGTTATTGCTACTGGGAAAAACCTAGGCACAGTAGTTGTTGTGTTAATGTGTAAAAGAACAAATTGTAGGAAAGAGTTATTGTGTTTCATATGTAAATGCATTTTTAAGCGTTACCACATGTGCCACATAAAGACTGTGTGCAGCTGTTAAAGTTTGTGCAATCCATCATTCTTGCAAACATAATAATGCTTGCGAGAGTGAACTCACTACTGTTATTTAAAATGGGCATTTAAATCAGTCTAAATTCAAATTATTCTCAATCTGCACGTGTAAAATAGGAAGTTGCTCTTATGTTCGGACCACTCTAATTATCAGATGTCTCTGATGGCGTGTAAATCTGCTGTATCCACACAATTGTCTCCTTTAAACTTTTTGTGTCCTGCTGGAGGTGCAGGATAGCGGACCTTGTCTGCAAGCAAATTTTGCTTGTAATTTTCCAACTCAGGGTATTGCTTGTAGGAAAAAAAAGGAATAGATCCCACCTTGAACCTCGGGTGGGAGAATATGTGTTAAAGTCCCTATCACAGTGACTGCTCTTAGTCGCAAAGCGCCTTTTGAAAAAACAATTAGAAAAGTGATTTATTGTGCCTGTCAGTGAGAGCTTACAAGTGTTGGTGATTCCCTTTCTCTCATGGGATGGCCACACATTCACGTTTGTCTTAGTCCTTTGTTTCTTTTATCTACAGCGTAACTGATGTGGAAATTTTCCTTTTATTTCATGCCACTTAATATTTGGACTCTGTGTTTGATGCCTTTCAAATGTTGGCGTGGGGAAAGGGGCGAGTATTTTTGTGTGATAAAAACATGCATGTTGCAAGATCTTTAACAGATTTCTTATATTCCATTGAGCACTTGTAGACTTGTGATGATACCTCATGATAAAGTATTTCTAAAGGAAAAGAAACTGTGTGCCTAAAGCCACGGATGCTTGCCACGACTCCTCTCAGAGAAAGGTAAATCATTAAGTTAGAAGTTTGCTATGATCCATCACCATATTATGTGCATTTATTTAAGTGTCTAGTGCCAAGTTTCTAGGTACCTTCTCAGAAAATGAAAAGAAAAAAAAAGATTTGGCACAATGTGCTCCTGGTGTATTCTTATCACTAGACTGTCGTAGTTTCTGAGATCTGTAATGTACTTCACCTTGAACTATTTAACAGGTTACTGAGGAAATTCAAACTACAGTATTAAAAGTTGACAATCAAACTTGGGTAACGAGTTTGTTAGAGGCTCTGTAAAGGACAGTGTGTGTTTAAGTATACTAAACTATAAGATAAAATGTTTAATAGCCTTTGAAAAGTGCATATTTTTGTGATTTCTATTGTGCTTTTGTAATATTTTCGTTTTCATTATTTAACATCAAACATTGTCTGTTGTTTAATAAAAGTACATTATATGTAATGCGTACAAAAGCATGACTTTACATACAACATACAAAAAAATGCTTGAGTATCAGGTTGGCTTTAGGTTTGAGAAGGATCTTAAAAAGCATATTGAGCTATTTGCATTCCTTCCTGGATCTCTTTATAATCTGCTGACTTTTGAGTGGGTTAATAACAGAATTTAAGACTAAATCTACAAACCTTGGACTTAAGAAGTGTTCAATTTTTAAACCCTTACTTAAGTACATGTTTCACAATTTGAGGTTATATGTTTTGCACAATATTTTGTTTTAAAATAAGAAATTTATGATTAGATTTTTTTTTATTATAAAATATTCAATCACTATCTGTGACTGAGGAGCTAGGGCAGGGCTAAGAGTAGCACATTGCACTGCATCAATAATAGTCTCTTTTACAGCGTTTCCCCCAAGCACATTATTTTGCCTTTTTGAGCCAAGAAAACGAATCAGCTGAACGATAAATATTACTAGACTTATATCAATACACAAATAGTAAGAAACACTGTTTGTGGTAGGAATTGTTTTATGTGTTCTAAAGGTTAAAAGACAAAAGCGTGACCTTGGTTTGGAATTCACTGCGTTTATTTGTAAAATGTTATCACCTTGGGTGATGGTGCCACACTGCTTGAAGCAAAAAGCAGCAGTGTTTTTGTGTAGTTAACAGTTCAGCAAACCACCTATTAAAATCTAAAGAGGTACATCTCGAAAGTGCATAATGCACCTGACCAGTAAAGTCATGGACTACTTTATGATTAACTAGGTGACCATGTCTACTGTTGAGAAACAAATCGGGAGCCTAATATGCAACACACTGCAGCACATAGCTCTATGATACAGATGTGCGTCGTAACCAAGAGTACCCTCTGATTTATACAAACTCAAACTCCAAGAAGATGAACATGTATCATAGCACTGTGAGTGTTTTATATAATTTCTAAACTACAATACAGGCTGATATTTTTACTTTTAAAACAAACCAGAGAAAAGAAAGAAAAGAAAAATATAACTCCCAAAGAAGGTTCCATAATGGTGACAATCTTTAACTTGCATTCTCTCCCTCACTCTCTATACAGTATATGTACACACATTTTTTTAATCATTAAAGTACAGGTAAAGAAAAAAAAAAGAATTTTAGCCGTAAGGGAATAGAACAGATAAATACATAACATTTTACCTTCCTTAGAAAATTAAAGTAAAAACATTCCCACACACACATTGCTCACTATGACAGCTAGATCATTGGAACCGAGGCCGATTTTCAAGGCGCCATTCAAATTATTACAAGTCAACAGTAAATGCGAAATGATATATATTTTTAAAAAGAAAATAGCAACAGAGGTTTAAAGCACAAAAAGAGGACGGGCTCTGCTCATCAGGGGGGTTTTCTATGATAAGTGATGGTTTTTCAGTTCAGGTCGAATCAGACCTCAGGCCTTTGTCACAAAACCAGCATCGGGGAGGCCAGTGCTGTCGCATCTAGGAGTTAGTCCTTTCACAGAGTTCTTCAGTCAGTCCACTTTGACCACGCTGTAGATCTTATTTACAAACCAGAAGCAGGCGAAGAAGCCAATTGTACCTGAGAATAAAAGACAGGTTAGAATGAACAAAGTGTTATACAGAGACCATCTGTAGACAATGGTGCAATTGTAATAGTAACTTAAATATAATAAATAATAAATAGTTGCCCGCCTCTATAACTACAATTCTTGCATCATTCATCATGAATAAAATACAAAGTCAGTGAAAGACAACAATATTTTTAGAAGATTTTAGCAAATGCAAAAATGCATACAAGACAGCCAGTTGGTGTCACTGCCCAACAAATTTCATCCACTAAAAGGTAGAAAATAAGAGATTTTCAGTATTGGGTCTGCAATTTCCAATGCAAAACCAGCATCAGTGCTTAATTTTGTCAACGAAAGAGCATATTTGCATGAGCTCTGAAATGCTGATAAGGCAGACTGGTAAAAATCCCACATCAACTGGGTATAAAAGTCCTGACTACTCAATGAGGGCCACGCAGTCCAATCCCGAATTAAGCAGAGATCAAAGTTGGGATGAGGTGAAAGCCAGACAAGAAAATAAAAAGTTTTTAAAAAGGGATATAGTAGGGATTAGCATTATTTGGATCAAAACTGGAAGTAAGGAGGGAAACTGTTTTTCCCCTTGAATCCTTGGATTACTTCTTGGTGATAATCTTGACATCTTATCCCCTTGGGACTTACAGCTCTGCCTTAAAACATTGTCAAACAGTGTTGCAGTGACAAGCAAAGCTGCAGTCTTACTTTTATCTGACCGACTGACAGTATAACACCAGAAAACTATGTCGTCATTCGACACATGGCGAGCCGGATATCTTTAGGCAGCCAACAGACTAGGCGTGTATTTCCTGGTTATCTAGTATTTAATATGTTCCTCTTTCTACACACACTCTTACTTTGATTTCAGTTAAAGCGCAAGAAAATTTGATGACATCAAAGACTTACTACTATATCAACATTCGTCAATCTTTATGTGAAGTCTTAAAAATGTTCTATTTATCTTAGCAGTGTGATCATGGGTTCGGTACATAAATTGTGTAAACCCTAAATAGAACTAGACAAGCCCAGAGTAGAGAAAACTATATTAACAAAGAAGGTCAGTGAGTGTGGACAAATGTATCACAATCCATGACAATGCATGAATGTGGTCTTGATCTGCATAACAAAAGAACAAAAATAAAAGAAACCCCCTGAGAAAAGTGGGCTCCATCTTGTCAAACTGGAAAACCATAGAGACAAAAACTGACCCAAATAAATCTGCAAAACTAGATCTGACCAAGAGGGACTCCTCCCAGTCTCTGATTTTCATTACACTTCAGAGAGACTAAAAATAAAATTATTCTGATTGGGCCATTGCAAATAACTGTTATTTAACAGGATTTAACACTGTGCTTCTCTACAGCCAGTAACAATAAAAGGAAAGAAGCCGACACTCAATATATGACAAGTAAACAAAGGTTGCACAGTAGTAGTACAGCTGCCTGGAATAAATATTATATGAACAGGATGTTGAATCCTCCTTTTACAGGTGACTGATGCAAATTGTAATCTCTGACCCAGAGAACAAACATTGAACTTCGCATGTATAAACGACACACCTCTTTCCACCAAAGACGTGCGATTAGCTCTCAGAGCTTTTTCATTCGTCAGAAATAAAGATCAGATAAGCTTTTTTTTTTTCTTTTTTTTTAGAAAAAGGATGTTCAGTGCAATTAACATATGTGCAGCAGTATCTAAACTCTCTCTGTAATTAAGTCCTGACTACAAGCTGCAGTGTGATAAGACTTTGTATTGAGGTTACTGAGACTTAAATTAGTCCAAGATTTATTGTCGATGCACCCATAGAATTATAAAATCCCATGTCGTCTAGCTGAGTTATCCTCTTCACAAATTCATGTGTCCACACTGTCCGCCCGGGAAGATGACAACAATATCCTATCAGCCTTTTACAGCCAGTAGTAGTTTTTCCTTACAATTTGGATATGACAAAAGGCTGTATTTCTGCAAGTTAAGCTAAAGTGTAAAGTGTAAAAGTGTAAAGTGTGCATGTTAGTCCCCGTAGGGAAATAGTTCCTCTGCATTTAACCCATTCACCCAGTGAAGCAGTGGGCAGCCACCAATGCAGCGCCCGGGGAGCAGTGTGTAGGGACGGTACCTTGCTCAGGGGTACCTCAGGGTAGCCGTTCAGTGGAGTCGAACCACCGACCTTCCGATTATGGGGCCACCACTCTACCTACTGAGCTATCCCTGCCCTTTTAGCATTTTAACAGGGTGCAAGTGCTTAAAGTAATTAACCCACTGACATAGAGGAATCTAATGAACCAAGTAAAGACATTGTGTTCGTTTTTCAAGTCTCAGTTAAGCATTGTAAACACAACTGTTTTCCCCTTCAGTGGCCATAGTATTTGGAGCATTATGCGAGCCCTTTATTTTAAAATCATCTATATGCCAAGGTAACTAGATACTAACAGTAGCTCCTAAAAGAGCTCATTTTCAAAAAGTAAAGACCTCACCTGTGAAGAGGAAGAAGATCAGGACCATAATCATCGTGTATCCAAAGTAGAGTATAGTACTGGCCATTCCAATGATTTGCAGCTTTGAGAAGAAGTAGTGTACAGCATAGATAAACAGATAGACTGCTGTAAAGCCGCTGGTCAGGAAGGATCGCCACCACCAGTGGTAGTCCTTAACACATAGGACAAAGAATGACTTGTTAGAATTCAGTAATAATGTAATAATGACACGTCAACTAAAGTCAGAACCTGGGGGACACACAAAATTCAGGTACCTCAGCACAAAGGTGGAAGTAGCAGAGCAGAATTGTTGCCTCAGAGCAGGTGATGAGCAGAATGATGAAAACCAGGAACAGGAATCCAAACATGTAGTACATCTGATGAGACCTGAAACAAACACAACATATTATTGGATATATGGAAAATTGTGGCACAAAAGCAAAATCCGGAGAGAGAATTCCTGTTTTTGTACCAAATGCTGTTGAGAATGAAGAAAAGCTGAATGAAGATGCAGCCAAAGGGGAGGATGCCACCCATCACTATACCAGGGATGGGTTTGGTGAAGAAGGACTGCTCAGGTATTTGACGGGGGATTTGGTTTGTTCGCACTGGTTGCTCAATTGCCTGCACAGAAGCAAATTGACACATTTAGTTACCAATCAGTTTTAACTGATTGCATAAGAATAATTAAGCAGGTTAACTCACTGGTTTCTTGAATCCAAAGTAGGCACCAACAAAGGTGAGGGGTACAGAGATTCCAAACCACAGGGCCAAAATGGCAACCAGAGTACCAAAGGGGATTGCAGCTGAGGAGCCCTCCCCCCATAGGATCAGATTCATCAAGAAGAAGTCTGCAAATACAATTCTAGGGAGGGGAAGTGGACAAAGATACACATGAGAGGAATAATAGCAGTTCACAAGGTAAATAAAAGGAGATTAACCGCAACACTCAAGGACAGAGCTGAAGTGCGACTGAGACTAATGAGTAGCAGATAAACAAATGGTAAATGGCCTGCATTTGTATAGCGCTTTTCTAGTCCCTAAGGACCCCAAAGCGCTTCACACTACATTCAGTCATTCACCCATTCACACACACATTCACACACATAAACAAATAAGAAGAGTAAACATACCCTGGGCACAAGAGTGCAGTTAGCAATACGTTTGTCTTCCACTTTTCACCTCCGAAAGCTGAAAAGAAAAAAGAATGAGAATTTCATGGTAAGAATCACAAAGTTTTGTTATCCTGTATATATGGACTCTAACGATTGAAAGTCATCACTGGACTCTTACTTTTGTAAAGACGTGCTGACACATAACCAGCAGGTGTACCCAGGAGAACCCAGAGTACCACTGCACAAGTCATGAGAGCCCCTCTGTTGGCCGGTGACAGGAAACCCAGACAGGCGAGGACTACAGTAAACAAACATTCATCAGTGCAGTCATCCATACATAGAATCACAATTGTAATTGAAATGCAAAAGTATCAGAAAACTTCACTTCTATCAGCTGCCCCATTACTTTAGACTCTACAATCCGACTTTGGCTTGACAGAGTCTTTGTTATGATTATTATTGCTGGATGCTTAAAGGTAAATATATGTTGATGGGGTCTTTGTTAAGGATATTTAGGGTGAAATGTGAAATAGTCCTTACAGAGAGTAATGAAAGTCATGATGAAGATCTGCGTTCCCTGTCCAAGGAAAACAGACAGCAACATCCCTTTCCTAGGGGGACGGAAAACATCCCCGTGCACCTGCTTCCAACCAGATTCCTCCTGTGCATCCTCCTGGGAAGGTCAATATGCAAAAATATACAATTAATTAGGTATTTGATACTTCATTTAAATGAACTTAAATGATAAAAAGCTTAAGATTTACCAACTACTAAATACTGAAAAAAAAAAGTGAAAGAGGTAAAGATTAAGAAGGTTTTTACCAAAAGCTTTAAAATGAGGTGTAGAAGGAAAAAAAGCGCAGTAAATTCTAAATTATTTGCCTATTTCTTTAAACCTGTATTTTATAGAAGTTTTAACGTACAGTTCCCACACCACATTTTATATTTTGGTCGAATGTTTCTGCAATGACACACACCCAGCACCCTAAATGTTTTGTTTAAAACAGATCTCGACAAGCTTACATATAGAGTAGATTTTTCCTTGGTCGATGGAACCTTTATCAAGTCTCCCTGTGAAATGTAACAAAATATTTATAATTCTGGATTTATCTTATTAGACTGAGTGGTATCTTACATTTCAGAATTAATTATTAGCCATATAACTTTGATGAAGATGATTTGTAGGCACCGTGTTACTACTAGCCATAAGATTTCAGAGTCTAATGCTCGTCACTTAAATGTTTTAGATAAAATGTAAATATTTCATTATGAACTAGAACCACAACCATTAAGTAACCTTATAAATGCTAATAAAATTGTGGAGTAGAATATACACAACAGCGCACAGACACCAAGATAGAAACAAGGCTGCTCCTTAGAGCAGGCTGTTGCCTTAGAAAGACAAAGTTTTCATTGATATTGCTAAAGTTTCATTCTCACTTAATATAGTTTACTTTTTACTTTAAAACAAGAACTGATTATAGTTAAATTACCTAATAAAATAACATCTGGTCTCTTTGAGGTTAATACTAACAACTGCAGCTCACATATATGCTGCACCAATAAGACAGAGACTTTAGTGTCTTTACCTGGTCCACCTGGTTGTATCTGGCAATGTCCTTGTGCAGAGTTCTCAGCATGATCATGGCAACCATTCCAGACAGGAACAGCACAATGACCAAGGAGTTCATGATACTGGAAAAACAACAAGATATACCCCACGTTAGCAAACAGGCATCACAAGCAGTAGAGTCTGAGAGAAATATTTTTGGGTAAACAATGTAAAACACATCTTCAGACCTAAACCACTGGATGTTGGTGTGAGGCATAGAGACCAGGATGTAGTCCCACCTAGATGCCCATTTGATAGTATTGTCTTCCTGTTGGGGGAAAATTAAATCACAATTTTAGTTTTCTTTTTTTCCCCACTCATAGTTGCAAAGAAATCTGTATATATTAGTTACATGTAATCAGTATTAAAGTTAGGAGGCCTACCTCAAATGTCACAGCGTAGGTGTAAATAATTGACACATCACCATTAAACTCTGCAGGGACCTCCATTGGGTTGCCTCCATCACAATTTAGGTTTTTCTCATCTGTATGTTTGATACTGTTGTGTACAAAACAAAACAGCATCATGTCAGATTAATACTGAATGTCATTCATGACATAGTGTGGTTGGTTTTGTTGTCATTCAGCTGCAACGTCAATGTAGACTAGCTCAAAATTCGGTGCTATCACATCTACTACAAACGCAGCTTTACCTCTTTGGCTCCAGAGTTGCAGCAACCAGTCGAGCTCCTGTCCATCCCTCTTGTTTGCCGCTGTGGTACTTGATCTTGATGTCCACATGATTGAAGACATAAAATGTGTTCTTCTTGTTGAACTCAGACTGAAATAAATAGGATTATAAATATGATTATGATCATAACTGCAAATGTATCAAATTAATTATTTTTTATTAATGTTAAATATAAATTAATTTTTTTAAATTAACAATTACAAAGATGAACGCACGGAGTGACAGGGTTCATACTCCTTTTTCAGGGTCAAATTCAAGCACTTTTTATAAACCTTCAAGGTCCCTTTTCAAGCTTTTCCAGCACATCACATAGTTCAATAGTTCATAGTTCAATCTTCATAAGACTTTAAGAATGCACAAGCATCTACTTAAAATCTATTGAATTTATCATCTGTGATATTATTATGTACAAT
>NW_005187409.1:3282544-3283801 GCF_000239375.1 Pundamilia nyererei | reverse complement strand
ATAAATTCAGACAAAATTTAAAATACAAGTAGAAAGTGATATTTTTGACTATAAACCACAAGCATGTTTAACGAATCATTTTCATAACTTGAAATGCAAATAGAAATTGTACATTTTTAAAAAATACGCACAAGTTTTGCAAACAACAAAGTTATATGGTACCATTTACCTAAAAATGCAGCTCAGGCTCAGACGTTTTTTGTATAACCATTTAAAACTATTTACAGAACAATCAGTTGTTCTGCATCAAATAAGAAGGCACAAAAATTATTTATGCAGCTCCAAAAAAAGTTTGTGTCACTATAACACAGATGAGAACAGCACAGGGATAAACCTGCAGGTCTGACAGCAGGTGTGTCACTCAGTGTTTACACTGCAATCTGCCTTTGGTGGCTTTTTTGCAGCAACTGTGAAATTCACTAGTAGAACTGACACACAAAACAATGACTACACTACACACTAACTACACAAGACAACACACTAACTTGAGACTCCAAACACGGTAAACGTCACAAATTTCTCATGTATCAAAACTCTCTCTCTCTCTCTTTCGCTCACTCCTAAAACTTCCCCCTCTTCCCAAACAACCAGATGCCACATGTTGCCATATAATTTTTTTGATTGGTCGACATGGTACATTTTTCCACCAATAGGGACGGAGTGTTTTTTCTTTTTTCACTCACAAGCAAAGCGTGTTTGCTTGCGCTCTCCTTAGAAAACACAGTTTTTACCGTGTCTTCCCAGAGTAAACGCCACTGTTTTATTAACAATAAAAAACATCGGTTTTACGTGGCCTATCAACACAATTTTAAAACTGGTATATAGTTTGAAGTCCGCAAGTTCGACCCAAGTTGAAATGGAGATTCTGGGTCCATCAACCCCAGAGGGTTAATCAGAAAGCCTTAAGTTGGCTAGTTATGTATCAGGCTAATGTTTAAAGCTTTCACTTGAGTAAATTAACTAATATCACTGCTAAGTAATGTTAGCTAAGTTCACAGCATTTTCCATAATAGTGCTGCCATACTGCATCACACTCAGTGTATTTAAATCATTTCTACAGCCAGTTTGATAGCTAGCAAAATAATAATCATCATTTTTTTAAAAATAGCATGTGTAACGTACACGTACTGGAAAATTATTTACTAGGACTCACCTATCATGCGACTGGAGAGCACAAACTCCGCTCTTGTCGTTTTCCATCAAATACATTAAAACAGCAACCTACAGTATGTTAGCGCACTCATCCCCGACTGGCCA
>NW_005187409.1:3278397-3282524 GCF_000239375.1 Pundamilia nyererei | reverse complement strand
TAGCAAAATAATAATCATCATTTTTTTAAAAATAGCATGTGTAACGTACACGTACTGGAAAATTATTTACTAGGACTCACCTATCATGCGACTGGAGAGCACAAACTCCGCTCTTGTCGTTTTCCATCAAATACATTAAAACAGCAACCTACAGTATGTTAGCGCACTCATCCCCGACTGGCCAAGGGAGGGGCGGGGTTACACGTTGAAACAGACAGAGACGCAAGGCAGCCCAGGTGGGGAAATTTTGCTTTTACATTTTGCGACTCATTTCATTTCTCTATCTGATAAGAAAACTATTCAATCAGATAGTTGTTTGTGGTGAATAAAATACAGTTACACTTTCAAGTACTTTTAAGCGCCACATCTGAAATTCAAGCACTTTTCAAACCTTGAAAAGACAACATTAGAATTCAAGGATTTCAAGCACCCATACGAACCCCATACGCGGTAACTTGCTAACGGAGATTTGCCGCATTAATGTCATTTTAACAAGATTAACCCTGACAGCACTAATTTACACACATACACACTGCAATGGACGCAAGCAACTTAGGGTTCAGTATCTTGCCTAAGGATACTTTGACATGTAAACTGGTGCCAAATAACAATACCTAACCTAATACTCATATGATGCCATTCTTTCTCTCTGTTACAAGTCCTGCTAATCAAACAGAGCTGGTTAGTCTTCTTTTGTGGAAGGTGAATAAAAGGTCAAGACAACTTCTCTGATAAGTGCTGAATGAAACAAGTCTTTTCTTACTTAAATATTCAGTCAACCAGAACAGCATCTTTACACACCACTGAGTCCCTTTTGTCTTTTGTCAGCGGCTTTTTTTTGTTTCCTGATTAAAACAACACAATAACTAAATAAAAACTAATGCACAAGGACAAAAACTATGTTGAAATGTATTGACACAAAAACAAAATAGTAGTAGTACAACTACTCAACTGCTACAACTGCTCAATGTTTCTCATGAAAATGCAACAAAATGGCAACACTTAGGAGAAGTGTAGACATATGGACACATGTTGCATTCAATGTCAAGGAAAACAAGACATTTTGTAAACCATGTGGTGCAACTCACCAGTAAAAACACAAACTTTTAAAACTTTATTATTTAGCCAAATGAATAAATTTTAGATTTAGTCTATTATAATCTTATGATATTTAACCAACTAAAACTAGACTCAAACTAAAAGAATGACAAAAACAAAATAAATTTTTAGTCAAGTCTGTGACTAAAACTAAATCAACACTTGCTGTCAAAATGAGCACCTTACCGCCCATTCGTGTTGCCAGTAAGTCTGAGTGAAGCTCAAATCAATGAAGTGGCTGATTGACAGAAGGTAAGATAGACTGGGTGTTGTGTGTGTTACATTATAAATGTTCTGTCACACCTTTGCTTACATTCCTTTACTGATAATAACCATAATTTACATTCCTTCTTGTTTTTGTCCAGTGATATGTTCTGTATCCACATCACAATTATTTAAAGCCAGAAACTCACATTGATCACACATGCATCCTTAGCCCTGCCATCTCCTGCAACAAGGCAGCCAATGGGGAAACCTGGATTGCAGTACTTCTGACCATCTTCCACATCATAGCACCAAGTAACTGGCATGTTGTCAATGATCCTGTAAAAAAAAAAAAAAGAAAGAAAGAAAAAAGAAGAAAAAATGGGGTTAACTTCAACCTTGATGCATACAGTTTATTAACATTTTCATCCATTGTACAAACAAGTACTGCAAAACACAAAGCATAGAAAGCGTGGTACTACAGTGCGGTACTACTACTAACCAGTGGTGCTGATAGTTCAGCTGCATTCCCATTTTAATAAAGTCCAGTTTAGCTATATCATCCTTATTTCCTTGCTTGTAGGTTTTTGTGGAGCACACCTGCTTGCATTTAAAACCTTTATTAAATTTAAACTGGGGAGAAAAAAAAGAAGATCAGAGTCATGTTACATCAACAGGATATAGTAAACAAACAAGAGTTAATTCACACTGTTCCTGATAACACCCACCTTGTATGGTGAAGACTCAATTCGTTCACCAAACAGTACCTGTCCAAGGTTCTCAGAAGGCCTTAATTCTTCGACATCTTTGCAAAAGTCAAACCTTTAACGAAGTTTCAGATTGTCACACACATAGAAAGGATCACAATGAGACAAAAAAGGCCAGTCAAATGCAATTAAGAGAAGAAAAAAAAAACATTAAATGCTACTTACACGTCATACTCATAAGGCAGAACTGATTCCACTGAGTCTAGGCGATTGACAAACAGCTGAATATCTGTCTGTTTAAAAAAAAGAAAGAAACACTTGTGGATTGGTAATTCTATAGCACCTTTCTACTGAATTTGAGCACTCAAAGCGCTTTCTATAACAAGTCTCATTTATCCAATCATACACATGCACCATACGCACTTAATCTATGCCTATGCCACACACACCAACTGATGCGTCGAGGAGAACTCAGAGTCCAGTTTCTAGACCAAGGATACTCTGATATGCAGAGTAGAGGAGCTGGGGAATCCATAGCCACCCTTCTTTAATTCCTTTTCTTTATTTAAATTTAACAAAGCTGCCTTACAAGCCAATTTGTGAGCAAAAAACAACCAAAGTCCTTGTTATGAGTGCTGAATAGTTAGGCAGTTAATACATGCATGGTTTTTAATAAATATGTACCAATTTGTGGTACATGACAAAGCATTTGTGGGAGAAAAAAAAACTGTCTTAATGTAATGTGTTGGACCAATACTGGGTGTCAGAACAGGTTAAAAGCCACTTATTATTGATTGTAAAAGAATCTGGACTCTACTGGAGGACGTCAATCTTCTATAAAGTTTTTCCATTCAGTAATACCCGAAGCCTTGTAATCCCTATGGATATTGGCACTGTTATTCTAACAAAACTACAAGTTGAAGGCGTTCAAACCACATGTACGTACATGTATGTATTGATTTACACTCACCCTTCCTTAACACACTAGTTGCCCGAAATTGCGCTTGTAAAATGCCTGTAAATGCATAACAGAGCCACCAGCCCCCTCTGACTAAGCGGGTCAAACGTTCAGGTACTTCCTGTAATTCAGGTGTAAAAAGGCTTTTATTTCATCGCAACTGGACATCGTCAGGTTATCATTCAGTAATTGAACCAGCCCGATTGTGCTAAGTCTCATGCTAGACTGGTGAAAACAGTAATTCCAGTCAGAAAGAATTTTATTTAGTTGGCACTAGCAGTCAGCGCAAATAAAAAAAAACAATTAACAATGCGCCAGAATATTTGCCTACGCTCCTGTTCCAGGCAATAGCCGAGGCCTAGGAGAGGGCTGTCCAACTAGCATGAGTAGGTAAGATTAGGAGACTGATATAGAAAACGCTAAATACCAATTCATCATCACATTTACTACGTTACATAACAATTTGAGTCGTAGGAATCAACCATACCTGGCAGTCTTCACCAGCTTTGGATTCTTCATCACAAAAACTCACTGGGGCTAAACCCGGAAGATAGAACGCCGAGAATGAACGGATATATAGGGCTAACAAACAAACAAGCGCAAAACTAAAATGTATCCGCATCCTCATTTTATTGCGGACACGGTTCTTCGAAGATTTTGTTTGCTACTTGGGGTGTCTTCTTCGAAAGAAACGTAACGGCTGCTAGCAACGACGAGCTATATGCTAGGTCCCTGGCTTGCAGAAACAGCAACTGAGCTGAACGGTCTGGAACAACCAGCACGGCGCTGACGTCCACCTCTGTCAAGCTATGCGGAAGTCACAAGACGTATACCGGATGTTAAAATATTTTACCCTCAAAATAAATGTATATAATAATTAAGCTGTTACCTCTAAAGATTTAAAGAATTAATAACTGGTGTATATATGCCAGGGGTATGTTTTAGGTTACTTTATTTTGAATAAAAACAAATTAAAAGTACAATTCCATACGTTAATGCGCTTTTTATGCTTTTAATTTAACAGGAGAAAATCGGAAGTCAATGACACCGTGGAATTAAGACTGACGTTGCTTATTGATAACTCATAGCAGTCCTTGTTTTCAATCAAGCATTCGTAAAAGTTGGAAAATGACATACTTATAATCCATAATGTAAGCTAT
>NW_005187409.1:3275140-3276708 GCF_000239375.1 Pundamilia nyererei | reverse complement strand
CCAATAAGTTTGATGTGTCACATGGCCCTCTTCCTATTGAAAAAACAAAAGTTGTATCCAAGATGGCCGACTTCTAAATGGCCACCACCCATCTTGAGGAGTTTGCCCCCTCACATATACTACCGTAATGTGCCACAAACAGGACTTTAATATCACCAACCATTCCCATTTTATTACAGTGTATCCATATAAATGGCCCACCCTGTACTGCATTGGTTTTATGAAAGCTTCGCTATTCAGTTCATAGCTGAACTGAAGAAACATTAGGATGAGAGGTGAAACATTTTAACAAACTTAAAACATTCCTCCTTTTTTAAGCTCTTAATGCTGTTCAAGTCCCCTATTAAAAAGGGCACTGTAACTGCAACTTTATTGAACATAAACATTCTTTATAGTTAGAAAACAATATGGAAGCATTTGCTTTTTAAACACATAAAATTTTAATATTTCTACCAAGCAAGCATCTATAAAAACATGAACATTTATTGGTACTCATGGTTTTTCTTGCCAATCGGTTGCAGCAGATGGCTGCACCTCCCTGAGCTGGCTCTGCTGGTTCCACTGGCTCTGTTGGTTCTGCTTTCCTGCTGAAAGGGAATTCGTCCTTGTGATTGTTGAAATATGCTTGCTCATAGTATGTTATTGGATTGTTGGGATTTTCTCAAAAAATGTAGGATCTTAAGGAACCTTAAGTATAAAGCACCTTGAGGTGACTGTTCTTCCCAATTGGCACATTCTAAACAGGGATAAGTTAATATGGGACTGACTGAATTATCTGCAGTTTTGTAATTCAATTTGATTTAAATAACTTGTATGAGACAACATCTTTTAATTCAACATCCTTTTTTTAACAATTTAATTTTACATACAAAAGATAGTATATTCAAGAAAAACCTAGTGCATTATAAAATGGGAATAGTCGCCAATTACAATACAACTACAATTATTTTGTCTACACAGCCATCATCCAGTCTGTCCTGTGTGTCTGGTTCCACTCAGCCATGAAGCAGGACACTCCCAGACAAACTCTTTCAACTGCTGCCTTCAGGCAGGCGCTACAGTGTTGTTTGCCAAAACCAGCTACCACAGAAACAGTTTATTCCCCAGGCTGTCACTCTGATGAACACTGTGAAATGACCCACTGTTATATCATTCAGGTCATATAAACATATGCAGTTTTGCACTCATTGTTTGTATAGTTTCTTAAGACCTATCTATTATATACCACTGTTTTGGTGTGCTCATACATGTTGTGTATCACTGTCACATGTGTTTTTGCCCCTCCTGATAGTCCTTACACATTGTTATTGAAAATTTGTACACTTCTCCATTCCTCAGGCATCCCATGATTTAAAAAATCCACTGCTCTCTCTCTTAGACATCTCTATACCTACACAGATATATCAATTCAACCAGCTGGCTTTCTAATGATTAAGAAAATTACTAATACCCTTAAATGTAGCTTATCATTAGGGATGGGTATCGTTTAGGTTTTATCCGATACCGGTGCCAAATCGGTACTTTTGAAACGGTGCCGGTGCTCAAACGGTGCTCAAACCGGTGCTTAA
>NW_005187409.1:3172373-3273716 GCF_000239375.1 Pundamilia nyererei | reverse complement strand
CTGTGGAACCAGCTTCCAGTTTGGATTCGGGAGACAGACACTATCTCTACTTTTAAGATTAGGCTTAAAACTTTCCTTTTTGCTAAAGCACATAGTTAGGGCTGGACCAGGTGACCCTGAATCCTCCCTTAGTTGTGCTGCAATAGAGGGACAATATGGTGCTATGAGGTCTTTAAGATAAGATGGGGCCTGATGAGTCAAGACCTTGTATGTAAGGAGAAGGATTTCAAATTGGATTCTGGATTTAACAGAGCCAGTGAAGAGAAGCTCATATAGGATAAATATGGTTTCTGTTTCTAGTGCCTATTGGCACTGTTGCTACAGCATTCTTGATCAACTGAAGGCTCTTTAGGGAGGTTTTAGACTTGATAATAACAAATTACAATTGTCCAGCCTAGAAGTGATAAATGTCCATTTTTTCAGCAACACTCTGAGACGGGATGTTTCTAATTGTATGGCCTATAGTGTAACATCAGTTTTATCTAAATTTAGAAGCAGTAAACTAGTGGTCATCCCAGCTTTTATGTCTTTATGACATTCCAGCAGTTTAACTAATTGTTGCTGTTCATCAGGCTTCAAGGATAAATAAAGTGAAGATTAAACTGCATTACAGTGAAAGTGTATGCAATGCATTCTAATAAGGAAAGCAAGGAAATGTAATTAGAATTGGTCCATATGTAACCTTACTGTGCAAAGAAGATTCCACGTTTACATTTAAAAATCGGGATCTATTAGATAGATATGATTACAATCACTTCAGTGCAGTTCCTTTAATACCTACAGCACTGACTAATCTCTGTAGTAAAATATTATATTCAAGAGTTACAAATATTGCACTGAGTTCTAGCAGGATAAGCAAAGGACTAGTCTAGTGTCAGAGGCCATAAGAAGATCATTTGTAACCTAATACGGTTTATGTACTATGACGAATTCTGACTGAACTGCTCAAATTATGCAATATATATATTTATAAGTGCGAGTAGTTTTGAACATGTAGAATGACATGGCATTGTAGAATACGGAGTAATGCTTCTGGACTCTAGGCGGCAGCATCACAATTGGGGTCAACTGGTCTACGGGAAACGGAAATGAAGAAGAAGGGTGAGAAGGCGGAGAGAGGAACCATTTTTATCGTCGCTGTAGCTTTGATAAAGTCGCGGGGTAATGCAGTTAGTTGTGTGTATGCATGCATGCCAAAATTTAAGCTGTAATTTTTTATATTTGCTTTTAAAGTAGCTTGTTGGTAGACGTGAAGCAGAATCTTTTGTTAGGAGCGAAATACTTATTAGCTAACGGGCTAAAGAAGCAGCTGAAATCGGTAGCATTTTTATCGCCATTTTGCGCATTCAGTAGCTCCCTACTTTTGGCAGCAGAAAGGTAATTCCAAAGTAATGTGTGGCTGTTTATTTCAGGATACAGCGTTCCTTTTTGTTTCAGGGTTGATGCTCATTTTTAAGTTAAATGTATGGTCTTTCTTTCCTTTTAGGTAGCAGACTTCGGAGCATGGCGGAGGCCGACCGACCAGGGAAGCTCTTCATCGGCGGACTGAATACGGAGACCACCGAAAAGGCCTTGGAGCAGTACTTCAGCAAATATGGCAGGATTGTGGAAGGTGGGAATGGAACCCCTTTTGGCCATATCATGTTCAGTGCATATCCTGGATAAAGTACTTCTAAAATTGCTCAGTGTTTGCTGTTTGGCGCCTTTATTCTGGCAAATGGGTGGTAGCGAAATAATGGAACAAATTTTTGTTCATCTGTGTGTATATTTAAATTTACTGTTACAGCGTAGGGAAATCTGAATAACCCCTTTTTAATACACTAACTTTGCAGTTTTACCATCTTCTACGTTATCCACATAGTTTGTGACATTTTTTCCACTTCATTTAAAAGAAAGCCTGTTCTTCCAAACTCTAATGTATAATACTGTATTTACTGTAAATGGCCGTATAGTCTTGCTGAGGGAAATAAAAAAACCTATGAACCATGAAAGGGACACAAAGAAACCGAAATGAGTCACTTTCGATTATGGGGTGTCATAGAAGTGTGCCCTTATCTAATTTAAACTGTTAAAATGAGTCACTTTTGTATTTAACTTGGCTAATTGAAAAACACAAGCTCACTTCTGATCATCGATTCCTTTATTTCAGTTCTTTTGATGAAGGATCGTGAAACAAACAAATCAAGAGGCTTTGCATTTGTAACTTTTGAAAGTCCTGCTGATGCAAAGGATGCAGCACGCGAAATGAATGGAAAGGTAAGTGATGACTCGAATTGGCTGTAATAAAAATAAAAAAGAATCAGCTAAAAAACATGATTTATACTTGTAACTCTTCTACCAGTCTCTTGATGGCAAGCCTATCAAGGTTGAGCAAGCTACAAAACCTCAGTTTGAGAGTGCTGGCAGGCGCGGACCTCCACCCATGCACTCTCGCAGTCGCGGGCCACCCAGAGGTCCACGTGGTTCAAGGGGAGGTCCTGGTGGAATGAGAGGCCCCCCATCAAGAGGTAATTTATTTAGTTATTTTTTTGGGTCTGCTCAGTTTGTAAATGGAAAGAATCTGTGTAATGATATAATAATCTCTGGATGGATTTTTGTTGCAGCTTTTGAATGTAGTATATTAATATGTGCATTTCTTGTTTGTTTAAAAGACTACTATGATTCAGGAAGTGTAGAACCCTTCTTTAAAGGGATGTCATCCAGAGGCCCCCCTCCAATGAAACGAGGGCCCCCTATTCGAAATGGAGGTCCCCCACCCAAGAGGTCTGCCCCATCTGGTCCCATGAGCAGACGTAAGTGCTTGTACTCTGCAATATTTAAATGCAGGAAGTGATGTGGAAGAAATTACCAAAAAAAAAAGTTAATTGTACAGATTTTAGTCTCTAGATTTAATTTAGTATCTAGTTTCTGTTTCTCTTGCAAATAACTAGATGGGATACTTCTGTCTCATGTTAATTTTGTAATTAATCTTCTCAGTTTCTCATTATGTGTTCCAGCTCCCATGTCAAGGGACAGAGATCCCTATGGTCCACCTCCACCTCGCAGAGACTCGATGATGTCCAGAAGGGATGATTATCCATCACCCAGAGATGACCATTACAACTCAAAAGACAGGTTGGTATTTTCGTAATACACACTAGTGTGACCATACATGGCAAACCTCAAGATTGATATAGTGTAACATGCTGATAGTTGCTGTTACTTAGAGCTATTGTGGTCATCTTTTATATTTGAATTTTCTGTTTAAAAAGTCCACGTATTTAACACAAATGTATGCTCAGGAAACAGTATTGAGGTGTATTGTAATGTTTCACAGCTACTCCAGTCGGGATTACTCCAGAGATTCTAGGGACTATGGGCCACCTTCCAGAGATTATTCCTATAGAGAATATTCTAATTCCACTTCCCGCGATGACTACGGCTCAATGTCAAGAGGATACAGGTATGAGCCTGGATTGATACAAAAAGTAAAAACCTGAGGTCAGATCTTCCTTGGTTGTTAAGTGACAATTGCTTTTTGCAGTGACCGTGATGGTTATGGAGGAGGCAGGGAACCAAGAAGCTATATGGACCGTCCTAGTGGTGGCTCCTACCGAGACTCATATGATGGTTACGGTAAGACATAACTCCATGAGTGAAATGACAATGTGTAATCGCTGTGGCACAAAGAAGAAGTGCGCAAATATTCAACCAAACCTGCCTTGTCCTATCACAAGATACTGCAGTTTTTTTTTTTTTTTTTGCATCCTCAGAGGAAACCACATGGTAATTTATTTTTTTTCTTTCCCTGACCTACAATCCAAGTTGTATATTTTCATACTACTAGCAATATTTTACCATTGGCATCTCCACTGAAAAACAAAAGTGTCTACATACCAAAGTCTGCATTACCCCTGCATTCATCAGGAGAATATGAGTTTGGCAATATCATGTGTATGTGATGCACCTCAAAGTTTTTGCAACCATAAGGAACCTCAAAAATCCTTGGAAACATCCGTTGCCCGTTATGTGTTGTCCAGCAAAGTACTCCCTCAAGGAGTAATCTTCAAAAACCATCAAGACAACTGAAAACCTCACCCTAACCTACACTTGGATCTCTAAATGGAAAAATGGCTACTCAAATCAAAGGCATGCTGAAATGGGTACCACTACCTATTTGTTCTGTGCTTGGATATATTACTGCGCATATCAACAAAATATCCATGTTAAGTATTAAAAGGGTGGAACATTTTAAATATGCCATCCATTAAATTTTATTTATTTTTGTCACAGAATGAATTCTATTGGCAAAAAAAAATAGCACTTGACCGTGCAAAGAAAAATGTATAAATTGAACTTTGCCAATTACCTGAACCATTGACCCTGCAGGTAACTCTCGCAGCGCCCCACCTTCAAGGGGCCCCCCACCATCCTATGGTGGGAGCAGTGGAAGCAGTCGTTATGATGACTATGGCAGCAGTTCCCGGGATGGCTATGGCAGTCGTGACAGTTACCCCAACAGTCGGAGTGACCCATATCCACCTAGCCGTGGTGAGCGAATGGGCAGACAGGATAGGGGCCCAGCTCCCCCTGCCGAGAGAGGCTACCCTCCTCGTGACTCGTACAACAGCTCAAGTCGTGGAGGGCCACGTGGTGGCCGTGGTGGCAGTCGAGTCGATAGAGGAATGGCTCGCAGCAGATACTGAACTGGACTTGGAAATGTCATTAAACCAAACGTTAGTCTCCATGCACACTTAAAACGTATTTTGGAGGAAGGACAAACTAGCCATGTCTAAATTTGTGGAATCTGAAGCTTAGTTTTGAACTGTGTCTTGACTTTCCCAATTTTTTTTTTTCTTTTATGTGTAAAAGTTTTTTTCTCTCTTGCTTATGTCAGTACAGTTACCAAGTGAGTGTTAGTTTTTTGTACTTTCAGTGCTGTTGAAATCTGCAATGCCCTATAAGTATGGCTTTCCTAATCTAATAAAGGTTTTAGTTGTACCATAACTTTTTCTCGATTTTTCAACAACAGACCGTAACAAATGTTACGTAACAACATGATCTCCTTAAAAAGGTCCTCTGTAAAACTTAGGTGAGTCTGCTAAATATTGGAGTGAGATGCGTTCATTCTTGCCACAAATGTACTTCCAACTGGACGCTACTGTTTTCACGGTTAGGCAAATGTTACTGTCAAAATGTTCCAATGTAGTTCCTTGGAAATGGATTCATCACCCTAGAGCCATTTGATGGCATGCAACGACCAAATGCAACTCGACTGATAGTCAACAGCTGGTAAGCAAAGCAAAACTCTTTGTTTCTCATCTGTAAATGAGTTTCTCATTGTCCTGTATTGCACTCTCCAGTCAAAGGGCGATATTCAAGGAAACTTGGCTTCAAGGGACAAAAGGAAAAAAGGAAGTCGACTGAAATGAACCTTTTCGTTGTAGTCCATTTTCGTCACTCAAAATTGTCAAAAGTGCAGCAACATGCCAAGAAGTTTCTTCCCTTTTCACCCGTGAATGCTTTTAACACCCATTTTACCAACTGAGCCCCAAGGCTCCTTTTTGCCCAACCAGTCATCCGACATCAGTAAAATGATTGGCAACCGTGCATTTTTACATCATGGGGTAATATTTAGCATTTTTTTTTTCCCTCTATAAACACCTCAAAGCAATCTTTAATTTAAAGACTTGGTATCAAAATCATTTCCTTGAGCATGCCAATTCAAACAATGGAGACCGTTGGAAGAGCACCATCATCCTAACTGCCAAACCGGAAAACAATGAAACGAATGTACAGTTGGACCAAGGACAACAATATAATTTTCAATTACCTCATAATACATAATTAAGAAAAAAGCCCCATACTAATATGATGTTCTCATTGCAGGATGAACATTGCTTCAAGGCAATTGCCCTTTCAACATATCTGAATGTCTTCAAGTCCTGGACTAGTTGAGCTACAGTGCATCCGCATAACCATGTCTAACAGACTAGTAAGTCTTTATCTACCTGTACACAATTAAGATGGGGTGGACAACTTTTACTGCTGAGACATTTTACAGCAATTTTGCCCCAAATGATGAACACAATGTGTTTTAAAATCCATGTGAGCCTGTCAGCATCACTAATGATGTAAAGTAAAATCTTCAGTAATTGACTTACAGTGGGCATTATGATTATTTTAATACCTTTTTGTATTTTCTGCATGTTAGGTATGTTTGTTTTCTTTTACTTGCATTATTTTCTGTAACTTATTAATGTAAAATGGGAATTTAGAGAATCCTAGAAAGTAGAGTTATGCAGGGCACTTTGATACCAACCTGTGTTTTTGAAAATGGTTTGATATGCCAAAAGAATTTAGTTTGTTTTTAAGATGCTAGGAGGAAAATAATTTGAGATATCAAATATACTTAGTTCTGTACAAAACATTTGAACCTTTTTTTTTATGCGGTGCTATGAGGAAGTTCCTGTTTGGCCCACTAAATGCAACAAACAAAACTAAGTTGGTTGAGTCCTGTTGTGACTCTGTACTATTTTCTTTTTAGATTACTTCCTGAAAGTCCTGTTATGGCTGCTGTGTATATTATTGTGTGTGTGTGTGTGTGTATAATTTGTAAAAAATAATCTGAAATTATGCAAAAAACTCCCAAGTTTTTTGGACAAATGATATTGTTGTTAAATTTAACTTTTTATTTCTTTTGCTGTCTTTCAGATGCTGGCACAGCTTTCTGTTCAGAGGTCGGGCCGAATCTTCGTATTGAGCAACGCATTGAAAGTGGGAGAAATGTACAGCCATCAAATGAACTTTGTACTGTTTTCAATAAAAGCTTTGAAGAGGTTTTCCGTTTGCTGTTTTGTTGTCCTGAAATTTAAGATTTTGGCCATGACATGATTAAACTTTTTTTTTTTTTTTAGCCAAGACACTCATTATCTGCAAATATCACATTTCCCCCCATATAAGGCTTCCTGTGGCAGATGACCCATTTTCCATATTTGAAAAAAATTTGACCCAATTATGTTGAAGTTATTACTCTTTATTATATTAGACTTAAATAGTTGCCTCTTCTGAGTTATCAGTATGCAATTTGCATATATCGGTTTTCTGAGCCTTGCAGCATTTCAGTATGTAATATGATTGCCCTCTACTAGCATGTGCTACTTTGCAGAGGGGGAAGACGGGGGAAAAAAACTATTGTTGAGGTGCCTATTTGCCAGTAGGGGTGATCATCAGTTTTGCGTGTAGAAACACAGCGTCGTCGTTCCCCCTCCGCCTCTTTTTTTTTTTTTTTTAAACTTCTAGCAGAAGTGCGGATGTGAGTTGCATATTGATACGGAACAGGACGCCAGCTTTTTTCTTTTTTAAATTAAAAGCAATGCAGGCTTAGGCAATGGTCATTTCGTGGAGCTATGAATCCAGAGGAGCAGACTGTAACGTGGTTGATATCATTAGGAGTGCTTAGCTCGCCTAAAAAGAACATAGCGGATCCGGAGGAGTTTTTGAAAACCTCGCTCAAGGATGGAGTCGTCCTGTGCAAGCTCTCGGAGCGCCTCGTACCTGGCTTCACTCCCAAGGTGAGTTATTGATTTAAGCTAACTCGAGTCAACAAATGCCAAAAGATCCGTCGACGGTGAAAAGAAGGGAGGGGTTTGATTAAAGTGATACCGACGAGAACTTCTCCCTCCAGCAGGCCTTTGCGATTTTGTAGCTCACTGAACTCGAACCATGAAGTTTGAACAGCCGTCTGTGACCGTTTTGTGCGATAGGTGTCGCCTCAAAAACGACAACAACAGTTAGAGAGTTTCAGACTTGTGAATACACGATATGGTTTCCTGTGAAGCGACAGAAATGTTCCGCATTCTTGAGAGGTGCGAGTCAGTGTGGACACCCACCAAAACAGGGCAAATTGAGTAGCAAGTGTGCGCTAAACATTGCACATAGGCCGTACTGTACAGAACAAACGGAGAGGTTCGCCACACTGTTTGTGTCCTTTTTTAAAGGTGATAAATTTTATCACAACTTGTGTTCACTGTTATAGATGGCAAAGTTGATAGTGATAAATAACAGTTGCAAAGACAGTTCGTCACTTCCTCCTGAGCGGCTGCTCTTCCCGGTGCGACCTCCCCTTTGAAGAAAAAAAAAGAAAAGAAAAAAAGCGCAAAGCGGCGACAACGCGAGCCCGAAACAAAATCGGAAGTAGTAACTTCTCCTTTGTATGGCAGACCGATCACCCTAGTTTTACATACATTCTCTGTGGCAGTACTACATTGGTCTTACGGGAACTGTTAGAAGTTTGCTTAAAAAAATACAATCGTCAGCTTTTTTTTCGTCGGTGGGGATTTTATTTTGAAACTGTAAAAATGAGCGGAAGTTGCTTGAGTAAGGCTATTTTGACGGCGGTTTTGTGGTGGTAATGGTTATATATGCATGAAGGAGACGCAGGAAGAATCTACAGTTATTTTCTTAACTTTAGGTTGCCACAGTCGGATTGCGGCATCTCTCTTACTTACTGCGGGGCTCAGTGTGTACCGAAGTGATTTGTAGCTTTGGCCTTGAGCGTTTGATAAGTGTGTCAGATGCCTCTTTGACATACTAAGCCGAGGTATGTGTTTATATATTTATTTCGTGTACTCAGTATTGCCAGGACCCGAGAACTGAAGCAGACTGCATTTCCAACATCAAGGAGTTTTTAAAAGGATGCTCGTCCTTGAAAGTGGAGGTAAGTTATCTCAATGTGTGGTCTGTCAAGTTTTATATTCAGAGGCATGTTTTGTTGAAATACACTGAGCTCACTCTGCCGTTATCTCCTGTCTACTGCAAGATGTGAACACACTCTTGCTTGTGTTGTGATCTGCTTACCCTGCTGGCATATGCTTTCCCCTCACGTCCATGTGGAGTGAGACATATAAACATGCTGTCACTCACTCCCACTAATCAGTCAGGAAGTGAAGTGCTGGCCCGCATGACTTCACTGTCTGTTTTCAAACTGGTACAACTGAGTTTTGAACAGCATTTACTTCCTTGTTAATAAATTTTCTCCTGCATGCACTCGTGACTTAATGGTTAGTTTTGCTGCAGGTCAAAAATCCCCAAAGCAGTGCTGTTTCGCTCAGTGCATTCCCTAATATTGAAAAGTGGTGTATCTTTTCCAGATGTTGGGAGGTTACTCTGTCTCTGTACCAGCCTGTTTGTTACCACCACACTGGACGTTAATGTCTCTTCCAGCTTTAAAAATAATATTTTTTGGTCTTGAATTACAACGCTTGGTTTCTTTAAAATGGCCAATTGAGTCAGCAAGGCTGGCTGACTGCAAAGTCAAGTGGTTCAGTAGGTCTGCCCAGCTGGCTTGTTATGTCTGGGAGGTCCCCTTTGCTTTTATCCACCAACTGTGCCCTAGCCCATAATTAGACCTTTTGCAGCCAGCCAGTAGCTCATGGGCAGAAGTTTTTGGAGAGGCGCTATTAAATGTAGCAGCCAGGGGATGTCTGTGTGGCATTATGGCAAACCTCGCCCATCCTTTGGTCAGTGATGTGATCATGTTAAGAGGACTTTTCATCCCTTTTTGCTATAGCTGATAATGCCTGTTTGTCCTGTGACTGGAGAAAGCAGTAATTCTGCTTTCACTTCTGCTCCGAGATGCAGAAAGAGGAAGCATCAATTACTGTTGGGGCTCTCCAATATTTGTTCTGTGTTATTAACTCTACGTGAAGATTTATTTGCTCTGATTTTTACGCTCATAAATACATTTTCACTGAAACTACTGACCCCTGCCAAAACTTTTGTGAATGCTGGCAACAGTTATCGTGATGACCAACGGTTTGTTTTGCTTTTGGTGATGTAAAGCCAGTATTTGTAAAGGTAATGTTATGTTTTTTCCTTATCTTTTTTTCAACTTGTAGCGCAAGTCTTGTTAGTTACATCGACCCTAAGGCTCGTCCCACATTAAGCGATGTAATGATCACACTTAAAGATGTTGTACACGACTCATGATGCAGGTTATACTACTCAAACACTATATTTAAGATGTTTTATTTAAAATGTGAAACCTTATCCACTGGAGGAAAGAAGATAGCTGCCTGAGACTGACCGAGCAGCAGTGTGCGAGTGAGCATCTGTGTGTGCCTGCAACGCTGCCTGTTTTATTACAAACCGCTAAGACACAGAATATGGGTCATACTCAACATGTCAGTTTTTGTCTGTCTTGTTAGAGGCTTATTCAAATCCCTGTGTGCATTTCATTATGTGTGTCTCTTTCCATTGTTTGTGCAATAACCTGGAGTGAGTGTCTCTGTCTCTCTAGCTGTGGATGTATGCACTAAAAAAGCATTCCTACTCAGATCTATTCAATCAGAGGGGGAAGGGGAAGAAAATATCTAATTTTGACCTTTTGAAATTTTCCATCCAGGTGTTTGAACCAGAGTGGTTATACACTGGTGACAATTTTGGCAAGGTCCTAAATACTTTGCTGGCAGTCAACTTTGCAACACAAGGTAAGAATTTACCTTCTTTCTGATCTTGAATGTTGGAGATTGTTAATGTTTCATCCTCACTGACAGCATAAAAGGGCCATTAGTCTACATAAATTCTTCTAATGTTATGAAAAGAAAGAATTGGATGCTTTTTCGGTACACTCTATTGTCACTTGATTTAAATAATTCCTATAATAATGGAGCTGAGATAATGAAGCGAAAGCACGTGTAGCTTTATGTGAAAAGTAGTCCGGTAAGATGTCATGTCTTGTATATGTGTCCTGATGAGACTGGTGTTCTTCTGCCTTAATTTACCAGTTGTATCCACGGAGCCCTTCGATATCATGATTGGTTGTAGTATAGGTGGGCAGCTGGCGTGACAGTTTGTGTTTGTGTCACGCTGAGTGCCATATTTACTCATGTGAATCCTTGGCCTAATACACCCCCCCAAAAAACACCCTGCTCTCTTTTTTTCTGTTTTCTTATGTAACTGAGTACTGTAGTGTTGCTTTCAGACACACATGCATCCCTTCCTCAAATGCATTTCTTCAGTAAGGACACAGCACAAAGTAGTGCGCATTGCAGCATTCCTACAGCAATTTGGGGCTAATTACTTTACTCAAGAGTCCCTGTTTGGGGCGACTGACGAGTTAATAACAATCTCGCTTCAGTATCCGGCTAACAGCTGTCGGAGAACCTTAGAATTATTCAGTCAGCAACTTTTAGAACAAGTCTGCCACCTCTGTATGCTTTGTTACACATGTCATTGAGAACATGCATGTGTTAATGTCCAGTCTTTTTTTGTTTTGTTTTGTTTTTATAGTAATGCGTCTGAACTGATACACTTAAATACAGTTAACACAACTGCACCATCATCAAGTTTTGGGCCATTTCCTTCAACTTCATTTGGCTTATTTGATTTTGTTCTCTGTGAATTGATGTGAATTTGCTGTCTGTAATTTGTTATATCAAGTTATTCGGCATAGTGGTTTGAGGACATACATACGTACATACATAGTGATGAAAAAATTGTTCACTCGAGAAAGCCACTTTCTTTTCTCCATTGTGTTACAAAGATGTTTTTCTACTTAAGTCGTTCCCTTTACTTCTCAGCGCCAACAGCTTGAGGACATGTTGTGTCCTATTCAGCTTTTTCCAGTCCCCAAAGACCCTCAACCTTATTCTCAGCTACAGTTTGATGATTGTTCAGGACAGAGGCATTCAGCCTGCACTAGCTCGATTATTTTGTCAGTTAGTTCATGAACAAAGTCAGTACATTGTGCTGCTAATTTGCTGCCCTGTGATGTAAATGCTTTTTTTTTACCGTTAAGTTTTGGACTCATTGTGGCTTCACCGTGGTCCATCGAGAACGCTGTTCCACGCAGTCATGAATGTTGCATTGTCCTTACAAAAGCAAGGTGGTTTAAGGATATGAAGGTTTTCTGAAATCATTTATTTTCTGATACTTTCAGACGAGGTAATTTTACATCAGTTGTTGCAAAGTATCTTTTGGCAAAAAAATACAAATTTTGAGGCGATCCTTGATTTCATAGTTGACATTAGGTTCAAAAAGTGGTCATGTGGGGATTATAACCACCTAAGGCTGATGTTACTTGGACATCATCGTTGTTCCCAGTGATGAAGCGATGCCGGTGTCTCAGAATTACAGAATATTTTAGGAATAGAGCAGAGGCTCCTGGCCCAACTTCACCTACTTCCGCAGTGCAGAAAAGATCATACACGCTGAACAGGTTGAAGCTTGAGCGGTACTTGTTGTGTCAAGAACAACTTTTTTTGTGTGGCTGACTCTTTTAGGCTTTTGGCCTTGATCACATTATTGTTCACCTGGAAAAATCAGATGCTTTGTTCATTTCTCGTGACCATCCCCAACCCCTACCTTCCTTTGGTAGAATATTAACACTTTCAAGGAGTTTCTTTTTGGACGACCAGAGTCTTGAATGCACTTAAACAAAAGCAGGATGCATGCCACTGTGTAAAATGTGGAACAGAAGCGTCTCTCAGTGCTCAGATGTAATTGATATGCAAATGTTTTACAGGCTAGCAATGCCCAGCAGCTGTTCTTCCATCCTTGTATTTGAGCTTGACTTGAAGTTGATTATTTAGTTGATATTGAATACAAGTGGTCCTCTGTATTATTGCTTTATGTCCTCTTCTGAGGTCAGCTCCTGTCGTTTGTGTTCCTGTGCCCAGAGTTTGTGTTTGTTTAGATTAACTGCTTTGAATATTGTATGCATACTGAAGTAACAGTGGCAGCCACAGAGCTTAGCTGACAGACGGGCTTGTTAGGCTTCTCTGTGTGTGACGAGTGGCATGCAGACTCCATGAGCCCCACCTGCCACTGCCTTCAGTGCCATTTTCCTCATATTTCTTAGGCTTTAGTGTGTGGCACCCGGACATATTTGCATATGGAAAATAATAGTGAATCGGTAGCCTTTTCCCTTCAAAAGATGTTATGCAGTTTACGTAAAAAGCGTCACATTTTCTTCCTGCTAGTGAAAGTGCACTTAAGCGCTCGCCAGTTTTATAGCCTCAAAGCTGAACTCTTTATTTGATCTGAATTTGAGGTTACAAAGGCTAAATAGTCCCCTCACTTTATTTTCCATTCTTCTCTGATTTTTTTCCTAAAGGATTAGATGGTGGATTTGGCTAGCATCCAGTTGGCATTTGATAGGCAGTCTTCAGTAAGTGTTTCTGCTTGTTAGCTTAGAAGAGGTTTGCAGTACCACCATGTGTCACTTTTCAAGTCAATACTGACAACAAAATTGATACCTCGGTCAGCCCATTTCTAGAGCTGCAGTCATGCTGTGGGACAACTGGCAGCTACTGACCCTAAATCACAGTTCCTCTGCTGCAGTGGCTCAGCGATGACAGCCTAGAGGGGTTCGGTGTCAGCAACATAAACTTGAGCTTGATTTTCTCTTCAAGCAGACATATTTGCTGGACTGAATGCCCACTTGGATATACGTACATTTGTTTTTGTCTTTTTTAAGTTGCTTTGTGATTTTTCAGCTGCTTGATCTTTTTTTGGAACAGTGTGTCAGTTTTGGCTAAATCACATTATTCTGTGAGAAACTCTAAATTTGTGGACCGTGTGCGTTCAATGTCCTGGGGCTGCACAAAGCGATGGGCCATGCTCTTGAATTATCATCAGGCTGACAGCCCATGGAAGTATGTGTACCTGCATGAACTGTGTGCACGAGAGAGTCATAATTTTAAACATAAAGGTAACTGACGTATGAGGCTTTGTATTTCCTGTGTGTGTGCTTGTAGATTGTGCTGCTGAGAGATGTCCTCAGTCCGGTACCCCCTCTCCTAGTCAGGCATCTTCACACACGCTGTCTTCTGCCAAATCCAAAGGCTCTCTGCGGAGACAATCCAAATCAGTGGTACAGTCTCACTTTTTTTATCTGTTATTTATACAAATATATTGTTTGCAGCTCATATAGTGGATGTTTAGCACAGATGACTGCACCCATCATACTAAAGAAATAATTACATAAAGCGAGAAAATAAAGATGGTGTGGAAATTTCATTATACATTTACTTTGCATGTAGATATTTGTCTGTTTGTTTTGCATTATTTAGTTAGGTGGTTACTTTAAAAAGTATTAGTAGTATTCTCATTGTCCATTTCTCTGCCCACATTTGTGGTTGGATTGTACTATTACCTCCTGGCGAAATAACCTCCTGCCAGACACAGTCACAGTCAGCAAGCGTGTTATGTATCAAGCGCATCTTGACCAGTCAGTCGGGGTGTGGGGACAGGCACACTTATAAAGGTATTTGAAGGCTTGTAACTGGTTTAAACTAACTGCAAGCAACATCGCTACATCGGCGTATGAGTTTAGTCAGAGTGTATATTTTTATTAATGCCTACCATGAAGTGTAGATGAGTCATTGTATTGGCAGATGTACTTGATTCATTCTGTGGCTGTGTGGCTGTGTCCTTGGCTGCTAATGGTACAATTTTAACAATAATCACAAAACGCAGAAATATAAAATTAGAGCCGTAGATTTCTTGATTAAATTTTTTAAGACAAATTTTGAAATAACAACTGAATTGTTTGAAAACAAACCAGCCATTTGTCAGGTACCTGAAACGTAAAATCGAAACCTGCTGATGCATTTGGATGTCTTGCTTTCGGGCTGTGACGACCTTTCTCAACAGGAAATGTCTGAGAACGGTGGAGGTGGGCAGCTGATGGTAAAGGCTCGCTTCAACTTCAAGCAGAACAATGAGGATGAGCTGTCATTCAATAAAGGTGAAGTGATCCTTGTGACACGCCAGGAGGAGGGAGGATGGTGGGAGGGCACGCTCAACGGCAAAACGGGCTGGTTTCCAAGTAACTACGTCCGGGAGATCAAACCCTGTGGTGAGTTTCGCTGCTCTGTCTGGACCGTGAAATTACTGTTTCTAGAGATGTAGCCGTATAATGGTGTTATGAGTTTGTTATTTTGGGACAAAATGCAAAAATTAAATTTTTCTTGGTTTCTGTAATTTGCATTTAGTGCTGTGTTACACTTCCTTGCTGTAGACAGCTGTCACCTTCTTTTTCGTTGCCAGTCATCCCATTCTGCTAAACGTTTTTTTTTTTTTTTCAAAGTTAGCCTTAACATTTACTTAGACTCAAGATAAATTGATTCATATGTTAACTATCAGAACATTTTACACAAATATCTTGTGCTAAAATAATAACGAGAAATGAAATGTTATATCCAAAAGATCAACCGTTTCACCATATTCTTCTGCAAACGCACTTTTCTGGCCATTCAGCACTATAGTGCAGGAAGAGAAGTTGAGATTATGACCATATTTGGCATATCTGAAAGTGTCCTGATGGTATTGTATTTGCATTGTTATTTTTCTTTTTTCAGAAACACTGTGATAGAATAGTGCAGTTACACAAAAGCTGACAATATATACCACAAAGTATTTGATATGATTTGCATCTTAGAATAAATATGGATATGTGAGGGGGAAAAATCTGTCTTGCAAGTTAGACAAAGAGGTTGTAGTTTATGTATTTAAGTATTTAATGGCAACTTCTTTTTTTTAATAGGACGTATATAATTATTTCCCCCTTCTTCCCCTCAAAATATATAAATGCATTTAATATCTTTTTTGATGGTTATAATCAAGTAATTCTATGAAGCTTAAAAATCCTTATTGCTTTTCTCTCTATAGAAAAACCATTGTCACCTAAAGGAACTCAGCTGACTAAGAACTACTACAGTGTGGTAAGTAGGAGCTATGCAGGACAATGAGTTCGTTTTCTTTGTAAGACTTTGGTTAAAAGGTATTTTATGCAGAGCTTATCTTAATATTTGGGAATAGTAAATGTTGTACCTTAGATGTTTAATGGAGTTAAAGTCAGAATGTACATTTTCTTGGTGCTGACGGATGTTAATCATTGATCGAAAGTGATTTACTTCACCAGAATATATTAAGATCTGGAAGGTTATGGGATTCAGCTTCAACTTTGTGTGTTTTTTTTGAATACTGCCAGTCAGACTTTCTTTAGGTTTTAGTTTGTTTAGTTTTTTAATATTTGTGTCGTTGATTTCGTTTGTGTGTGTGAGATGTTAAATATTCTGCTCACTGTGCTGCTTCTCCAGGTGGTACAGGACATCTTAGAACACGAGCGAGAGTTTCTCAAAGAATTACAAACAGTGTTGAACTGTTACCTACGACCCCTGCAATCCAGTGACAAGTAAGGGCAATAAAACAGCAGATGTGACAGGATCATGATAGGATAAAAAGCTGCATGCATTTATTACAACTGTGCTTAATGTGAGAAATGTTTACATGTGTGCCAGTATTTTTGAATTTGTCGAAATTGCAGTGAATTCTAAAATAACTTCTGTGTTTAGGCTCAGCAGTGCAGACAGTGCCACCTTGTGTGGAAATCTGGAGGATATCAATAGCTTCCAGCAGGGACTTTGTTTGGCTTTGGAGGAATGTACTAAGTAAGTAATTCTGGATGTAGACATGTGAAAAAGTCGTTCATTGGTTACATTTAACTACTTTTACACCACTCTTAGTAAAGAGCAACATTTGGACCACAATGGACCCTACTCCTGTGATTGTTCTGTAAAACATAGCGAAACACATCTGTAAAACATTACTAGTTAAAAGTTTCATCTCATTCCTTACGCTGCACAAATTCTATACTTGTTCTCCAAAACGAACCATACTTGATAATATTTTTGCAATCACTTCCTTCCTCCCAGACATCTCTTCCTATTTCTTTCTTTCTGGTACAAATATCATCTTGAAACTGAGCTGATAAAGTGTTTGAAATGGGTCACAGCTACTTATTGCACACACATATTTGAAAAATTCCTTTTGATTTGTTTATGCACTGGTGGTGAAGAAGTTTTAGAGCCGCATAGATTGTGCAGTCCAAACACTTCTGAAATATTTCTAATGAAATAAGTTGGGCTTAATGCTTTAATCTTATATTTACAGACTTAAACCACCTCTAATTTGTTTATAATTTACTGCGAAAACGGAAGATAGAGGTGGTGATACACTGAAATGTGGAAAGTAGTCTTTAGGAATAGTTCTCCAGGCTTCTTGGAGGAGATTCGAGGCTCTTCTTTGGATGTTGCTCTATAAAGAGGACAGAAAAGATGACAGCTGGCGATGCATTTGGGGTAATGCTCAAGGAATGAAGCTAAACCATGGCCGAGCGTCCGCCATGATTTACATATGGCTCTGGACACTCACTGTTGTGTCTTTCCTTTGTAAATAAGGACAATTTCAACCAAAAATTTCAAATTTGGATTCCTTCAGACCTGTTGTCACTGATTTTCAGTTCAGTTCTTGTGGAATTTGGTATACCTCAGACCTTTCTGCTCGTTTCCCTTTCTTAAAAATTGCTTCTTGATAGCCACTCTTCTGAACTGAAGGTCCAGGTGTATCTCCCAGATGTTGTCAGGTCTTTGTCGGATTTTTTCCCGTTTCTTAAGGACATGGTTTTCAGATTCAGTTCATGTTCTGTAGATGTTTGTGTGTGTGGGTTTTTTTTGTTTTTGTTTGTTTGTTTTTTTAAACACTTTTGTCATTCAAAAGTTCAGTTTCCTCTAATTTCATAAAGACACACTGTACACTATGCTGAGATATACCAAGTTTTCAGCTAATACTGTAGCTCTTTGGGTATTGCCCTGTTGTTGTAAAAATGCTATTTTATGTGTATCAACTCCATCATCTTTGGTATTTTTCATAGATTCAGCAAGAAACTAGAACAAGTGAAGTGTGCTTGCGACAGTCGATAAAATAGCATTTTAACTTGTTATTTACCAACCTGTCTGTGTCGTAGAGACGATGCTGGTTCAATCCTTGAGTTAGTTGCCTCTGAGTGAAAAAACAGCCAGTGTCCAAAGAAAGACTTTGACATAATTTCTGAAAGCCTGGAGAGCTATCGCTAAAATTAAACAAAATTAGGGAAAAAACAGATGCTCGCTTCTTTTATTTTATTTATTGTGCCATCTTTTGTTTCTGTGTCTTTCTTTTCTTTAACAATGATCCTGCTTTTCCCCCCGCTCTTTTCACCTCTCTGACTTTGGCTCTGTCTCTCTGACTTTGCAGGGTCCCAGAGGGACAGCAGCGAGTGGCGGCCTGCTATCTAAACCTAATGTGTCAGATCAAGGCTTTGTACCTGGCTTACTGTTCCAGCCACCCTTCAGCTGTCTGCATCCTCACCGACCACAGGTCAGCCCCCCTGCACACAAAACACCAGAGTCAGCCATGTAGAGACATGCCAGAGAGAAGTCTCGCCTTTTAATTTCAAAGCGAAAAGAAACCAGTGGTGAAGATTTGTAACCAATCCTCTCCAATGATTGAATTTTGATTATTTTAGCTAAACATTGTATTGTATTTTTAATAAATGTTAGTGGCATTCCTTAGACAATAATATATCCCATGAAACCCCTTTTAAAAAGCCAAAAGTTGACCTAAAGGTGAATGAAATACTTTCCTGGGGAAAACTAAACAAATTTCTGCAGGTGACAGTTGTTTTTATGTCTTTTGCCTTTTTTCTTTAAGTACTGCATAGTTTGACATCTCCAAGGCCCAGCAAATTATGTAGTTTTTGCAGTCAAAGAAGGGAATATCCTAGGTTTAATATAATCTGTCATTGTTTGGATATGAATGCTGTGCTGTCTTAAACTGACCTTTGAAGTGCACTCTAAAGTTGAAGTTTGATACAGTAAAGCTCCTTCACCTCTTTTTTCCATATGGGTTAATATGATATGGGAGAAAATAATATGTGGTTGGTTTATGTTTAATTTCTGGGGGCACTGCGCACCATTTTAATGATCTCATGCCGTTTTACTTTGAGCCACAAGGTGTCAGTAAAGGTAAAGAAGTGTTTGTGTCGAACGTGCGTGTTGTCTCCTGATGTTTCTGGGAGTTCAGTTGCTACTAAAATTCATTATTCTTATTGAGTAAGGGCTTCTCTTATGTGTATAGTAATAATAATGAAAGTTCCATGATGCAGTTTAAACAGTACCGCCTTGGGTAATGTTAAGGCGTCTAGTCTATTTCTGCACTGCGAGCTGAAGATTAAGTTGAATTACACACAGGAAGTCAACTGTTGACAGGATACTGTGTATAGCGTTGTGGTTATGGGGACAGGCGCACAGAGCGCTTTTCACAGTAAGCACATTTGCATTTCAGTTGCAGGAGCCTTTTTTGTCACATTCTCATTTACCCTTTTGTACCAGTTAGTGCTGCTGCAGATTTATGTTTTGGATCGTGGAAACTCATGAATGACGATCTCTTCAAACCACGTTTGAAGCGATCATGTTGCAGCTAACGACGTAGATTTGCACCAAACCAATGTTGACCTGATTTGCACTGTCTGTGAAATATTTGACCATCAAAGATGGTGCATGTGAAAATCTCACATGCACCACAAATGTGATACACTTGGGTTACTGTTTTTCTGCAGTGCGATCGGCTCGCTTTGCTGTAACAAATAAAGGGCAGTGTGCGGTAATATGTTGTTACTTTTGATTTCATCAATATACCATCACAAAACATGAACATAATACAAATATTACATTTAAAAAAAAAAAATCTAAATATATGATGACTACCACAGCTCAAAAAATTGTAGCATATAGAAACCTGTTACCAGGCAAAAATATAGCTTAACTTTTATTGATATTTATTTCTTTATTTCTCTATTTAAGGAAACAGGAAGAGGTGCTGTTGTCCGAGGTTGTCGTTTGCATTTCCAATCGAGTTGCTGATCTCGTTAACAACTGAATAGCGTGACAATTAATATACTCAAAGCTTATCACATGGTGTTGTTTTATGAGGACACTCCTATTGTTTCTCAGCAGTGTTTCCACTGTTTAGTGTAGATTTCTGAACTCTGTCGAGTCATTTGTCACTTTAATGAAACATGGATGTATTTGTGTTAAAATGACTAATTCTTTGAGCTTTTCTGCACACTTTGTTTCATTTTACTGGTGGGACAGTTCTATGAAAGTGAGAGCTTTTGATAATGTGGTTAATGTGTGTTGTATATGGTAACGTTGTGTTATTAAAAATACAAAATTTCACTCCTACGTTTTGCAGTTCAGCACAGCAAGAAATACATGGTTATGTTATAATTTTAAAGCCTATCTTACAATTTATTATATAGTAAAAATGAAGGTTTATATAATAATTTATAAATACCTGGCTTACAGCTTGCATGCAATCTAGACTCAAAAACTTGTGATTTTTCTCGTTACCCGTAATCTTTGTTTTTTCGCTCCCCCCCCCCCGTACTTCATCCCTGGACACACTTGCCCCCCCACCCACCCCCAAATAAAATATTGCCTATAAATTGTGTGTGTGTGTGTGTGTGTGTGTGTGTTTTCTTAGTGAGGAACTTGAGAAGTTCATGGAGAGTCATGGAGCAAGTACTGGAGGAGTCATGACCCTGACCACCAGCCTCAGTAAGCCCTTCATGAGGCTTGAAAAATACCCTACCCTGCTACAGGAGCTAGAGAGACATGTGGAGGTAAAGGAGAGGGCATAGACATGTAAAAAGCATACTGAAATTATATACAAGTATAAATACAATATTTTTTTACTGTTTTATTCACTTGCTTTACTTACAGAAGCTAAACTACTATTAAAGTTACACTATGTATTTTCATAAATTAAACAACTTGCATTAAATGATTTTTTTCAGTCCTTGAATTCCCTTTGTGTTGCACAGTATACCTGTATGTGCTCTTGTATTCCTTTAGGATAAAGACTGTTATGTTTAAACCTGTAATGTTCATTTGCACCGCAGGAAGCCCACCCTGACTACACTGACATTGTAAAGGCAACAGCGGCGTTTAGGAGCCTTTTGGTAAGTCAGAAGGATCGAAGTGAACTTGCAGAGGAAGCCTGGATAATGTCATGACAGACTGTGAAGCTCCTGGATTTCCTCCTTACAGGACCGTGCTACCTTACCACCCTTACTATCCAAAAAATACATTTTGCATAAAATTAATAATATGGATTATATTTATTAAAATGTCATTTTTTCCCCAGAATAATAATCTTGATTAGTAATTAATTGTCATCAATACATCAATACTTAACATTTAAAAGCACATTGCACATACATTGCACATCAACTATTTAAGTCAATCATAGTATGTTTTAGTGAAATTAATATACTGTAGGATTTATGAGTACATTTTCAACCTTTTTAGTCATTATAAAGCACTCATTAATCCTTTAGTGTGGCGGTCCCCAAACTTTTTTGCGCCACGGACCGGTTTATGTCTGACAATATTTTCACGGACCGGCCTTTAAGGTGTCGCGGATAAATACAACAAAATAAAACCAGTACCGGTAGCAAAAAATTCTTTTATTCATAACACACGGGAAAAGACCCAGGGAAACCAAGTTAACGATAAAAACGATAAAAAACCCTGAAAACCATAAATTTAACACCCGAGCCTCAACCTGGTACCAAACGACTCACGGACCGTTACCAGTCTGTGGCCCAGGGGTTGGGACCACTGCTTAAGTGTGCTAGTGTTAATAGTGCCCAGCAGTAGTAATTGTAGTGAGGTCTTGCCTGCACGTTATTCGCCAATTTAGGTTTCGCTAAGGCAGTTAATGACAAATGCATAAATCTGCAGTTTTTTCAAGGTGTAATCCATTTACTAAGAATAGCTGAATAATTGGTGAAGTCATTTCAGTAGCTGTGTGCTTCAGCGTCGGATCTTGGTGTAAAGAGTAGGCAGTTTTATAAAATAATGAAAACTGTATTCTGAGTTAAAAAAGCTCGATACAGTTATTTGGAAACTAACACTTGTGGTTTCTTTTGAACAAAAACAGATCAGCTGCAGATAATAGGGAGTGACTGCTTATGTTACAGTGCAATCTTCTGTAATGAGGCTTATACAAAGTAAAGCTTATTATCCTTACATATTGTTATTAAACAGGACTTGGATGGTAACTGAGGGAAAATGGTTACCAGTTGTAGAAAATGGTGACGCATAAAAGCCATTGTGCTGCTAATACGCACGCTAATAAGGAATTAGTTAATGGTGGAAATGACGCTCTTGGTAAATAATGTTATCACACTTTCAATTTCGTGTTTACATGTTTTCATTTCATTCGACAGAGTAGTTTAGCACAATTCCTCATAATCAAACAGAGCTCTGATAGGGGGGAAAAAACCAGAAACAATGCAGTGATCCTTTTTTTCTGCTTTAAGTTGAGTGATCGTATTGTTCCTAAGGTGGGTGGGAACTGAAATGCCATCTTAAAAGAGCTGGATTAGAAACGAGCAACCGCACTATACCTGAGCGAACGCCACCCTGAGACACAAATTCCCCGGTATTGCTTTGACTTCCTCATAAGAGCAGATAAAGTGACTCACTCGTTTCTTCTACACAGGAAACTGGGGAAACAAAAAAAGGCATCATTTATCACTCTCCGTTGTAATTTGCAAGTCTGACGTTTCTTTGTGTGTTTTGAGTGTGGTTAGGATCTCTGGTACTTTAGAAATGCTATGCTAATTTACAGTGCTCTTTAAAAAAACAAACAAAAAAAACCCTAATTTTTGATTGACGTGCAGTGGAAAGTGATAATGTTGCATTGTCACTTTTTTCTGCTTGAAGAGGGAGAACCCCTGCACAGCACCTGAAAAATGTACTACTTTATGTTGCATGCTAGTTTTTATGCCTTTTGCGTACATGGCAATGGTTACATTTTCAAAGCCATATCCACAGGGGGGAGAGATTATCCTGTTGCTTGTTACTCAGTAGTAATAAAAGGCAAGAAAAAAGGGTCCAGAAAAATATCAGATTTATTTTCCACCAGCATGTTGCACAGTTTTGTAAGCTTGTGTGTGCTTGTGTGCTTAAGACACAGTGCCAGGATCTGCGGAAGCGCAAGAACCTGGAGCTGCAGATCTTGTCAGAACCTGTGCGGGGCTGGGAGGGAGAAAGCATGAAGAGTCTTGGTCAAGTGGCCTACACGTCCCTGGTGCATGTGAGAAATGGCTGCAGTGAGGTGAGAGATATGAGGTTTTCCTAAATAAGAAAAAGCTCATTCAGCCAAACTATAGTGGAACTGCCGCAATAATACTAAATACAAAATATCCTTTTGTTAGTTTAGAATATGTGTACAATCAGAGGTTTGGTAGTATTTTCCCATTTCTGAAAGCCAGTCCTTGTAGCATTTACGAAAAATCATATCAGTTAATTAATTAAGCTGCCTGGCTCCTTTACAGCTCTCTCATAACAACAAATAGTTGTTGTTAATTAAAAGATAATTTATCTGTAGTACATTTTTCTCTTTTCCTGTTGAGATCCAGCAGTGTAGCAATCTTTAAAACAAACTAAGTTTCTAGTTTTCAGGAACTGTAGGTGCGGAAATCTGTTCCCCTTTGTTGCTAAATTATTACCCCCCTCAAGTATGAGAACTGAAACCTAAGTAGGCCATAGGCAGACCCAAAAGCCGTCTCCTCTTTCATGTGTGGTTTCTGTGTAGGGGTCGATTCGTAGTCCGTGGTTGGAAGAAAGCCCAAGATGCACATTTGGATTCACCCCCCCCTTCTTTTTTTTTAATCACTGCCAACCGCTTTCCAACCAGCATAACAATTACCATATTTGTTTCATAGCTCATTTGAATTTCCATTCATATAACAAGCAAGTGTTTTCCCAAACTGGCCTGCTGCAACCAGAGCTAAAATATGCTCACTTTTTTTTGTCACATTAGGAGGGAAACCTGAAACGGCTTGCTTCTTGCAAAGAAGTGCAATGAATCACTTTGGTTTACCTTGAATAACTCAAGAAAAAGAACACCAAAAAAAACATAACCGATCAATGTTGTTGTTGAAAAATGCATTTTCTAACCTTCACAATAGGTTTGCAAAAATAATTACTGTGTCTCTCTTTTAGGAAAAAGAGGAGCGTTACCTTATGCTTTTCCCGAATGTGTTAGTAATGCTGTCTGCCAGTCCCCGGATGAGTGGCTTTATTTATCAGGTATGTCGTTTACCTCCCGTCTAGAGAAACGCTTTGAAAACGCGCACAAACTTGTGGCTGATTTAGTGTTTAGTCAAACTTAATGTATTCAGTCAGCTGCAAACAGCAGCCTATGCAATAAATAAATAGAGTATTAAATATAAATCCTAAATATGCACGGTTTTCCTTTTTCATTCTATTCCATCAGTTGTGGAAACACTGTCTAAAGCATGAAGTGGATACTATCTTAGAATAAATTGAAGAAAGATTTGAAGTTGCTCAGTTTCAAAATTTTCTTTACATATACATGTTTAATGAAACACATATGTAACATCAGTTGTCCCTAATGTTATCCAGTCCTGATTTTCCTTGATTAACCTTTTTTTTCTGGTCACGACATACACAGTACTGCATCTTTTAGTTTGTTTACACTTGAGTGTTCCTCTCTCTTTGGTTTTCCTCCATTCAGGGCAGACTGCCTCTAACAGGTACCACAGTAACGAGGCACGCGGACGAAGGAGACATTTCCCACTTTGCCTTTGACATCACAGGTTTGCATCTAAAATCCAACCAGCCATCCCTCCATTTCCTTCCACTTATCCTGTTCTGAAATCTGAAATTTTAGGACAAAAATAAAGAAAAAAAAAAAAAGATTTGAGAGGACAGTGATATTGTTCTTACATAACAATAAACTATTTGACCAACCAATTCATTGAATTGTTTAACATTTAACATTTGAAGTGTTTCAGGACAACACTTTTCCCCTGTAAAGTATTCATGCTTTCATTAGTTCATTGTGTTTGTACAAAGCAGGGTTTTTTGTCCGTGTGACAAAAAAATTAGCCCAATGGTGAAGTCAGTCTGGCATCCTTTAAAAAAGCCATACATCCAAAGCTGGAATGCATCCATCCATCCATCCATTATTCCACTCTTCTTTTTCTTTTCTTTTTTAAAGAAAGCTGTTTTCTGTATAACGATGTGAAATGTTATAAATGTGATTGTTTGTAAATGTGAAACCTCATATTTTCAGTGGCTTGACTTCCAGTATTAGAACCATAAGGTTTTTCAAAACATGCTTTGATTATTGCTAAAATATAAAGTATGGGTGGTACTGCTCTGGCTGTGACATACGTTGGTCTTATGAATCGTACAGTTGTGGTCAGAAGTTTACATACACTCATCATGGACGTGAATGTCATGGTCGTTTGGGGCATTAGATGATTTCTGTGAACTGTTCTTTATCCTGGGTGGAATGATTATTTAGCATAAACCTTTAATTACTTTAAAAGAAAGAATAATTGTACAATTTTTAATTTATTTTAGATTTTCTCCAATCCGAACAGGGGCAAAAATATACATACACCCCTACTAATATTTGGTTAAATGTCCTTTACCAAGTTTCTCAGTGCACCTTGATGCTACCACCACCATGCTTGACAGTTGGTAACTACAGTTGGTACATACCTCTTATCATTGTGGCCGAATAATGCAATTGTTTTCCCATCATACCATAAAACTTTGATCCAGAAGACATTTGGCTTGTTCATGTGGGTAGCAGTGGAAATTGTACTCGCTGCCCAGAAAAAGCGTCGGTTTTTCCAGGCAGCGGTTTCTTTTCTAGGTTGGCACCCTTTCAGTCCATGGCGATATAAGAGTTCCCTGTTCATGGCAGGCCTGAGCATTGGTGGGTCCTGGGCTGTTCCTGAAGACCCCACCTGAGACTGACAGTCTGGGTCTTTCTCCCGACCTTGGCGACTTTGTAAATCATCAGTTCTCCTTAGAGCTTCACTGAGTCACTTAACCTTTCTCATTGTTCTGAGGACATTCATGCCCATGATGAGTCTATGTAAACGCTGTATGTAACACCTGTGAAGGAAAGCAGCTCTTCATTTATTGCGTGTTGTCTTATTTGCTGCAGGAAGCATGATTGATCGCATTACAGTGTTCTGCAGCAGTGCCCAGGAGTTACAGGAATGGCTAGAGCACCTTCAACCTTTTACCAAAGGCGGAAGCCCTGCCAGCACCATTTCAAAGGTTAGGACAGAGACAGACACACGTATGCATAAATTCAAAACAGTACCAAAAGTGAATCCTACACAGTTCCCAGGTGTGAAAACCAAAAAGTGACAAACGGCAGACTCATGTTTCACCACACATGCACAGTAATTCTCAAGTATTTGCTTTGCTTCCTTTTGTCTGGTTCAATGCAGAACGCAGATGGTAAACCAGTGAGCATGATCAGCACCACCACTCACCCACATCACCAGGGCAGCTTCAGCAGCGTCAGTCGTGGCCCCCTGGAACCACCAAAGATTAGCAAGCCCTGGTCTCTCAGCTGTCTGCGGCCCGCACCTCCCCTCAAACCTTCAGCTGCTCTGGGCTACAAAGAGGTAGAAAGTTGCACAAACAAGCCCACACCAGTCTCTTAGTATCAGTCATTCGATACATTGCCAGAAAACTGTACCAATAGCAGAAGTCCCCTTCCTCTGCTTGCCCACCGCTGTATCCGTGTTTGTTGGTAACTTGTCAAGTCTTACAGTGATGTGTTTTAGCTTAAGCCTTCCATTATATCACGCACTAAATGCTAATGAAATTCGAGCCATAAAAACTAGACATGTAATAAATATTAAAAAACAAATAAAGCACACGAACTTTAAATAAACTAAATCTAAACATTCGGCTTATACACACGAGAGCTCAGTAGTCTCCATTTTTGTCTGGTATGTTACATTTTTCAGATGCACAAAGTAGAGGTGTGCGTGTATGAGTTATGGTCCATGTTTGCAAGTTAACTTTCATTTTATGAAAAATTCCTACAATTAATAGGACGGAGAAAATTGTTTGAGATTACAAACGTGTGAAATCCTCGCTTTACTGTGCACTTCACCGGATGCTGTTTTTGGAGGCACTGGGTTCACTTCAGTTAGTTTTAAAAGACATAGAGTATTATCTTGACTTGGAGTTATAGATTCATTCATTTATTTACTATTTTACTAGTAAAGCATCATATGGGTTAAATCAAAGCGTCCTGTCCTCCACTCTAGTGTCAGCACTAATTATGGCTCAAATGTCACCGGACACAGGAAGTACTGAGGTGTTGCAATACTAAAGTGTTCCAAAGAGCTGCTTCTTTGTTCTCAGTGTCGCAATTCAACTAGTTAACATATACACATCTGTTATTTGGGAATTTAGCTCTGTTGTTTTTTTTTATTATTAATTTAAAATTGACGGACCAGAAAAGATGTGGGACTCTCTTCTGAATTGAGACTCCTACTAAGATTATTGCAATTGGATAAAGTGGTTGATCGGTCTTATCTGAATACTACATTTTTTGAGACATAGTGAACTTATATTTTGGTAATATGTTGTTCTAAATAATCATTTAGTGGTTATAGACTGACACCATTAATCGAAGGAACTGTGGTATTGCTATGCAGTAACTCACATTAATGCTGTTCATCAGCGCAACAAAATATGGTTTGGAGCGTACAGCTTAAAGGTATGTGGTCACAGGCTCTGAAAATGTGGTAATGGCTGTGACATTAACAGTGCAGGGTGTGAGTTAGCTAAAGTGGCCTTTCAAAGGCAAGCAGCGAGCATCATTTTAGCTTTAGTTGCAAGAAGGGGAACAAAATTGAAACTACTGAAATTGTTCCTGAAATATGGGCAGTCAAGGTGTTGTTCTGAGGAAATATTTTCCAGTAATGGCAGCAAGGTCACAAAGGGTGCCTGGCATTTAAGAATGATGACTGCATCAGTGGTTATGAGCTACTTGTCTATGAGCGATGTGATGTTTACGGTGTGGTCTTATGTGGGTGGTGTACGCTTTTCACAAAAGTATCAAGTCAGCAGTTTTAAAAGTTTCAGTTAGACTTGACTCTGGTAATGTGTTGAATAGATATCAGTGTATCACATGTGATATCTGCAAACTAACATGTGTCTTGTTTAATAGCTTGTATTTTAAATATGTGTTTATGCCTTCTTGACAACAAACTTGAAGACGGGAGCAGGCAGCATGCTTGCAGCCATCTGGGTCTATTTATCTTATAGAGATTGCATGCACATGTCCTGAATGCATTGCTGGCTTTCTGTCAGTTTTCTCTTTTCTTTATACGTCTCTCTTTATACGAAACCAAAATCACCCTATTCTGCACAGACGAAGAATAGGTGAATGGCAGACGGGTTTTTAAAAATGTTCATCGTTAACTCTCACTAGCGCATCCTCCTCTCATTGTATTTTTCATGCACATTTTCCCCTTTCTCTCTTTCTCCATTCTGCCTTCTGTAGAGGATGTCTTATATCATGAAGGTAAGGTTAGACCTCACTGTGTTTCTATTCTCTGTGTGTGGGAGGATGTGGGCTCAGAAAGGTGGGATGGGGTTGCCTGTGTGTGTGTGTGTGTGTGTGTGTGTGTGTGTGTGTGTGTGTGTGTGTGTGTGTGTGTGTGTGTGTTATCTCCAGTGTTGAGCTAGCATGTCATTGCTCTCTCTGCATCACCCCTCTCTTGCTATCATCTGTTAGTTTCCTGTTTCTGTGGTGCCGCAAACCTGCTATTTGTCTTCTAGTCGTCATGTACGGCATCAGCTATCTTTTGAAATCCTTCTCTGAAGGAGCAATAGAAGAAAATTGTACTAGGGAAGCTATTTTTGGACTTGTAGGCACAGAGCATATTGAGTTCTACAGTCATTCAGCCATGAATATGTTTCCACATTTAAATTGTCAGCAGACTAAGTATGCTTTTATGGCTTAGATGACATCCCACTTCATTGAAGTTCAATTTCATTTAATGGAAAACCTGGTGGAAGGAAACTATGTTCTCCATGCATAATGATATAGTGTTTTTTTGTTTTTGATCCAGACAGGTGCACAAGTTTAAACACCAACTTCTAAATGAGCGGAAAAGCTCAGCTTAGTCAGTCAGATCAAGCAGTTGTTTAACACGTTAGCCAAAATAGCTTCTTATACATATACTTCATAACCTTTTACGTGTGAGGTCATTCCGCGCTTGAGTAATTGCCGAGTTGCTAATGGAACAGCACCTGAATCTACCTTTCCTTCAACTTTGGGAAATGACTTCCCCGCACACAAAACCAATATAGGGAAACAACCTTTACACCGTGCACCTGCATTATTGTAAGTCCTGTGGCCTCTTCAGTGGTTTCAAAAGACAGGTGGTGACAATCAGGAGTCACTCCGTCCTCCTGATTCTTACGAGAAAATCGTTTCAGCGAAGTTTAGGGATGTCCCATGAATCAACTGTTTCCAGTTGCGTGTTCGACCAACTTTTCAGTTCCAGCCAAGGACATGGGGCAAATGACATCATAAGATGTTCTTAAGTCATTTTGCAGCACCTGTATGTAATGGTACAAGTACATCACCCTCACCGTGACTTAGGAATCGTTTTTAACACGTTAATTAGTCATCAAAGCGCAACTTTTCATGTGTTTAGTGAAACCATCATTTTGACCCCAAAGACAGCAGCTCATAAAACCACATGGTTTAAATCATTTAGATAAGATCCTTTCTCATGGTTTTCTAATTGATGCAGACCACAGATAAAGCTTTTATATTGAAAGTATTTTTCTTCTGCCTTTGCTGCAGTGGGATGTGGGTAAAGATGTAGATTTAAAAAAAAAAAAGGTGATGAAATAAGTCATAGTATTTTTTTTTTTTTTGTAAAACTCTGGTAGGCAAGGTACATATTAACACAGATCACTGGCTAATTTGGTCTTGGTCATCATCACATGCTTGCTGCTGTGTTTGTTGATGGACTTCTGTGTGTGGTGTATGTGTGTTTACTGATGTTTATTCACATGGGATGCACATCCCTTTCAGCTTGCATTCTGGTTGGTTTGGACCACTGGCTTTCAGAAGTGTGTTGCTCTGTGTGTGTAGGAGGAGGGATTTTGTGTACAGAGATGTACTTAGTTTATTGTCGACCACCTCCAGGATACCAGCAAGAGCCCACGGCCTATGAGGTTCTTGCCAGGAAATAGGAGGAAAGAGCGCAAGACCTCTGATGATGACATTCACATGAGAAGAAGTAAGTGTCTTGCTTTATATTAGGGAATGGGAGGTGTAAAGCATTGCTCAAAACAAGCTTTTAAACAAGAAGTTATGTTCTTTTAATGATGTTGCTCAGAAATAATGTAACATATATGGTTTAGAAATCACTAGAGCAGACTTGGGGCTTCTGCAGCGCTGCTTTATCTTAAAATGAACACACAGAACAAACCTCTTACCTTACACCTCTAATGTCATTTGCATTCATTTCAGCAGAGTGCTGTGTAATAATGGCAATCTCTGGTTTTTACAGGTACAGTTGCTCTAGAGGAGGATGCTCAGATTCTGAGGGTAATTGAGGCATATTGCACGGGAGCCAGCCTGCATCAGAGCACCACGGGTGTGTATTTGCAGAATGATGTGGATGAATTGCGTCTGTAGTGCCTTTTTAGAGTTATGCTCTAATGATTTTAGCTTTATCATTATTTTGTGTGTGTGTGTGTGTGTGTGTTTATACAGCGGTACGGAAAGAGTGTGTTCCTCAGGTGCTCCTGCCAGAGGAAGAGAAGATCATTGTGGAGGAAATGAAGAGCAACGGGCAGACGGTTATTGAGGAAAAGTAAGAATAGTATTACTTAGTACTCTTTTTATGTGTATTCAGATGTACTTTTTTTTGCAGATAGATTCAGAGTTTTGATGTTAATCCCATTTAACCTGTTGAGATGCTGTCTATCAACCGTATATGTGTGGGTATAGATGTACATAGATATGTGTTTGAAGTGCAAAATAATTAGCTTTCTTTGAGATGGAGAGGGTGTTTAAAGCGTGCATATCATATCTTGAAGTATGACACAAACACTATGCTACCCTTTTTTTCAGGAGTCTGGTTGATGCCGTGTACGCTTTAAAGGATGAGGTTCATGAGCTTAAAAAGGTGAGTGAGATTGGAGATCACTAATGCAAGAATATAGGTTGTCTAGGGGAAGCAGTCACTCTGTTTCCTTTCCTGATTGCTTTTCTCTTTTGTGTATCAGATTGAGTTTGTTTGGTCATTTGGACATATATAATCAGTCACTTTCAGCGTTTAATTCTGGTAATGAAATCATTTCGTTTTTTCCAACTGAAGTTCTGCTCCATGTGTGGGGAGGTGGGGCTTTTACGCATACATGGTGAAACCGAGAGCAGACGAGATGAAAGAAATGAGTGCAAACACTCAAGCACGAAGGAGACTCTCATGTTCAAAAATTGACTGCTCGCTATTTAGACGTATATCCTCAATAAAATATTGAAAGGTTTGGTGTTTTGGGGTGGTTTTTGGCAGTGAGTAAGAAGTGAACTGAATTGAAATGTCCTCAAATTGTGAAACGCATGCTTGAAAGGCTCTGATATATCTTAACTTGGTTATTTTACACAATGTGTGGCAGGAGAATAAGTGGATGAAGCAGTTTCTGGAGGAGGAGCAGAAGTCTCGCAAGGAGCTTGAGAGACTTGTCCGTAAACTGGCTAAGCAGAAGAACGATTGTGGCTGGGATGACGGCGCCCACTGAGCACAACCATCCAATCATCAGCATTCGTTTGTGGCTGTGCGTGTATGTGTCAACATTTCTGCAACAACGCTTGCGGGGGGGTGCAGAAAGCGTCAGACGTGTGTGTGTGTGTGTGTGCACGTGCGTGCACGAGTGTGTATTTGTGTATCTATGTTGTGTTATCACATTTCAATCACACAGAGCAGGACTTGCTCTCAGGGGTTCTGGAGCTCGATTTCTTTCTTCCTGACCTAGACGAGACTGTACACGTGCTTCTTTCTGAAGCAGCTCAGCTGAACCAAGACGAAACAAGCAATCCCCCCCCCCCTTGGTGACTGGCACTGTGAACACTCCCCAGCAAATGGAAGAATTTCGAACAAGGACGGGGAGAGTTTGCCACCATTTCTTTTGCTTCATTTGGAAATAGAAAAGGAGTATGAAGCCATTAATTTTAATGGGTGTTCTCTTGCATGCACCTCTGTTATCACGGGGACTGATTTTATTCTTTTCACTTTGTCATTGTTGTATTTTATTTGGCGTAAGGGTCCCTATGGGGAAAATAGATTTTTATTTTTTTTTGGGGGGGGGGGAAGAATCTCTCTTTTGTATGTGTGATTTGTTTTGTGTGTGTATTATTCTAGACATTCGCATTACACATTTCCAGGCTGCTTTTTAGGCAAACAATCAGGTTAGCTCATCGTCGTAATCTTAGTTTTAAAACGGAGCCCGTCATCGTTTATTTAAAAACTGCATGAATGTACATGTATCAGTGTGAATTCTGCATCACAAATGTGATAATCGAGAAATTCAGATATATAGTCCAAAGCTATCAGGGATGCAGCTGCATATTAAAATAGAAAAGATCTTACTATGTATCTTTTATTATACAAGAGTACACAAATAATAACAAAGATGTTACCCTTACTCTTCGTACTGAAATATATCCAAGAATCCTTTTAACATATAAATTGCATAGCTATTTATTGTTCACCCAAGCATTTCATTGTGGTGTTGGCTTTTTAGATATTGTTCTGCTGCCTTTATGTCTGTCTTTGAATAAACTACACTGATATGTACAGGCAGGAAAAAAAATCCCCCGGTTTTAAGCTGAGGGAAAATAAAAATTTTTTTGTATCACATAGGAGGAAAGATTACTTTCGTAAAAGAGCACGCCTTGAGAATTTAGATGTTTTTGTTTTGCAGCTTCTATGGTATCCTTGTGGGTTCCTGTTGAGCTGATGGAGAGAGGAAATGGAGACGATTTGTCGGTGTAGAGTAAAGCTCATCTATTTGTTGTTGTTTTTTTTGGTTTTTTTAAGTGCCTCCTGAAGGGGTGAATAAACTAAATATTGCATATTGAAATATCATGGGTGGTGTGCTGTAATAAATGGCTCAAGCTCTTAGTGTGTCTAAAAAGAAAACAGCCTCTCGAGGACTCTCAACGGTACATTTCCTTATGTGGTTTTAGCGTGTGCACCGTCAACACTGTTTCCTTATCTTACTGCACTGCAGAGAGGCAGTAGATGCTTCTGAAATGCAATAAGTGACTGCTTTACTAACTGACCCTCTGGCTTGGTCCCAGCATGGTGGGCCCAAGTTGGAGAAATTGCAATAAAAAAATACAATTTATTGACCAAAAAAAAAGTTCAAGTTAAGTATTCATTATATTTCATTTTCCTTTATTTAATGAAGTCTCTTGATGGTGATCAAATTTAAACTTATTAAAAATGAAAATGTATCCTATCGTATTACTGTATGTGAAGTGCTGTTCTCATAGATCTCGTGCGCCTCTTTACAGAGACTCTGAAGCACTGTGTATGATACAGGGCAGCACTGGTACATCAGTAACAGGGTCACTGTCTAGCTTGAGCATGGCTGCGGGGTCATGCCTGCTCAGGTGCTGAAGCTGGCCTGTATTATTTGAATTGGGACACTGATAGCATCTAGATTTTATCCGGCATTACTGCTGCTTCCTGTACAGATGTGTGAGTCCGTCTCGTCACGTTCGCTGCTGAGAGTAACATTACCGCTCTTTCTGTAAAAACTGCTCTCATAAGCGCCGCATACTGTAGTTTCAAATTCCCAATAGTCTCAGTGAGTACTTACTGGTGGAAAGGGGTTGAAATCCAATTTTTAACCCGTTTATCTGAAATGTTTTCTCCAGACCACTGTGTGTTTTTGTTTTTGAAAGACTGTTCTATGCAATTATTGTTGTTGCAAGTATTGTAATGCTTTTTTTTTTTTCTAGATACCCTGTACTTTATGTTTGGTATGATCATTCTTTTATTAAAACTTTAATATAATACGTGGAGCTCAGCATTTGGTATTGATTTATCCAAGTGAGTAACGGAAAACTCCTTAAGATTTCTACTAACGGCACGAACAGCGTTCCTTCATTCACACTGGAAATCCACAGAGAGAGGCTTTTCCATGCTGTGTTCATCATGTGTGTGGTTCAGGAGTGTGCATGTTGCTCAGATGCGGTAGTGAGAAACAGGATGGAATGAGTGACTAGAATAGATGACATTCTCTAAGAATGTACCTCCTCTGCAACTTTGTACACCTCCATAGAGATTCACACTTTCCATGCTCTTGTACTCCACTGTGACAGTGACAATGTGGTAGGTTTTGTTATGTCTAAGGTGTTGAGGGTGTTTGGTAGAATTTTTATATTACTCATCATTTACAGTATTAAAAAAAGAACTTACACTAGACAGGTTACAGTTGAAAAAAACCAAACAAACAAACAAAAAAAACCGTAGTCACCAGACAGGTTAGAGTAAAATCACCCGGAACTGGAGAGCAATAGTCTTCAGGCTTGAACTCTAAAAGCTAAATGGTCTTTGGATGGTCTGAACTGTATTTTATATTTAATGGTTTTCCTTAAGAATTACTGTATTTCAAACTGAAGTGGGGAACTTTGGATTTTTGAATTGTACACCGCATGTTTTGAGAGTCTGAAGGTTCATGCCCCATTTATCAAAATAACTACTGGCTGCATGGGGGGTAATTTAAATGATAAATATGCAGCAGACTGGAAATTCTGCTTAAACCTCCGGTCCTTTGCTTCCTCTCTTACCACTGAAATTGGTGGGTAGCCTGTATCTTAAGTGGTCCCATTTGGCGATGTGAGAAACTGCAGCTTCTCTTTGTGGTTTGTTTGTGTCCTAGAAATTGAAAACCATAGTGGTGCACACTAACCTAGAACATGATAAGCATCAGGGGTTTTACTGGTGATGAATCTTGATGTTTTTACACCTGTCAAAGTAACCATCATTACATTAAGGAAATTCAGTTTTTAGGACTTATTCCCGAAGGTGTTTCCTTATGACCACTTAAAATGTTTTGAAAATATACCTCATGGTGGGATAATGTAACTCATACACGTAGAACCTCGGCACCTTCATCTTTAAACCACTAAGCCTGTGGTTCATTAGTCTGGATGTTTCAGTGTAATGTGTGCGTGTCCTTTAAATGTAACTCGTTCCTGATGTGAGGTTGATGCAAGAAAAACTGAGAAGAGTATAAATGTTTCAGATTAAATATTAGTTTCATTTCACAATCTATTTACATCAATAAATACAACATTTTACTAATCAATACAAAAACAAAAATAACTAAAAAAAAAAATCTGGTGTAATAAATTATGTCTCTCAAATCCAAACTAATCCACGAAGATGTTTGAGCCAGCCAATTCAAAAGTGTTTTTGTAGATAAATCCACGAGATCCCATTCTTCAGCTTTTTTCTATTCATGTGTCCATGTATGAGTCTTATAGTTTGTATATCCCAAAGCTTGTTGCGCCTTCTTCATAGTCCACCAGTGAGAGGTCTTGTACCCAGAGACTCAGTTGGTTTCCTTTCTCCAGTAGGATCAGATCTCCCTGAGCGGCTGTGCACATGTGAGGATTCTTTGTGCTCTCCAGGTAGCAGTAGGCCTTCATTACATCCTCACTTTTATCTGCCTCGTTCTTCCTCAGCTTGACCTTGCTGGCTAGTGGGATCGTAGAATCGCCCTTGGAGAAGGTCACTCTGGAGTAGACGTAGTAAAAACCAGTCTCTGGAATAGTCAGCCAAATCTGTTCATAATAGTTGATGCCTCTAAGAACAGAGTGCATCGTGTCCCACTGAAGACAACCCGCTGGAGAGACAAAGAAGTATAATTAAACACTCATTAATAGATTTTTGATAACTTGTCACTGCATTTTTTTTATTTAAAAGAAAAAAATGGGTAATATTCTTACGTGTTTTCTTTCCTTCAGCTCGCTTAACTGCCATGCGTGCTAAGGCTTTATAGAAGGTGTCCTGTTTGTCCATTTCCTGCTTTTGAGATGAGGGCAATCCATCTTAGAAAAAGAGAGAACAAATTTTTAAAGAAATTAATGCCATTACATCTTTTTATTTTCTATTTAATATATATAATTTATTGATTGAACTGAATATACCTCTATCTTCTGCTGAGAAATGTTTTTCCTGTAGGGAAGAAAAAAGTAGAACATCAGAAATGGGTAAAAGAACTTACTGAAGGGAGGTTTTCATAAGCACACCTCGCCAGCATTTCCTATCTTTTAAATGCAGTCAAATTAGCCAGGTAAAACTACACACAGCATAAAAAATGTGTGAACCAAAAGATCTAACCAATTCTGCATACTTAACTTCCCTGTTTTAAAATAAAGCTGAATTATTTTAGTATATAGTCATGTTAAAATGTAATAAGAAGAAAACAGAATTTTGAGTTTAACTGTTCATTTTGGTTTTGTTTAAGCTGTCAGTTTTATACAATGGGTCCAAAGTGAATGAGAAAAAAAATGATTTACCATATGTTCATGGTAGTACAGGTAGAAGAATCCTGCAAGTGAAAGCAATAAATGCAGCGCCACTACACCAACCAAGAACCGGACGAGAACCTTGTTGTGGCCCTGCGATGGAAGTGAAGCTGGGATGAGGACCGGCTGGGACCTGCTGCGTGGAGGCACCGGTGGTGGAGCCAGGCTGGTCTGGTAAGTGTTGATCATGATAGAGCGGAGCGGTGACAGCTGCAGAGGCCTGACGTCCGTGACATCCCATGCGCTTTTGAACTGCTCCTCTCTCAAGCATCTGAGTTTATGTCTGACTACTTCCTGGAAGGTCTCAGTACTTTGACATGCAGATGTCTTTGCAATGTCACTTGGTGAATACATGTGGTGTGCATGTTGGTTTAAAAAAAAAAACCCTCACTGCATTTTCCTTTGTGTCAGCTATAGCATGTCTATAATGCTGCACATTGTAATGTGATTGTTATGTGAACTTGTGCACTTAGCTGGCACTACTTTCACTTTTTTGGCCCACAAAACCAAATCCCCATAAACTGTTTCAATTTTGTATATAAGCTGTTATAACATTAAAAGGTATTTTAAAGTACTTGTATATCACATGGCACACACACATAGTCACACAGAGACACAAAGATCTATATTAAGAGTTCAGTAGTATTTTCACACCATTTATTTTCACATCTATCTCGCAGACTATATCTGGAAATAATCTGGTCAGCCTAAATGTCAGAAGCAGACAAACGTAACACTATATCTAAGGCATTATGCTATTCCTTCAAAAGACTAGTGCTATTGTTCACCGGAGTAAAGATTAAAGTTAGCTGTGTAACCACAGGATCATCGTGGTTAATTTTGGTTAATTTTTAACTTCAACCTAACTTTAATTCATGTTGACGAACTGAATGCACAGACCAAACTCAAACTTAGTTTAATCTGTTGAGAGCTTTCTGGCTACAGTTCACATCATGGCGTGTCCATTTAGATATACAACACTGTTAACGACCGCAGGATAAGTGAAATGTGCTTAGTTGTGGTAGCGGATTTGTCTGGAATGAGACCAACCATTGACTTTTTTTTTTTTAGCCCACACATGTTGGTTAAGCTAAAGTGAAAACTGTTTAATGTGGGGTTCATACAGTTGCTTACAGAGTTCTGCATACAGCACAGTGCAGCGTGTCCCTGTGTAAGTCGCTATTAGACAGTGAATGTTTCATCTCCAAAACAAGTGGCTGGAAAGATACAATAAAGAGTTTTTACACCAACTACAATAAGTGATCGTGATTAAAAGCCTAATATGAGTAAAAGTTACCCAGGGACTTTTATCACAGTTTTATACACACTAATTATTTTCCATTTTGGACTCATGTAAATGTGAATAATATCAGGGGGAGGTTAAATTTGCCAATGTGCGCAGTACAAGTGTTTCTTGATTAAAGCTGGATCTTTATTTCATAAAAAGGCTACAATTTAAAAAAAAAACTTAAAATAATAATAATAATAATATACAGTAATATACCATCTACAAAGTGTTACAATTATTTTTATGCAGCTGTCTAAACAAGAAATGTGTTCAATGTTTTAGAAATCCTTTACAACGGCCCACTGCCTCCTCTAGTGGTTCAAAAAATATTTTTAACTTTAAAATGATGTCAGTACAGAGTCTTCACATGTTTTTTGTGTGTCAAAGGTCCGGAGGAAAAACTGAAGAAAATTGGAATATTATTTTATTTTGTGTAAAATTTTAAAGACATTCATTCACTCATGCACTCATATACACTGCTAGGACCAGGTTAGACCTCCTTTTACTATCGAAGTGCTTCAGTTATTTGAGGCGCAGCCTGCTCAGCTGGTGGTAAGGGTCCCGAATTATGCCAAGAAAATATCTCCCACATCACTATTTCACCAGCACAGGATTGAGCCATGTGTTTGCTGTTTTTGCCAAATTATGACTCCGTCAACTGAATGTCGCAGCAGAAATCGAGACTCATCAGACCAGATGACAAGATTTTTCCAATCTTCTGTTGTACAGTTCTGTAGCCTTAGTTTCCTCTTCTTAGATGACAGCAGTGGCACCTTGTGTGATCTTCTACTGCTGAAGTCAATCTGCTGTAAGGTCCAATGTGCTGTGCATTTACAGTTGCTCTACTTTCTTTTGTTGTAATGATGGTTGTTTGAGTTACTGGTACCTTCCTATCACCTTAAAGCAGTCTGACCATTCTCCTCTGACTTCTAATATCAACAATGTATTTTAATACTCTCAGTCAGTCATTTGAAAACAACAACTTTTTTATGGAGTGTAGTGAACATAAACTACATGTCGGCTGCAGAGCACAGTGTTTCTGGGGCCGCTGGGGATCTGGACTTGTGGGGAGCTGAGGGAAGCTTTCCTATGGACATGGAAATATTCTGACAACTGTGTCCTCGGAGTTCGGTGCTCTTCTCCTTGTACAATCTCAGGTTCTCCTTTGCACTTCATGAAGGCCAAAACACATCTATAAAACTGTGCAAAAGTATAGTGGAGAATGGAATAGAATGGTCAGTCGCAATAAGTAGTGATTTGCAGAACAAAGGACATGTCGAGCGCTCAGTTTAACACTGGTAAATCTCCCTGGAAAGTTCAGTTCATTATATTTAGGATACATTTAACCACGGTTTACATTTAACCCTTGAAAACTAGACCCTAAAATGAAGTATTGTGTAAGTTCGTGCAACATCGTCGTATAATCAGTTTGACAAAGGATCGACCTACTTTACAATAAATGACACCCCTGTATTATCTATGTTATCTATTATGGGATAATCAGAATCATGGCATTGAAATAAAAAAGTAGTAACGAAAATGCTTTTCAATTAATGGTTCTGAATTTAATATCTTAAAATTATTCTGTTCAGGAGTCTCATTAGAAACACTGAAAACATATATCATCTTGGGTGCTGCAGAAACTGAGCTGCAGTTAAAACTATTGTGTTCAACTCTGTCAGTGACACAATGCCACTCCATTTTTATAACAAACTGGTCTAGACAAGATACTTTTAGTATATTGTATGCAGTGATATTTGAAATACAGACATTTCTCAGCAGTCCTATCAGTCTATCAGTTATGTCCTCACTCTCACCTGTTTGTTGAAGAAAACATAGATAACAGGGTTGACAACAGTGCTGAACTTGGCCAGGATGGAAGGAATCACACTAGTGATGGGAGTCACCAGCTCCGACCCACCAAAGGTGGCCATCAGTGCCACGATGCCATAGGGCATCCAGCACAGCATGTAGCAGGACACCATAGAGAAAACCATCAGCGAAATGTGGCGTTCTCTGCGCTGAGCTGCCAGAAGATTGATCTTTCCCACCTGGAGATGTGAGAGAGAAGGAGAATAAGAGGTATAGATGTAAAGACATCAGAAAATTCATGTGTTTTGCTTGTGTCTCTAAGAATCTTAGGCTTTTTCAGGTCCACTAATAGGCTTTTCGTGCCTCTTGCATATGCTCTTTTATTTCAGCCCCAACACATTTTATTTTGTGTGAATAATTTGCTTACATAAGCTATCTATCAACTGATTACTAAAATCCACACTTTGCGCTGCAGCATGTAGCATTTAAAAATCTGTCTTTGGTGCCCTCATGTGGTATTATGAAGAGTTGACAGTACACAGGTGATTTCCTACTCAAGTGAAGAATAAATCTTCACTGAAAGTGTTTTTTTAAAATCCAAATATACGGTATAAAATAAACATTAATAACAAGTCAACAAGAACCGAACCCGTTACTTGAACCAGCTCCACTTCTTAAAAGCAGCGAAGTGAAGTTTAAAGCGCACAGCAAGTTAGTGAGCTGTAAGTGATGGTTGTATTGCTCACAAAAATTAAAATATCAATTTTAAAGGATATTTCATAAAAACAAAATGAATACACTCAGAAAACAGTTTGCATATGAAAAGATATCAAGGATACTTTGTTTCCAGTATATTGGTCAGACTTCAAGAGGATCAGTGAGGATCCCATGATTCCCATAATATCATAATATAATATTAATTATATGTGTTTGATTTGTTCAAAAATAGTATCAATTTAACCCTTAGTTATAGTTGAAGCCCAACAGATAGTTTTGGGAGATATCATAAATATATAAATTTATCATTTCTATGATTTTTTAACTTTTTAATATATTTTTTATGAGATGCTTTGACCACATTATGCGTGTTAACGTTGCATGGTTTGTCCACCTCAGGGCGCTCTGTAACTTCCTTGTTGGCACGTGTGCGTAAAATGCCACAAACACTATAGTGGACAAAGCATAAATGAGCAAATAAATACATACATACAGCAAATGTTAGAGGAACCTGTTTGTGTTGTGTATGTCTGAAAGAGAAAAAAAAGACTGAAATTTTGGAATACCAAATTGTTACATGTCCAAATATCAGTATAGGTATTAGTCTTAAACATCCTAAATCAATCAGATTCTAGGTATATTGACAACCTGTTATGAATGACTGCTGGCTCAGCAGAATATGTCCGATGTGTGATAATCAGAAGGGGCTAAAAACAGATGCCATGTTTTTAGATCTTGGTCAGAAGCAGTATGACCACATTACATGCCCAGATATGTTTCATCACATTTGTTTTTGTTTTGTTTTGTTTTTCAGATAAATCATAAAGCAAGTGGTTACAGCAGCATCTCACCGGTCAGTATTGATTTCATGTGCCCACCTCCGTATGTAATTACCACCGTGATGCTTGTCATGGTGATTTATGAATAAATGAGCATGTCTGGCTTGTGAAAGAGGCCTCACAGAGAAGAAAATTTACCCCATCTGTCAAATTACTGCTTATCTCTCATACACTCAATTACACCTCTTGCTATATAGGATTAGATCATGGCCCTCACTGCTCTGTCTGAACAAACCTCCCTCATGTAATAACTGTGGTCACTTCTGCATGGCTGACCTTCTATTCTCCGTTCTCTCTCCTAAATCGAGCTACCCGCTGATTATGATGGTGAAATGGTTTTCCCTACTGCCTGCCACAGTTTGATTTGTCTTTGTATCTCTATGCGCTTCTCTTTTATCTTCTCCTTTCCCTTACCTCTCATGCAGTGGCAATAGATGATCATCTCACCCTGAGTTCTTCTTTGTCACTTTTGCTTGCTCATACTCAGAAGATTGTTGTTGTTTTTTCCTCTAATGCTGACGCCATGACTCTGTTTACCTTGATATATAAGGAAACTATTGTTATGAACTTGGTCTCTGTATATAAAAAATTTAATTGAATTCCATTCCTTTGGGACTGAACTACAACATAAAATATGTTGATGCAACATGACTGCTCGCTCTTTAAATGGGATGCTGTTAGTTAAGAATATAGAAAAGACACAGGTTTGACCCACACCGACAGTGCTGATGCATATGGCGCTTCTCTTTCTGATCTGTTGGTTCAAGTTTTGAGAAGCCAGGAGACGGTTCCTCAGACAGATTGCCAACTCTCTAAAAATAGCTGATGGGTGGGCTCTGAGTTGATGCAGCTGAGCCCCAGTTCGCTGCTACAGTGATCAAGTCTGCAAAGCCGCTTTCTGCTCAGCCTCTTGGGTGCATCAAGCTTAAAAAACGGAAGTGCTTATATAATGACAGGTATCCAATAGCAACAAGTTGGTACCATGATCTACAAATACCTTCTAGAGCATTTGGTGATAGAAGCAGTACAAGCAAGGAGTGGGAAGAACCCAACACTAACAAGAAACTCTTAATTACCAGTTATTTATCTATATGTATCCATAACAAAGATGGTGATACGGTGACCTAAAGGCATGGGTCGCTATAAACTGGGCTTGGTTTTACTGTCCTTAAGACAGTAAAGACAAAGACAGATTCAACCCAACACTTGCCCCTTATACATGGTCCCTTCTTTCTCCTCATTGATGAATTGCTAGCTTATCTAACTTGATTTTCCTTGGAATTACCTCAAAAACTCATGATCAAATTTTAATAGAACTCAGCCTCTTGTTAACCTCTAAAATCTGACCTTATGTCACAAGAATTCCAGTATTCAAGATCTTAGTCCTTCAGGGTAGTTACTGTGAAAAAATAGACAAAATGTGGTAGACATAAGCAAAAGCAGATTTCACACTCGTGTAAATTTAGATGAATGTAATTTGAACTCTGCTTTCGGATTCGTTATCTTACTATTATAAATCATAAAATTCTGATGAATATACAGATGACTTATGATTTACTTACACATAAATAAACAACTAAAAATGACATGGTAGCACTGTACGTGGTTGCATGGTTTTCTCTTTGTCTTGTGTGATCGTCCCAAAAGATGTGGTGAAACTCTCCATGTATCTCTGAACTCACCCTCCTAATGGCCATCAGGATTCTTCCATAAGAATATAGCATGAGCAGAAGGGGCAGCAGCAGACAGAAGATGAAGAGACACAACACATACAAGATGCTGGAGGGTGAGCGGAGGTGCCACTGGACGGAGCAAGTGGTACCAGGACCCTCTGGTCCATAGCTGCTCCAACCGAGGAGGGGAGGCAATGTCCAAAAGAGAGAGTAGAACCAAGAGCCTCCAACAAACAGCCAGGCCTTTCTGAAGTCTGAGACATCAACCTGAGAGGAATGGAGAACGGTGGTGTAGCGCTCATACGATAGAAGAGACAAGGACACAAGGGACACAATCCCTGTTGAAGCAGGAGTGGAGAAATGAAAAGAGTACTTTAGATTTAATCATCAGAGGCCACTTGCCCTTGCAGCACCTCAGGTTGGTTAAAGCTTTTACGATCCCTTCATAAAGCCACATTTTGCATGTTGTAGAGTCTATAATGATGGTACTGCCCATAATCATGGAGAAAAGTAGGTTATTGGCTTTATGTAAAGCAGCTGTATAAAAGATTATATATTTTATATTATATTTAAAAAGGAGAAAGTAAATGCAACCCCAGCAGCAAAGGGGGGAAAGTATTTCTTAAGAGACAGGTGTTCCTGTATTTTCCTATAGAGTTCTTTAACTTAATTAAAGTCAAGCTAATTAACAAAGATCTGTTTTCCCCTGTAATTATTAATTTCGTTTGAAAGCCTTAAAACTCAGAGGTTTGAAGTGCTTCTAATTTAAGTTTATTACATTTTTATGTTTCTAGAATAAATGACATCATTTACTCTGCTCTCCCACTACTTCTGAAACGAGACACCGCGGTCATAATTATTTGAGTTTACAAGGGTAAACAGGGAAAAATACTACTCCTCATGCAGTTACTCACCAAAGAGGGAATTGGCAAATCCATACCACTTACAGCCGTACTCTCCAATTAGCCACCTCCCGTGCAAGCTGGCAGCAAAACTGAACGGTGTCCCGAAAACGCACACGAGAATGTCACTTAGGCTGATGTTCAACAGGATGAGATTGATGGGCGTCCAGAGGGACCGAAACTTTGCGAAAATGAGCAGAATGAGAAAGTTGCTGAGGATTCCTGCCACTAAAATAAAGCCGAGGCATACTGCCACCACCGTATGGCCGGTCCGGCTCAGCCCACCGGGGCTGTGGGGCACCGTGGAGCCCCAAAGCGCTTTGTCTGTATTGATGCTGGAGCTGGAGAGGGAGCTGTCAGTGGTACTGAAATTCCAGTCGTGTACGTACACGACCATGGCAGTGACACCGGAGATAAAGGCTGACGAACAGCTGGACACACACAAGATAACAAAGTCCCGGTGGACCGCAGCTTTACGCGCAGTGGGAGCTGGTGTAACACAAGTATGAGAGCGTGAAGAGACCTAAGACGTGCAATTCTTGCACTCCAATATATGCAACTACCCCCATTCTCTCCCTCTGCCACACAGACTGTTTGTTGTTGTTGTTTTTTCTTTCTTTCTAAGAGTCTCCCTAGTTTAATATAATCAGCCCTTTTGGTTAACATTGCCTGTTTAAATGGAATAAATCACCCAAAGTTGCAGCTCCCCAGTCGCAATCACAATGCCTTTTAGGACGCTGTGCTGAGCTTGTGAAACGTGATTCAGACTCGCGTAATTATCCGTATTTCCATTGGGTTTGATCGTTTTTCATGGCGGATATAAATGATTGTCCAAAATAACGTTCTAATTTTACGGACAGCTTGGAATAAATTGCTTTGGCGTTCCGCTCCAGGAAACCAGACTTTGTTGCACGATTTTGCTAAGCTGTGCGTTTCGTATTCATTGTTGCTTCCTGTGCCAGACTTCTGCAAACTGTAGGGCACACAGAAAGTCGCCACAAAGAAAGTTTCACACTTGTTCAGCATTTTCTTTTTGCACCTTCCTTTACCAATTCAGTAATACCTTCTGACCATCCTAGCGCACCCCATTTAAATTCCATTAATCGATGTCAAATGCTCTCACCGACTCTCTGTAATCCCGTGCCTCACAGTATCCTTTGAATTTACTATCGACCTGAAACTATATACTTTGGTTTTAAAAGTGTGCTTTTAAAGGAATTTTGTTGCAATCTGTTGCTAATGGTTTTAATGCTTTCAAAAGCATCACATGACTAAAAACATATATTTCTGTAAAGTGTAGAAATAAATTTATATTTCAATTGATAAACAAATGTGTTAATGATGTTTACAAAGCAAATTATATTTACATTTCATTCATATTTAATGTTTACTTATTTAATGTTTGTACTTTTACTTGTGCACTTTCAAAACACTAATAATTGTGTATTGAATCTACCAAGTTGATTTTCCCTCATTTCCCTCAGGCTAGGATTTCCTGGCTTCTGATTGGTTAGGGAAGTCACATGGGGTCCGAACAAGGAACTTGTGTTGCGTTAAAGTGTGCCAAGAGTAAGTAAGAGATCTGAGAGTTATCTGTCTCCATCTTTCTGTTTATAACAGTTCAGAGAGATTCAGAAGCACATAACGAACCTTCGTGTATAATTTCTATAGAGGAAATAATTGGTAACGAGCAAAAGCCGGTACCTAAGTACAGAAATAAACTTAAAACAATACAAAACATCTGGTATGTCATTCTATCTATATATGTTCTGGGGTCTGAAATGTGCAAAAACATCAGTATATGGTTTTTAAAGAAAACCTCCTGTGCTTCTTTCTAGCTACACATATTATTAGGTTACACAAAACAAGCTCTGCTGGATTCACAGTTCAAAATCATCCTTATTTATGCAATACTTGGCCTTCGTGCAGGTCCCTTTCTCTGGTCCCTCTTTCTTATGAGTCGTTTGTTCCTTGTAAGGTTATTTTAATTATACCCTGTATAAATTTAAACAACAGAAATGATCCAATGATCCTGTAGAGACAGCCACATTTCCATTCAAGGTCTCGAAAAACCCCAGTTTCAAAATACACGAAAAGGGTTGTTTTGTTGTGTTAACAGTGATTTAGTCATCATTAAACTGTTAAGAATTTGAAAATTGATGATTAATCTCGGAAGTCATGACACACCACTCTCCCCTACATAAGTTGCCTTTATAAGATAAAAGTATCGGTATTATTATTAGTATCGACAATACTGGCGATGTATTTACCCGGTGTTGGATCGATACCAAAATGTGCAATAATGCACTGGACTAGTTTGAACAGTGGGTTTACAGGTAGAAGTGTATATTCTCTGATCATCCTGAATATAAACATGCATTTTAAAATCACGCTGTGTTTTTTAATAAACAGACAAAACAGGCCCACATTAAAATTATGCGTTAAATACAATGATCAACATTTTTATCTGATGCTGCCTGTTGTGTGTGTGTGACAGTGTGCATGTTTACATGCTGAGAAGAGAGCTGCAAGTGTTAAAAAAAAACGGCACACCTAAGTGAAATCACAACTGACATCTGACTGATACATATCATTCAGCCGCCATCACGCAGGGTAAATCTCAAATGCTGCAGGTCACTGGTTCCATTAGCTCACATGCAGCAACCGTAAACTCCTTATGCCCCTCTTCTCTGCAACTCTGCAATCAGCATCACGGGCTTGTCGAAAGCTCAGTGGGCAGTAATCACTTCAGAGCCAATTGCCTTACCAACACCGGCCCCCAAACACAGGCCTTAGATTGGCCTGATTATGCTCGACACAAGAGAAAAAGGAGGATTACGGTTTCAAGCCTGCATGGTTTCTGAATCCACGCCGACCTCCTGGTGAGGCACAAATTGTCTGCTCTTCCCCCTTCACACCTGCTGCCAATCTTCTTTCTGCAGTGTTTTTAAAGATACCAGAAAGATCCTTAAATTGTTAACAAGAAGCCCTTCCAAGCTGAACCTCTATAGTTCTTTTCACACCTGCTTCTTGTTTTTAAGAGACTGTCAGTCTTAAAAGAGAGTGAGCATTTAAGAATTCTCTTTGCACACTTCACTGTAATTGACTTGAAACACTGCAGAATTTTGTCAGTGTTGGAGACCAATATTTTTAATTTTCACATGAACTATATGTTCTTTAAATACCCCATACTGCATTGTGAGCAAACAACATCTTTACAGTAGAACATTTTCCCCATCTGTTTTATATTGCAAAACAAATATACATCTTATATAAATCTAAAGCTTATAAAACCTTAAGTTCTTTATAACTGTCAGTAATCTAACCTGCTTTCTTAAATGTTACATATTACCCACTATATTTAAGGTAACTCCATATGAATATATCACATCTCAAATGTGTGTTGTATCTCTCAATGCACAGCCAATTAACAGGTCTGGAAGCTGTTTTATAGAGAGACAAGTACATTTAGAGTTAACTGCACCTTGTGGTAGCTTAGATGGGATTTATCCAAACATTTTTAATTTCATGCAGTCAAAAATCAATTTCATTTGCATATTGAAATTTAGGAAAAAAAACTGTATAGTGAACACATCGAAATCAACTGACAGAAGCTTAGCATTATAATGGTGTTGCAACAGTGTGAAAATAAAAAAGTCGTCATTATGCAATACTTTATACTTACTATGTGGTTTACAAACTTTGCCTGGAGCTGAAAGTAGTATGCGTGGAAGTTGTGATACCAGCTGGTTCTGCTCACACAGTATTCTTTGCTTCCACCCAATGTGATTCTATCAATTTCCATAAGCAGGCAGGTTTGCTCGCCTACAGACCCCCGTAAGGCTGCTTTTACAGCTCAACCGCCGTAAACAAGTTTATTATGTGCTTATTTTCTAGTGATAGCTGCAACATGTTCCTGCTCTATGAATGTTAAATGTCACATAAAGGTGTTGGCCAGTAGCTTTAATTATAAGATGTTAGACCTCTGAGTACAGACACCTGAAAGTTACCTCATCCTCCAATACCTGCACCTGGTTGTGCCTGTTGGAACAGTGCCCAGAAGGCCCATTTGGTAACCCATTCATGCTGTATTGAAGTAGCAGATGGAAAGAAACTAATAATAACTCAGCATCATCATTAGACCAGCCTCATAATGTGGAGACAGCTTGTCCTCCATCTGTGACCATGAAAAATGTCAACAGTTAAATATACTGTCATCTCTATTAGAAAAACCAGTTGGTGAGCTGACACTAAACATATTCCACTCAGAGTTATCATGTGCTGCATATAAATAACAGTGTTTTCAAAGAAACATAGTTAGTCTATATAGAAACGGATGTAAAACGGCAGCAGTAATGCTGAACTTATCGCTGAAAATGGTCAAAAGTAAAATTAAAGCTCTCAGAAAATGACACATGACGCATATAAAATTTCTTTTTTTAAAGTCAAAATTCGCACAATAGGATGACAAAATAAGTAAGAAACTAAAACATCCTCATCCATCCTACTGCAGTGCACCGTGACAAAAAGATGTCATCATTATAAATGTGATGATTCCTGCCATACTACCCCGCTGTGAAGATTAATGTGAAACTCATCTCTTTTTGACACTTTCTGCTGATACATGATTTCAAGAACACAGTGAATTGTGAAAGGCAGTCTGATTTAGCTCTAATTCGGTGCTTATTCTGCAGACTTCACACAGGAGTGGATCTCTCTTCAGTAATAAAATAGCAGCAGATTTACGTTTGTATTGAATGTGGGTTTAACTTTGGATGACAATTATTCATGTCATTGTTATTAATAATGAAATCTCTGTGGTATCCATAATGACTTTTCACTGTATGTAAGGCAGTATGAAATGAAACCTTTGTTGTCTCACTTATTTATTTATTGAGAAGCACAATGACTGTAAATGGTTTCTGACCTTCTTTCATTCCTTCTGGTTTTGTCAGACCATGCCACTCCGACCTGCAGGCCTTTTCTGTTCAAATAAGTTTCCCTGCTCACTGTTCAGTTATTTTTTCATACCTGAGGTGTTCTTGCACTAAACTGATAAATAAAAGGAATTTATGTAAAAATGTATAATTTCTAAAACATTAAAGAAAAATCTAAGAAAATCAAAAATCTTGGCCTGCATACCTGGATCTATATATAGATATGTATACTATACTTTGAATTTTAGGCAGACAGGCTACTGGGGACCCTGAAGAAACATGCATCTTCCTCGAGGAACATACACATAGCACCCCACTGGCGATATATTTTTGCCTTTGGCCTCATTTTACATTTCCATCCATCAGTAAATGCTAAAAAAAATGGTCTTGCCATGACCTGCTCTAAATGTTTTTATTTTTTCTGTTTGTAATTTATTTGCCTGGTTTTTCTGAGTAAAAGTCTTTACATTTATTTATTGAGCCATGCTTTTGGTTTCATTTTTGATGTTCGTGGCACTTCTCGTGGGGTTAGCACTGTTGCCTCACAGCAAGAAGGTCCTGAGTTCAATTCCACCATCAGGCCGGGGTCTTTCTCTGTGGAGTTTGCATGTGACCCTGTGTTTGTGTGGGTTATCTCTGGGTACTCTGGCTTCCTCCCACAGTCCAAAGACATGCAGTTAGTGGGACAGGTTAACTGGAAACTGTAAATTGCCCATAGGTGTGAGTGCGAATGGTTGTCTGTGTCTATGTGTTAGCCCTGCGACAGACTGGTGGCCTGTGCAGGGTGCACCCTGCCTCTCGCACCGAGACAGCTGGGATAGGCTCCAGTCCCCCCACAGCCCTCATAAGGATAAAGGGGATGGATGGATAATACTTTTTGTGATATGAACTAATGTTTAAGTAAATCAGAAGCAGCAGTTGAAGAAATATTCACATCATTTATTAAAGTACAAGTAGCTGTTGTAGTTGTAATTAAAAGTCATACAACTTATATTTAAGTAAAACAACACAAATATAATAACAAATGTTCTTTAAAGAATCAAAGTTTAAGTTCATTATTTGGGTAAATGCTCTTGCAAAAGCCATAAAACATGCCAAAAGGTGTCAGCATTGTTCATTTTACACGATTATCTGTTGCACGATCGTTATTTTTCAAACCAGAATGAAAATATTATGTCTGTTTAACATTGGATGATATCTGAGAGTTTTATTTGTCTACTGTGTAAATCTGATTTCTTGTTACACCATCAGACACCTTACCTTGACAGTATTACAGAAAATATGTAATTATTACAGTACCATTATCCTTCATTCGTCTGTTCCTATGTACATAAAATATTTTCACTTCAACTAAAGGTCCAATCCAAACAAACTTTAATTGATTAATTAGAAGTTATGTCAAAATCTTACATTTACAACATGTTCATTCTTAATACTGGCCTATTTACTGAAGTATGCCCGCAAAAAAATGAAAGAGAAAGCCTTCATTCAACTCCACCACAAACAGAGCAGCAGCACATACAGTGCTCTGGAATGACGGACTTGAAGAACCAGTTTGTCAGAGACTGTTCTTTTTTAGAAAGATTATTCCAGTTACTACATGCTAAGGCACTGAGGTCATTTCGCACAGCTTTTTCCTCTCAGTTCGTTCTCAGATGATCCTTGCAGGCCCGTCGAACAAGTACAAACGGCTACAGAAAGACAGGTGGCTTTACAGAGCCACAGGTTCACAGGGTAGATGAAGCTGTTTTCCCTTCAGTACCAGTGCAAGTCCTTCTTTTCCAGATGCCGCCCTGAAAAAAGGAGGACAAATGCTTAGTTCTAAAGGATGTGCAAAATGAAGTATGTTCAGTAAAATGTTGCTGCAATATATAATGTGATAAATTTATATGTGTTTTATTTTTAACAGAGAAGCAATTTTTATAATAAAGTGCACAAAACTCTTAAGTGCTACAAGTAAGGAAGCTATAATATTAAGTGTCAGCTTTTTGGGGTTTAAAAAACTCCAAAAACAATTAGACTACTGTAGTATATTAACCTCTATAATAATCTCTGGCACATCTGCAGACCTCCACAGTAGTCACCTTTTTAATAAATAATTCATATTAAAGGTGGATCAGGTGTTCTGTTATGGGAATATAAATCATGCTTCCTTTCCTGTGAATTCAACTGTATCAGAGATAATTTAAGAATACTAATGATACTGATTTAATGTGTTAACTTCATTTTTCTTGTTTTGTTTTGGCTGTCGCTTTTGTCTCGGTTATGAAATAGCCCAAATGCCATTCAAGCATGTAAGCTTTACATTTTAAGTTGAGGGACTGGGGGAAACTAGTGAAATGAAGTATTTTTACTTATATTCCTGAATACATGCCAAAATCCAAAATACTGGAGCCTGTTAAAAAATAATGGAACAGTGCAATTTGGAATAGATCATGAAAATAATGCAAAGATGCCACAAAACTGCACTGATCAGAAAGAGACTTGAAATCTCCTTCTGAACCACAGAAGTTTACAGTTTACAGCCATTATAATCATCTTAAATAAGTGAAAATCTTAAATCCTCTAATCAGAAAACATTAAGTATGTCAATTCAAAATATTTAATTGCTCCTGTGAGTGCAGTAGTTTTTAAGTTTTTAATTGGCTACTCTAACTAATTATTATTGCAACCTGTCTTTCTCTGAATTTACTTTTATACTTCCTTATTTATTTATTTTGAACCTCTTAGGGATTTTTTTTTAACCTTATTCTAAGACAATTCTGTATCCAAGAAGGATTTCTATCATTTTCCTGTGTGGAAGCTTTTGTAAACATTCTGTATTACAGCTGCAGAATTACCAGGTTCAAAGCCTATAGCAGGGTCCACAGACTCTCTAAACCCTTGAGGTATTGTCCAGCTGGGAAGGAGCTCGGGCTTGGAACTGGAGGCAACTGGTCCCATTTCACCCCGGTCGCTGTGCAGTAGATTGAGGAGGGATGAGGCATACTGCTGACCAGTGAGACTTAACCCATCTGGGGACAGGGAGTATGCAATTGACGACAACCCTGGGCCCTCTCCTGCCCTGGTAGGGAATGTAGACCAGGAGCTAGAAGTATTGTTTGGAGTGGTGATGGTCAGCAGACGTGATGCAGGGGAGACCTGTGACATTGAGTAGGAGTCAATAGCCATGCCCTGACAAGCGCTTGCTGTGTCCTCTGTAGGGACAAAGACAGACAGTCAAAAAATGAAGATAAAACTGGCTGACTCGGCTGTTAGAGTGAGGCCATGTAGTGTTAAGTTTATACTCTCACCCAGTTTAATAGTTTTAGAGTGTTTCTTTGTCTTTATTGCTGATTCCTTAGCACCGTAATCTTTCTTGAGAGCACGGTTGAAGTGAGCATCCACCATGCTGTTAATGTCCCCCTGGAAGTATGTCAGGATGACGAAGTTGGAGTGCTCCTCCACGCTAACAGCGATCGGACTGTCTGTTCTGCTCTCCATGGGTCAGCTGTGACTGGTGAACAGATAATACATAATTTTGATTTATTTACAAACAAAAGGAACTCAAAACCTTATGAGCGTTTAGAGAATGAAAAAGCTTATATATGTTAGTATCATTGTAAAGCTTAAAAACCTATTTTCACTTTATTTATTTTTTTACATTCACGTACATTATATACTTAACACTGACAGATATATTACATCCTATCTGCTCATTTTTTTTAAACCACAAGCACGCTTATTTAATATTAAGATCACAGAAATAAAAAGGCCAAAAGGTCCTCCTGCTGCCCTATGACTCACACCACGCACTGCTGTGATGATGATTAACATGTAAAAACATTCAACACAAATAGCAAGATTGTAAAGGACACCTAAATGTAAAATTTAAGGTTCATAAATGATAACAAGTAATGCACCAAAACAAAATCAATGCACTGAATGACAATAATAATAATAAAAATTAAAACAAAAACACATATCACTTGATATGATACTTGGTAGTAAGAAATATATAAACTATGCATGTGCAATCAAAAATGTCAAAATCAGGGGGCTGAAATACTTAATAATGCATATGGGTTGTTAAAAAAAGTCAGTCAGTGTAGCTTAAAAGTATCAAAGATTGAGATAAACCTACAGTATAAAAACCTCAGTCAACCTGTTGTGAGAACAGGAAGAATAACTTCCATGTAAGATGACTGAACTAATAAAAACGTTCCACTTATATTTTTAGTAACTTGCTTCTCTTACCTGACCTGATGATGACCAAAGGTGAGCAAGGACTGCAACCTAGCATTGACTGGTTGATCAAAGTAATGATGAGCAGCAATTGGGAAAAAAATGTCGTTTGGCTTTTGTTTAAACACCAGAGTTGTCTATTTGATTCCAAGAACCAACGCCAGGCGTTTGGTCTTTTTCTTTTCTGCTTAAGACAAAACGTTCCCCTCGCAGAGCCTCTAAAGTTACTGGATGTGGTAGCCTGGGTGGGCGTGTGAGCACTCATGAACACACAGAGCTATGAACAGAATGCTATCGAGCAGGTTTCCTCAGAACCTGAACGACAAGCTATTAAAACATTATGCAGTCCAAGTTTCAAAAAGGGTTTTGAGTTTAACTGTAGCTTGTAAGTGACCTGAGCTTTAGGTTTCCCAGTTAACACATCAGGCAGCAGAAAAATCTAACTTTAATTCATTTTTTAAACAATACCAGTGAATTTAATAGATCACTTAGATGGAGCTCTCTGCCCTCTAAAAATAAAAGCAAAATCTGTGTAAGTTTAGTTCGTGCTGCCATTTCGACTGTCAGAGAAACACAAGACTATCATCAGAACGCAATGTTTAAACTATGTACACAATGTGTGTACAAGCTAAACTAAATCATAGCCATTTCTGTTTATTTAAACAATGAGACGTGCTCAGTTTTATTTCATTTTAGTTACAGAATAAAATGACGTCATAGGTTAAATCTCGTCTTGCATGCACACACAAAACATTGTTGCTCAAAGGTGCACCGAGTGAACGATCCGAGAGCTAAACTGTCATTATACAGTGGTAAGCCGTGACAAATCCTGTATAGGATATCAGAAAATATACTCTAAGAAGTCAGCTAAATCCCTATTACATTACAATCCTATTGAAATTAACCTTAAAAACGACTTTTACGCTCCAATATTTGCATGACATTTAAATGGATAATAATCTAGTGCGCAGAACATTACATTTTGCTTTGTTACAAAGAAAGATTTCTTAAACAGCACTACAATGCATGGATGTGAAAATGAATCATTTTAACCTTTAAAATGAATTGTACGGCTTTTACACGTTTACTGATTTCTAATGGATTTTTACTTTCTGCATCAAAGCAGTGCTTAATTTTCATGACCGAGTTTAAGTGATGGCTTTGGACCCATTTTCTCCGTGAAGCTGAGACATATTTCAGCTTTCCCTGCACATTAGTTGCACTGGGGAGTTTGTCTTTGAACCTTTTGCTTTCTGTTTGTAATTCAACAACGGAAAATTTTGAAGAATTCATCCAGATGTCCACTCATGCCCCCTGGTGTTGGTTTACTGCTGCTGCTGCTGAGGAGCCAGAAACCTACTGAGAGCTGCCAGAAGTGACCGAATCCGAGTTAACGAGATTCTTCTTTTTGCATCGGTCACCGACTGTCACAGAGCGGCTCCAGTCTGAACACGGAAGGCAAGAAATACAAAAAACTGCAGCTTGAAAATGCTTCCTATCAACCATGTGGCTATTATGCTGCAGTGTTGTTATATGTCAAAATGAACTGCTACCTGAGTATTCACGGAGTCTAAAACGTCCACAGCACAGGTGGATTCTCCACTGTTTCCTCACATTTTCCTTCATCAGGCAGTGGAACAAAAACACAAAGAAGCCTTGATGAAAAAAACAAAACAAAAGAAGAATAACAGTGACGTTCAATTGCACTCAGTTTGACATTAAAAATGATATAAATTTGTGTTTTAGTTCATCTTTTTCTCTTAGCCTTAACACTTGTACTAATTCTAAAAAGAAAAATCTTTGTGAGATGAGAAAACCCTAACAAAATTATAAAATCACTGGAATTTAGGAAAAATGTTTACAGAAGCAATGGAAATTAGTTACACTTGTGCAGATAGTATCAAGTTAATAGCAACTACAACTCAGTCTTACCCTGCAAACTGTTGAGGAAAACGAACAGGTACACCAGGACTACTCTGGCAGGCCCAAATGAAAAAAAGCCAATTGACCACGTGAGGCCTAACAGAACCGTGAGACTGGCAACCGCCTTCAAGTCCAGCACAGAGCCGTGGCTGTTTGCGGCAAGCTTATTTGCCCCAATCCGTTTAATTTGGATCAGAACCATGATGAAGACAGACATGTTGCACAACAAGGTCAGACCAATAAATGCCACCACTGTCACAAAGAAGACAATGTCATTCTGTATCCAACAGCTGTAGGAAGATAGGGAGAATTAGATAAGTCAAAATGCAATTTAAACAGTGAGCTATAGCAATCCCATCAATGCCATTAATTTAGCCAAGCTTCTACTGTGAGACGACTAGTTCATCAACTCAAACGCACATAATAAATTGGACACAGCAGCGTCATTATTTTTATATTTTGCATTCATCCATACAAACTAACCAGTGCAAATTAGCACTCTCTTGATTTGTTTATTAGACTAATTACATTTCTAATCCAGTATTCATATCAGTAATATTGCAGAACTGCAGTATTTACAATGCTTCAGTGGAATCAAGGACCATTTCAATTTCTTCATCAGCAAGACTGCCGTAGGCATCTTTGTCTATGACCAGCACCAGGCTCACTATTACTGCAGGAATACCTGTGAGAAAACAATTCAACTTTATTCTGTTTGTCCATCCCAATTATTTTAATATGTCCTCTACAATTCCAACAACTGTAACTCCTTTCACAATAAACACATTTTATTATTTTGATCTAATTTAAGATTAGAATCACGATCCATTAATGTACCCAATGTGTCAGTTAAAACCACCTGGCAGAGCAATTTTGTTTCTACAGAAAGGGGCACATAGAAACGTTTCCTTACCCCATCCTATAATACAGAACTTGAGGATATAAGAGGGGATATATGTGTTGAAGACTTTGACCAATGCGAGATACATGTGTACAGCTTCCAGGCCCATCCACGTGAAGGAGGCCAACATGAAATAGTGGAGCGTTGCAGCAGTAGCAATACAAAGAGCATAATTGGAGAAAGATGAGAGCCAAGTGTTTAGAAGGAAGAGCATGCTCAGCCCCTGCAGTGCAGATGACAGGTTGATGAGTATCTTAGATGGGTAATCTTGTCGCAGCTTCCTGTATTAAATAAATGGATAATGAGACCACAGTGCAGACTGATGCTTTAAAAGTCACTCCAAAATTATCACTGTGATTTAATCTCTTATCTACATGATTTCAGTATATACAGACATTCCCATACACTCATTATGAGCACGACTGTTATGTTAATTTGGGTAACTTCTGGGCTTTTAATGATTTCTTTGGAATGACTGTACACCACAAGTTTAAGAACTACCAGCCAATCATGATCAATAACAAGAAGCTGATGTGTCTTGAATTCGACATTGTAGAACCTTCAGAATCACTCACATTGGTGTTGTTTTGTAAAGTCATCAAAGATGTACGCTGTACAATCATTTCACCCTGGAAAAAAAAAGCACTTCAAAGAAATAATTAGAAGGCCCAAAATACCATGAAATCTGTGCCCACGATCAGTGTATGGAAACTTCTGACCACAAATGTAGGTGGCCATAGACTTTTCATATGCTCAAATCTATTGCAATGCAAAGTCAGTAGTTGTAGCATCAGTATCAGTGACTTACTCAAAAATAAGGTAGGTGAGTAGAGTGAGGCCCAGAAAGATGGAGGATATACCACATCCAATATATGATATCACTGTCAGAATCTGTTCATTAACCTTACTGAAAGGAGTTCTTTCGACATTCTGAAACACAAAAAGTACAAAACCCAAACGCATCAAGAAGACACAGGCACGGAGAGCAGGGCTTTACCTCTCACAGCTATTGGAAAACTAATAATATGACAACAACTTTATTTTTACACATGGTGACTTTAATACCACTATCTCACATTGCTGGCAGAAAAATACCCATGCAGCCAGCACTGACCAGATTGCACACAGTATGTTGGCGCCTGTAGGAGTTTGTTTTCTAGTTAAATCTATAAAACAAAAAACAGACCAATGACTCACCAGGAGCACAGCAAAATGTGTGAGGTGATCACAGAGACAACTGGTCTGATATGGAGAAATACTCTCGGTTTCACAGCCGCTGCTGTTCCAACCACCCCGCCCACCTGACACACACACACACCAGCAAAGATTCACCCACACAAGCACACAAACACAAATCTTCTTATCAACAGATGCACAGCTTCAAAAGTTTTGAAAGCTTTATTAAATTTAGGGGTTTGGAGTTACAGTCAATCAACTAAATCCAATAATAAAGAATTTTTGACTCACCATTCTTATAAAAATCCCAAAACATGCATTGTACTTTGTCCCGTGGCTGTAAATATCGAGAGGTAGAATGATATTAGAGTCTCATACACTTTCATATCACTCACAAACTGAACAGCACTTGTTTGTCACCTTTGTAGGAATTTGATGACTGAAGGTCACCACTACTCGATCTTCCAGGTTCATGATTTTGCTGTCATTGATGCTGGCAGATACTACATATGAGTTCAACGTCCAGTTGCTCTGCGCATTGTTTATGTCCAGGTCCTATTTAAAATAAAATGGCCAGCACATCAACAACCAGATTAATGAATCGTAGTAAGCAACAACAGTGGGGCCATGGTTTTGTAAAGGCCATTGAAGATGTACTAAATTCTTAATTTAATTTGTAAATATAGAAATATGTAGAGTTCTGCCACTGAGATCATGTGCTTTCAACTGGTTTACTCTAACAATATGTGTATGAACTCAACTGGTTTCACAACTTAACACCTTCCTGCTGTCCAGTAAAAGGAACTGCTGTTATTTTGATTCCAGTTCCAACCAGATCATGCCAGTTTTACCCAGGATGACAGAGCCATGCAGGTCCACCATGCACCAGTAAAACTGCATCCGATTGCACTTCCCACTTGTGTGTGTGTGGGAGGGGGGGGGGGGGGGGGGGGGGGGGGGGGGGTAGTGTTCTGTAGAATCAAGCTAAGCCTGCAAAATAAGCTATACTGTAGATTAAACTGATAATGTGTTTGTAGGGTAAACATCAAGTCGAGAACCCGTGGATAAAGTTAGTATGAAACATGTAAAAGGGAAATAACTAATCTGACCCTATCCAAAGATAGCAGAATCTAGCTATCTCTCTTATGTGATGGTAAAAAAAAATGGTTGTCTGGCACCACAGGGGGTCACTGCATCCAGCCAAGAAGTTATGTGGCACTTAATATCCCTGTGAAACCTCTAATTTACCCTATTACAGTAAGCCAGATATATTTTTTTGATTTTCTCTAGTTAGTTACAGTTGTGAGTGGTTGTGTTATGTGTTCTTATGCAACGCTAGGTTTATTTTCTCCTCGCTCCAGCTTTATGGATTTATAGAGATTTCAAAAACAAAGCAACCTTTCCAAAGTCAAAGTTGTAAATATTACACCTAATAAACTGTAGATTTTTGAAGAAGAAAGAATAACAAGAACAACAATTAACAAACAATGTAACAAATAGCACGGGAAGAATACAGTACCTGAAAAAGCTCGTGTGTTCCATAAAACTGAAACTGAACACGAGTTGTATTTCTCCCTCCAGTAGGGAAAAAATCATTGAGTGCAGAAGGCAAAGAGATTGTTGCATTTGCTGTGGGATGTGGTTTATTCACAAAGCCCTGGTCGACAAACATCTGAGAAAGAAAAATAAAACAGGGTCACATTGCTGCACACTGCTTTAAAACTGCCTGTATGGATCATGGAGCTTTTCCTGTTAAAACCCAATCTGCCATGACTGCTTGAGGCCACAATATCTGTTTGCCAGAACAATCACCTGTGTTTTCAAGGGCATTATTGCAACTAAATCTATCCTATAAGCAGTCAGGTGGAAACTGTTTTTGTTTTTCGCATTGGGTTAATACAAATATAGCACTTCATTTACTTTAACATATTTTATAACTTCTGTAATTAAGGGAAATTTCTAATATGTCAAATCCACTTCCCTCTTCATTAGAGCATTTCCAACCTCTCACCTCAGGGCTCTTAGTTGGTGAAACAATTGATGCACCAAAGGTGAGACCACTGAATTCCTCTGGATCCACATTGATCATGGAAAATCCCAGTGGGGGAGCAGTTAAATTAGCAGATTCACCTTGGAATATCATATTATCCGCCATCCTGTCTGTCAGATTGAGGAAACTTTTTGCAAGGAAGAAAATTTTTTAGATTAGCATGTAAATAAGAACTGGATTCAGAAATGCACAGCTCATCAAACTTGGGCAGGAGTCACACTTTCATTTTTCCTTACGTGTTTGAAACCGGAGTAACATCAGTGTTGGAAAGCAGAATATCAGAAACAATAGTGACGATGTTGGCTCCAACCGCAGAGTTAACGATGCTTTCATCGACTACTTCACTGAGCTTTTCCACCACAGATTCCAGGTGAGAAGGCGAGAGCTCCGAGCTATTGCCTAACTGAATAACTACAAGGTCCTGAATCACCACCACAACCTCAGCCGCATTACCTGGAAATCATTAACACCAGAGGGGTTTTTGGCTTGTGTTGAAGTTGTGAAGAAATGGGAATAAAAACAGACTGCACGTCGATCCTCTTACCAGGAGTGACAGTGATATTGTTAAGGTCCGATATTGATAGATGTTGGTGGCAGTTCTTCATGTTAGGATCAGCCCATCTGGTCGTGTCAGTTTCAATGTCTAACTTACTAAACAGACCAGAGAATTGAAGGGAGGAGGAAATAATAAAAAGAGAACATCAAACATCTTTATGGTCTGATCTAATTGAAGTTGTTGCACAAAGTCGCACTGTATCTATATCTTGGCTTCTGGAAGAAAAAAGAAAGAAGAAGAAAAAACAACCCTGTCCTGGGCCAATAATGATTTTAATAAACCTTAGCGTAATCTTAATGTTTCACTAAGAGATCATAAAATTGATTACCCCTATTACACAGTCATTTCCGTGTCGTGATAATGCAATCATTGAAGCATAAAAAACTGAGGCTTGTCATTACACTAATAATCAACTTAAAGGAAATTGATTTTTTTTTTCAGATTGAGCTGTGGGCTGGCAGGGATCTGTCAGTTTTACGTGTGTGGGGTCAGAATTGCACATGGTGTGGGTGGAGTAGCTGGAACAGGGCATTATATGAGGAGCTTTCCTCATCTTGCTGAACTGTCTGTGTGCAGTTCTGACAAAGATCACAGAGATCTTAACAAGTTAAAAGAAGATAGAAATAACACCCTATTTTTCCCCATATTTCATTATCAAGATAAATTGATGTTTCATAGCTTGTCTAAAGCTTGTCTCATTGACAAACAAATATTAGCCTACTTTGTTATTATATGGGGGATATTGTGTAATAATCTCTTATATAGCAATAAAGCAGTCTAACAGTCTGATAAACAGTGCTATTAAAGCGCCATTGCCTCTGGTCAAATATTAAATCTGCTGATTAGGAATATGATGATGTCTTACCAGAGTCTGAAAGCTCTCTCTGATGTTGGCGTGATGCATCCCATTACTTGGATTCTTTGTGGAAATGTTTCAGGCCATATGTATTTTCCATAGATTGTGAAGCTAGTGTCTTCTGAACAGTTTTTTGGCACTGAAAAAAAAAATACTGTTAGTCTTCCATAACTTACCTAGGTTTTTGTTTGTACCAGAGATATAGCTCACCTATATGTCTGATCATCACTTCCACAGTTTGGATAATAATGGAGTGATTTTGATACTTTGACACCAAGGCAGCTTGAATTAGGATTTCAATTTCTGCCACAGTGTTTTTGTTGCATTCCTGAACATGGAAGGCACAGTAATATCTGATAATGAAATATGCAGTTAGTAGTTAGAGACACCGATTTTAACAAGTATTTCTGAATTTGAATATAAATGAAGTTGAATTACAGTATTACAGAAAACCAGACATAAATATATCTCTTTCTTCCATATTCATTGTCACTTACTGTTTTGGTTGGTCCTGAGAAATCTAAAGAAAGAAACAGAGACAGCTAAACGTAAATGGAGTCGTTCTTGTCTAATATTAAAATGGATTATACACCACTTTACTTTATAGGCCCTCTCTTGCTTCTATAGTTGAGCGCGTACTCACCATTAAATTGAAATAATGCTCCATGTTTCTATAAAATATTAGACAGACATATTTGTATGGCAAACATGTTAAAAGGGTCTAAAATGTGCAATAAAAATGAAGTTCTATTGCCACCCACCTGACAGCATTCTCTTTTATGTCAAGATTCAGTACACTCATCGTGTTATTCACCTCTAGCTGCTTTTTCACCTTTTGCCAAAAACAAAAGAAATTTGTTTAAACTGTTTTGCTTTTTTTTCTAAGTATCTTTCAAGTGCAACTATATTAGTGTTTTACCCATTTCTCAATGATATCCTTTGGATCCAAAGGGTTTCCAGTCATATTTAAGACCAAATCAACTCTAAAGAATTGATCTGGTTCTACAGCAGGAGGGAAAACAGTTAAACAGTTAATTTTACAATGTGTTTGAAAAGCTGTAACTATTATGATTACTTTTGAAACTAAACTTAAAAAAAAAACACCTCTTAAACTCTCTCAATACTTTGTTGAAAGAAAGGAATTTAATCTGTGGGAATCTACATGAACATTGATGTGAACATTTTATTGTTTAACAGGGTCCTTGTGCAGATCGCCCATCATCTGATTTCATTCAGTGATTTATTTGAATGGACATTTTGTGATATAACAAAGTAAACAGTTGAACCTGTTTAATGAAGAAACAAATCGAATTCATAAATGTGATTTATGTGAGTCGTGCAGTGAACTGACCAGCAGTGTCATTGACATGCAAAGGCTCTCTGGTCGTTGGATGAACTGATGGACTGAGAGTTGGCGTTGTCTCTGCAAATTTAAGTGACATGTTTATAACAAAGCTTGTGGGGAATGTCTTGCAGACTTTGCTTCACATGACAAAACATATTTCCTGCAATCGATTTAGACAATGCACTTCTAATTGTTATATTTTTACAGGCAGGTGTATCGATACCGGAGCTGACAGTTGGTGCAGGTTCTGTCGAATTGGAGAATTGCTCTGAAAGGAAAAAGAAAGAAAGCTTTAAGTACAATTAGATGTATTTAGAATTGCAGGAATGTGCACTGGTTCTAATTATGCCTGTGGGTGTGAAATATAAACACGTGGAAAGTTCATACATTATTATATTTTAGGCTAATCAAGTAGTGCACTAAAGTACAAAAGAAGGTTATTTTACATGCATGTGTGTGTGAGCGAACTATGCAGAGTATACTCACCTACAGGAAGTACAACAATGTTGTTGCCCTGAACTGACAGATTGAGGAAGTTTAAAGGGGAGCGCAAACTAAGCAATGCTGTAATCTCTGTCTGAACCACTTCAACATCAGCAGGAGGATTCACATGTATGTGCACTTCACAGCTGAAGCTAGAAATAAATCCAAAATACATGAGCTTGTTTGCAGCCGTGTAATTTGTGATTCTCTCTTGTTTTTTCTAGGTTTTTATTAAATCTTACCAGCTGTCACAGATTGTGTTTGATAACAGTTCCAATTCCTGAAAATAACAGAAATTTTTCAGAACTTTAGTGGAAAGTTATGTGGTTTCATTTGCTTATTTGTCTCATGACAGATATCAGGGTTTGTGTAGGACGATTGCTTCCTTAGAAAAATAAAGACTTTCATTTATTCATTAATTAGTTTATTTTTGGAGAACATTACTGATTCTTTCCACTGAAAATCAAATTGTACCTGGTCTTTGTCTAGAGTAGCAGAATCATTAACTATGGGGCAGCTACTGCTGGATGGGAACAGAGAGAACAGAAATTAGAGACGGGAGAGTCAAGAACAGCTGTTATAATTAGCAAACATTTAGAATGAAAGCATTTCTATTATTAAACTAAAGGGCCATGCTCAAACACAAATTTGAGATACTTGTATGTCATTTATTTATTTAGTAGTTTTGCGTTCTGCGTTTTTAGGTGTACTGAGAGAAAGATTAGCTTTGAAAAAACATCTTACCAAGGGGATGACACTAAGATGCTATGGATAGATGTGTTTTTGTGGAAAATGCTTTCCAACTGGTAAAAGAGGACAGAGACAGTCAACTACTGCAAAAGACAAATCTTGGTATTTGCATTCAGGCAAGTTTTTCTTACCCAGATTTTAGAGATTTCCTCCAGTGACAACAAAAGCTTTCCCGGGTTTAACGTGTTAAATATGCACGTCTCCATTTTGACTGTGTAGAATGACCATGCTAAAAAATATAGAAAGAAGAACAAATGAACTGTTATTATCTTAAATAGTTTACGAACTGCAATATTATCCCCCCTCTCATTTAAATAATACATAATTTTTAATGTAGTGTTGTGTAAGTTAGTTTAAGACTTATCAAAACATTTCAACAATATCAGAATCTTAGGACAAAACATTTTTAATAAGTTCAAACTGTGATTAACTTTGTCATGAGCAATCTCCCAAAGCCTTGTGGATAATTTTCTGTTTACTAAACTTTATTTAAAATATCCAACATTTGGAATATCATCCACCCATTTTCATATTTGCTATAAGGACCCAGCCTAGCCCAGCAGATTTTGAGTGAGAGCGGAGGTACATCCTGCACACGATGCTATCACAACTCTAACATAGAGCGACGGATAAAGATTTGAGCTCACATTCACCAATAGCCATTTTAAAATTAACCCAACATGCATGTCTTTGGAATGTGGGAGGAAGCCAGAGCACCTGGAAAGAACCCATGCAGGCTTAGGAAAACAAACAAACTCTACAGAGACTAATCTTTAACAGGCCAGCAGGTGAAAAACTGGCATTTTTATCTTGTAAGGTGAAAAGTCCCAGAATAAATAAATGCCATCTTTGACATTTCAGCCTAAGACACCAAAACCGACTGAGGACCATGAATGCATCATCAAGGCTATCTGAACACCACTCTAAGAGTTTACAGATGGGCAGACTGATATATTTTCCCATAATGTCTTGCTCCAAAATCTCCACAACACAACAGCTCAAAGTGCTGCATATGAAATAATGTAAAACACACAGAGGAAAGTTTCCCAAAAAATATTTTATCATCTGAAGACTGAAAATATCTTAAGAAAGTTACACTGAGGAAACATTATCTTTAAACTTGTGAGTAATGTTTCATAAGAATATATTTCAGAATATGAATTTTAGGCTTGCTTATGTTGCTGGGAAGTTCCCTGTTAGCTAGAAAACTGTGCATAGTCCAAACTAGATGACTGTGAAATGCAAAAATAAAAGCCCATAATGTATTTACCACAGTGTAGGTTGATGCTGGGCTCAGGAGGGCAGCTATAGGTCCATTGCTTTAGGTCCCAGCTCACCAAATCCCCATCTGTACAGTTCAGGTTTTTCAGTTCTTCAAGGCTCCATTCTCTGGCCCACATCCGAAACAGAGCTATCTCACCTACCAAGTTAGTGCCAGTCTCCGGTTGGATTTCACCATTTGCGTTTACATAATGAGACACGCCAAGAGTGAGAGTGCCGTTTTTGGACAGTTGCTGGCTTGTTGTTAGACATATTTCAATCAGAAAGGTACTGTTGATGGAGATCCTTAGTCGCTGAGCTTGCCCCGACCAGGTAAGACAGACAGAGTGCCACTCATTCACTGTAAGGTTATTTTCATATTGCCACTCATGTCCGAACAACTTTACGAATAGTTTTCCATTTTTGCCTCCAAGACCCAGCTCCGTCTGTCTGTTTCCTGGAGCTTTGTATTCAAAACCTGTCCAGTCTGCTGAAATGGTGCGACGTAAACTCATGCACACACTGAGCTCCCTGAGGGCTGGTACCGGAACCCCCGAGTGTAACTGCCACAAACACGGTTGGACTTGAAACACCAGCTTCTTACCCCACAGGCTGGTACTAGCAAAGGCTGCTGAGATTAAAACATGGGAAGAAATTACAGAGATGGAAAAAAATATAAAAAGACAGAATACAGAGGATATATAGTAAAGTAAATCCTCCCCCCCCTAATCACTCACAGTTAATTTTTATTTAAGTTTAAATATCAACTTTCCCAAAAGACGAAATACATTTTTTAAATTATTTTGTTTATACACATATTATTTTATGACACAATATACAATATTTTGAATATTTTTTTTCTCTTACTTGAACCCAGAGGACAAGCTGACATAAATATACAGAAACAGATGGCCAGAGAAGACAGACTTTTGATTGAGTTCATGGCAGCAGACGAAAACGGTTTCTGTGCGAGTCAAGTGGTCATCTGCTGAAGGGCGACAGTAACATTCATTCATTCACCTTGAAAAAAAAAAACCCTCCCAAAATAAACAAAACAAATCCTACCAATAAACATACATGTGTGACGGAAAACTTACCATGGTCTCCTTGACGTGGTTGAAACCTAAAGATGAACTAGTTTTAAGCAAGCAGAGCCCTCAGACTGCTGGGCAACGTCACTTTTGACTCCATTAGACCTCCACACCCAATTCCCCGTATTTCGCCGAGTTACTCATTAATCGCAGGCAATAAACATGACTACCAAACAAAGCAATTTAAAACCCATGCCCACATGAAACGTGTGCAAAATAAGTGTTTTTTCTAAGCACATTTATTTCCCTTTTGTTCGATATGAGCACGGAGTTTAAGTGATATGCTGACAAAACTCAGAGGTCAAAAAGAAAGTCAGGAACAGTTTTCATTTAACATTCTTGTTTTGTGTGGACGTGCTGAGGAGATTCCTTCTGTCTAAATACATAATACTTTTATTTTAAGGGTTCCTTCATAAACTGATTTCCACATGTGAGTGAATACTTCTGTGAACTGCTCTGATGGATACGGAGACTGTGTTTCTAACGCAGGAGATTTGTTTTATAGACACAAAACATATTGTTGTCATTTTTAATTTCTTGTACAACCAGAATATTTCCAGGTTAATTATGTGAGTATGTTCGTGTGTGTATCTGTGTGCCTGTGCATAAATGCGTGTTTGATGTTATTGTACGTGTACTTTACAATTCTCTTCTAGTGATAACTCTTCAAACAAACCTAATTAGCTTTTCTGTGTGACACGTGCTCAGGCAGACACACGTGAAGTTCACAGTACAGCTTTCCTTTAAGCCTAAACAATTTAAATAATCTGTATATGTCAATATTGTCTTTTTTTTCATGAATGATCATATTTTTTTATTCCATAATATCCTGCCATGCCGGTGAAACTGCTTGAACAAGAATGGACTTTAAATTGATGGCATTGCGTGTGCGTGTGTGTTCATACTGCCACCAAGTGGTCAAAAACTGTATCACTATTACATAGTTTGATATGACTTATTAGTAATCCTTGCATAATTCACAACCTAAGTCTTACCTTCTGCACGATGGGTGCGGTAGTAATATTCAAGATTTCATTCCAGCCTGGAAACTCTTTCAAACAAAAACAATACCTTTCTTTTAAATGTCTCTTAACAAAGGTCTTATTCATTCATTTTAATTCCCCTCCCTCCTCTTACCCTCCAGACAAGCCAAGTGGGTTCCCCAGAGGGAATTTAAGAAGGCAAGATGTGACGTCAGGTGTTCAGGTGAGGGGCTTCTATTCACTGGTCAGGTTTGGAAGCTCTCCTGCGTCACGAGTGATGTAAAATGACGGGGATTCCCAAACATCTATTCCAAACATATCCTATGCTGAGCTGAGGGGAAACTTACAGAGAGACAGACCACAGCCTTGCTTATACCATCTTTAAATAAGTGATTATTCTACCAGAGATATATAGCCTGAACCTTACTGATCACTTGAAGTAAGTTTTTATATCTTATAATTGTTGACTGTTTTTTAAATCACCTGTCTTCATATGTGACATTGTCCTTATATTGTAAGTTATGCACTTTAGATTCTAACAGTCAGAAAACCATATACTTTTTATGGCTGAGATTTTTGTGTATCAGGAAGGTGCTTAACAGAGAAGATCATGGACATTTGCCTGGTTGAGGCTTGTTTCCATGCTGTTCTGCTCTTGGTAAGTCTGATATTTTTCCTTTAAGAGGTTTCTCAACTTTAACACTTTAATCCTCCTTCTATATTCTGTGATAAGAAACGAATTTATAGAATTCTAATGAGGTTAAAAGTCAATATTTTGTATGACTGGCTTTATTCTTCAGCACAGTCTGAACTCTCAAGCTTTCTTTTAGTAGACTTTAAGAATACTTCTCCAGGCTGCTTGAAGCTGTTTTTATTGTACTTGAACTTTATTCCATTCTCTGTCAAGATTATCCCACACTGTTTCTATAGGTAGTTTTTTTAGGCCTGTCATTTCTTCTTTGTTTTTGCCCTCCATTTGTCCTGTCCCTCAGATTTGCACAGCATGCTGAGATATGCAAAGTTTTTGATTAACAGCTCTTTGGCAATCATCTGGTTGGTGCAAAAATACTAATACTTGACACATGAGACACTGAGGGACAAAACAGATTAGACTAGGAGAGGAAACACAAAAGGGAATTGACTACATACTGCTTAAGAGACCCAACCCAAACCTTGGATATAGGATGTGACAAAATACAAACAGATACTATGGGCAGATACTTACTGGCAACAACAAAAATATAAACAATACGACTTTTGTTGTGTTGTTTCAAGAGAAACAATGATCAAAACCAAAAGGAGCCATGAACCTATAAAAAATCTCAAAATCCTACAAGGGCTGGACTCAAAATGAGTGAAAAGCACCTATTGCCAAAAGTCCTCCAGAAACAAGGAGAATTGTTTCTCAAGACCATTTCTTTTGCTTATTGGGACATCTGGACCTGTGGAGTCATTTAGTCCTGAAAGTGCTAAGTTTTATAGAAAAACAAGTGCAAAATGCTTACAGTACATATTAACTTCTTCACATTTTCCGTCTGTATTTTAACAGTATGCCGTTACTTTTGTAAAGCCTCTAAGCTCTTTCACTACTCGCAATTTTAAATGTGTGTTTCTTCAGGTTTGCCGTGGGCTCGTGCAGTCTGAGCCCATCTGTGATCAGACAGAGTTCTTACACCCTAACGGCACTTGTGTTGCATGCCCTGCATGTGTGCCTGGAGAAGAGCTCTCAGAGGTAGCACACACACTCCTGTTTAAGTTACTGCTTGTTTTCTAGATGTGCTACTTCACTCCAGGTCTATAACACATGTGATTTTCAGGACTGTGGTTTTGGAGATGGTGGGGAAGGCGTCTGTATTCCATGTGAAGAAAGAAAGTTCAGTACAGAAACAGGTGTGACTCCCTGCAGAACATGCACCCAGTGCAGCCTGCTGAACCGCCTTGAGGAGACGGCATGCTCACCTACCAGTGACAGCCTGTGTGGACACTGCCTCCCGGGGTGAATTATTCGCACAGTATCAAAATAAACATAAGTCAAATTAGATATTGTGCTAAGCATATCATTGGGTTGTTTGTGCAGGTATTATGAACTCAGGAGCATGACTGGGGAAGTGGAGCTGCTGTGCTTACCTTGTTATAGTCATGACACAATCCATACGGAGTGTTTGCTATTGACATCGAAAGGTTTTAAAGCAGGTAAGGTCCCGAAACAGACAGCATAGCAGTATATGTTAACAGTTTTGTTGAGTGGTGATTGTTCAGAGGTATGGTTAAGGAAAGGTTATCTGTGGTTCTTTTACAGAGAGCATCACCAACTCACCTAAAGAACATTTCAGAGACCCAGAAGAGAAGAGTGGGTTACTTCATATCATGAATAACTTTTTTATTAGTCTTGTAGTCACTTTTACCTGACTGCCTTTTCCCTCCCTAAGGAGTCAAAGAAGAAACGTTTTCAGTGGTCCTGATTGTTTCAGCAACAGCTTCCTTGATTTTCCTTCTTGCTTTGCTTCTTTGGGGTTTACACCTGACTGCTGAAAAATTCAGTAAGCCAGATCATGTTTCGGGTTTCTGCTACTTCTCCCCACCTATCTCTTGTTTACTCAACTAACATGGGATCATATGCACTTGTTGCAATTTTTAGAGCAAGTTCCTGTATACGCTTCCAAGCCTGAAGGAATATTATCTGCTGCCGACCTTCAGCGCACACCTTTGTTCACCCATACAGACAGAGCAGCACAGCCAGAAGAGGCGCCCTTACAGATAGTTTCAGCTGAAAATCCAACAAGGTGCTTTGTGAATATTATAACATCCATGCCTTTCATTTATCCGTATCAGTCCAGATATAATCATTGTTGTCATTGTTTATTATAAACCTAGAGGTCTGTACTCCGTGAGCCATGAGAATGGGGTGCATCCTACTTCTATTGTGATTAATGTCACCACCAACATCAAGCCTTCCAGTCAGAATACAGACAGTATTACACAGGAGGAACAACAAAGCCTCATCACACAGGAGGTACAGTTTATACCTATAGCTTCATCACTATCACACCTAGAGTCCACCTTTAGCAATGCCAAACTATAGGAACTTGAAATGTAGGAAGTTATATACTATATATTTTATGTATATTTCATGTACAAAATCATTTTTTTTAGTTTAGTTTAGTTTAGTTTAGTTTAGTTTAGTTTAGTTTAGTTTAGTTTAGTTTAGTTTAGTTTAGTTTAGTTTAGTTTAGTTTAGTTTAGCTTTTTGATAGTCAAAGTGTTATCTAACCATGAAGAAAACTTTGGTTTTGTTTCCTGATTTACTGAGATTTATGCCACGGGGACTTCTTTCTTCTTCCAAGAAATAAAGAACAAGACACAGAAAATTACTTACCAGAAATGACTTTTTTTTTCTTTTCTGGAACCAAAGTCTAAGATACTGCAAACAATTTCCCAGAAGATAAAAAAAAAATGCTTTTAAAATAAAATATTCCAAATAGTAATGATAGCAGGTTAATGAGCAGATCAGGACTCATTAACAGAGAATCACAGCTTTGTGTATGTATAATACCACTGCATGATATATGCAAGAGAAACACAGTATAATGACACATACAGTAATGAAGACTGACACTGTCAGTTAATCACTTTGAGATTAAAGTTTGATTGAATTCAGTATATTGACTCAGAATCTCATAATCCAAATGATTTAATTTATAACAATGTAAAACAGAAAAACACAAACATCTGGCTAACACTTAATTTTTTTTCTTACTTGATAATGACAACAAAGATTGATGCTCCTTTTTTATTCATTCAAAACATTTCAGTAATAAAACAGAGTTATATGTCAATGTATTTCACACATGTATAAATTGGGTGACTATCATATTACTTCTTTTCTACTCTGTCGCTTTTATTATGTCACTATCAGATGGAACGACAATTGCAGGACATATGGGAGATTGCTGAAGGTATGTACGTCCCAAACCAGCCATTACAGCTGCATATATATATTTTATATATTTTATTTTATTTGTTTATTTTTTAATTCCCTGTTGTTCCTGATCTGCTGGAGCAGTTACTGCACTGAGTGCTCCGATTACCTCTTCACCCCCCACATCTTCTTGAATTCTTCTCTCAGCTCTTAGGGTTTTTTAAACCTCTCGTGTTCCTTCTTCCTGATGTTGCTATCATTCAGTATAGCTACATCTATTACTGTGGACATCTTCCTCTGTTTGTCCACCATTACTGTGTCTGGACAGTTAGCCATCACCAGTTTCTCCATCTATATCTGGAAGTCCCACAGGATCTTAGCTTGGACATTCGCGACCACCCAAGGGTGTGTGTCCCATTTTGACCTTGGGACTTAAAGGCCATACTCGGCACAGATGTTTCTGTATACTATGCCAGCCACTTGGTTATGGCGTTCCATGAATGCCATGCCTGTTAGCATCTTGCACCCTGCTGTTATGTACTGGATTGTCTCTAAGCAAAAGGAAGGCTGCTGAGGACTAGTGAGTGTCAGAACCACTGTCCAGGATGAGACAACAAACATCCATGAGTCCATCAGGAAGATGGCCACAACCAACAGGATACTTAGTGAATACCTCAGGCAGCAGAAACCTGAGAAATCAGAAGAGAAAGGAGAAGAACCATAGTGGAAAGACAGGGCCCTGCACTGTGTGTACCACTGGAAGATAGAGGAAGTGGCTGACATCCAGAAATCGTACCAGTAACTGGACAAAGCTGGACTGAAAGACAGCATAGAGACACTAATCATGGCAGCAAAGGAACAAGCTCTCAGCAAAACATCCAAAAAGGCTAGGGTCTATCACACCAGGCAAGACTCCAGATGAAGGCTGTGTAAAGATGCCCCTGAGACAATCAAGAGAAGATGTGGAGGGTGATGGCAACAATGGCCCCAGTGGTAATCGGAGCACTTGTTGCAGTGACTCCCAAGCAAGGCAAGTGGCTTTAGCACATCCAGGGAACAACAACTGAGATCTCTGTCCAGAAGAACACAGTCCTAGGAACAGCAAAGATACTGCACAGGACACTCAAGCTCCCAGGTCTCAGGACCTGAGCTTGAAGGCTAAAGACTGCTGCAGGGTCAAGAGGGGGATGTATATATGTATTTGAAAAAGGGTCCTTTTTATAAAGTTTTTAAAGTTTTCTATCAGGATGAGTTCTGTTTGGTACGCCACTGATTTTACTTGTACTGTGCTGATGTTGTGCAGGACAGAGGATTGAGATGCTCGACTACGACTCAGTTCAGGACTTGTCTATCCTGCTTGACTCTGCTGACAACATCAAAGCTCTAAGGAGACTGGCACAGTCTTTGGGTGTTCCACCGCAGATCATCCCTCATATCCGAGGCTTCCAGGAACTTTTTCAGTACCTGCGGACCTCCACCTACACATTACTGCCCCAGTTGGCCCAGGCTGCTGCACTCTTGCCTAATTCTGAAGTTGTCAAGAGGATACACAGAGCTGTGGTAAAACAATAATGTCTTAAAGATCCAGAGGGTGGCAAGTGTTGTAGAGACTTTCTGCTCTTTTTTGCAGGACTCTCACCAGATCATTCAGTCAATCTAACACCTACCATTGAGACATAAAAGCATGACATTTAATTAAAGGAACATTTTTTGAGTGAAATGATGCATTGGTGTATTAATGGGAATAAAATCATACCAGATTACTGACTTTTCTGAGGTTCTCGTCTTCGGTCGAATATATATATTTAATAGATCATGTACTGTAACAACGCAGTGAGAAAAGTATTTATTTCTCAGTTGAGTGTTAGATATCCAGGTCACTGCAAAGGCACCCTACGTGCTGTGTTATTTCCTGTTTACCATGTAAGATGATGAGCAGCCCTCTGGCTAAAGCATGTGAGACAGACCAGGACAGAGGATGCAGTGTTCATGGTAAGTGAAAGAACTGAGAGCCCTGAGAAATTGTGTTATTCGCTCACTGGGAGAAGTTTGCCAACTTACCAGCTTCCCAGATCTCTAGATCTTCAGAGTCTTCGGAGCATTGGTTTGGGTGAGTATTCAATCTTTTCCATCACTACTCTCCAAATCCATCTCAAAAGCAAATGGTAAACACAACTTCAGTCAAGTTTGAAGTCTTTTTTTTCTAATCTGAAAACAACAAGAAACTCCAAAATCTGGATAAAATATTCTACATCATTAACAAACTATGCTTAACGGGGACTTTTTCTCTTTCATTCAATTGGTCGCTATTTTTGTTATTGCCTCTAAAACCTAATACCGGAATACCTTGGAATTCTCACCAGCTCTTGTGGATAAACTTTACATTTATCAGCATGCAGCAAGTACCCATACGAACGCTAGGTGACGTCCTCGCATCTGTAATTGGAAACGTAATCTGTAAGTATTGGCGCCCCACAGCCCCCGCCTCCACACCACGATCGTCTGGTGAAAAGATGAGGCACTAAATATTATTTTTTAAAATAAACTCTAAAACCATCAACGTTATAAAGTTACCGTCCAATCTCATTGGTTGTCCTTACCAGAGCATTTTTAATATCGTGTCCCTTCTTCTTTTGTTGGTTCTGTTGTGCCAACAAGTGATTTCCGATTTTTCTCTCTCTGTTTTTTTTAATTATCTTTATACGTCTAATAGCTTTGTTTGGTAAACAGTTTGCCCCATTTCAATGATCTGGATAGAACTGTGATGTTATATGTGTTGCAGTCTCTGATGTCCTCTGGATTTGTCTTAAAAAATACATTTTTATCTTCAATGCGACTTTTTACCTGTATACTTCAGCTTTTATCTTGCAACAGAAATGTTGTTTCTGACTCAAACTGACTTGATATTATTCATTAGAGTATGTATTTAAACGGTTGTAAATGAGGTGTTGGCCTATAATCTATGAAAGATATGTCCAAACTATCTGTCATGAATTATATCAAGTTATTCTGAACCACAAGCAACAATCCTGTCTCAGGGTAGAACCTGTAATCAGTTTTTTTTGCCAAAGTGAGTTTTATATATCCTTCATTTATCCAGGTAAAACGTCTCACTGACACTAAAATGTTTCATTGACATTTAAAAAAAAGTTTGTTTTTTTTGGCCAAGAGGGCAGTTGGAGTTAAAACAAATATATTATAGGGTCCATAACGATATTCAAAGTGGACAACAGGACTAGATTCATTATCTTGTAGGTAGAATAACGTAGAGTGGTAAAGATACTTGCATATCGCTGACTACAGCGGAAGTCACTTTTTGTTACGACACTGTTCAAAGTGAGACATCCTGATTTGGTCGCCCTATCTTTGATGTCCACGTCCCCGTGGTGTCCGAGTCCTACCGGCTGCGCTGGGTTACGCGCCTTTGCTTTAGAAAAAAAACACACACAGAAGGAAAACTTCATAGAAATGGCGGAGGGTGCTTCGACTCTCAAGGGCTTGAGAGCCCAAATGGGTAAGAAATATGTTGGCAGTTGTGTCTATTTGTGAACCGCTTGTGTCTTAAGGTGTTGCACTCACTTTCTAACATTTGCAGTCAACTGCCGCCTCTGACCGGGTTGTTTGAGGGGTCAGCTTTTCTAGCTAGTAACGTTAGCTCGCTGCCCGGTTATGAGCCGAGTATGGACGCGGAAAATATCTGCAACTTCTTCCCACATTAAAAGTTACACGTTTGGTTGATTTTGTTAGCTGATGGTTGTGCTGATAACTTTTAAGGGAAGCAAATGGACTGTTCTAACTCGCTGTAAGTTAAATGCGTGCAGTTAACGTTCAGCTAAAGCTGCAACTATACGTCTTGCAGCCTGAGACCCGGTTGATATGCCACTACTTCTGCATTGTCACCTTTCACGCAAATTAATAACGTTGTACAGGAAAGTGGTTTTATGTGAGTTTATCGGAGTAGATAGGCGTGCTCTAAATTCTTTGTGAACTAAGCTAGCTTCTGTGTAACTGGTAAAAATAGTACTGGTTTGGATGTCGTTGCTCTTCGCTCCGAGAATCCTGTCAAACGTGGTCTTCTGTTGATCTTTGTCAGGAAGCTTTTTCTGATCGGGTCATGCATTTTCTAATAGCGGCGAGCTGATTTGATGCCCAGTACAGAAACCAGCAGGCAATTTATTTTCTCCACCCGTGGATCAGGCGGTTCATAGTGTATCAGCAGTTTTGTAGCTTCCTGCTTGAAACTCATCTTATCTTATGTTAAGTGATCTCTTCCCTCTCCCACATTCATTGTCCCACATTCATGCTTATTTGCTGACATATGGCATAACCCCCTTAGCGCTCCAGGGAGGGCAACTATAACAATGTCTGACCTGAATTTCAGATAAAGCTGCACTGTCAAACTGTCAAACGCTGAGCCCTGAGCTCTCTCAGGACTGTGTAGCTGTTTTTCCTTAAATGCTTAGATGCACTGATACTATAGTTTTGGTTGGACCAGCAGCCATGTGTCGCCCACTGTTCTGTTAAGCAAAATGCACATTGGCCTTTTGGAGATTGCACTATGTACAAGCTGAAGTCTATCAGTGGGGCCATCCAGATTTGGACGTGGATGTTTACTGTGTTTGTATCTGCCTGTATCAATGCATGGTTTGTTATGGCTGGCTGAGCAGTCAAGCCTTTTTTTTTCCTGTTTAAAAAAACCCCAAACTGTTTTAGCGTAAAAATGGATTTTCTACATACCCAGATTGGGTGTAGGCATGTTTTACTCCTGGCAACAAATGGATCACATTCTAGTGCCGTTCTTCTTCCTGTTTTCTTTCATTTTTCCATTCAGTGTTTTCAGTCTGGCCCTCAGTTCTGTGGTGGGTTTTTTTGTTTGTTTGTTTTTTCTTTTAATGAATATTTCTACCAAGTTTAGAGGTATGCGTTTGTGTCCTAGGCTTTATGAGGAGTTAAAACATGTCTTCAGCAAAAGTCCTTCAGTCAAAGTGGAGGACTGACAATAATAAAATAATGCTAGGAATCTAGCTCATGTACATGGTCATTTCCACAAGAATGTGAGAAAGGAGAAAAGTACCCTGCTATTATGAAGCGAGATCACACTGCTGCAAGTAACACTGCAAGGTTGTCCGGATCCTGGCTTAACACATGCTGCAGCAGAATTAAAAGCATGAGAAGTATTTCTGAACTGGGTTAGATTTAACCAAAGGAGGAAATGAACCACCCTCAATTTTGATGTGTAGCTTCTTGGATCTGTACACTTAACTCTGGTTGTGTAGCAGAAGTGCCCCATCTTTTGATTTTTACCTCTTAAAATGATTGAGAGGATGTGTTACATTTTCCACACTCATGTATGCACGTACCAAATGATTTGAATAGCAAAACATGCTAATTTGTATAGACTATAACTAACCTTAGACTAACCCCAGGGTAGTTTAGTTCATGAGGCGTTCGTTTGTATGTTTATATATTGTTGGTACTTCATTTTACGTTATCTAACACTAATATTTCCATCTCCACAAAGACAGATTCTCTACCAGCTTTGGTGAGCTGGGATAGCTTACGGACAAATTTCCAAATTGTCCCCTCTTGAAAGTCTTTGAATAGAAAGTTTTTGTGTCTTTGGGCAACATGTCAGAGCTTATTTCAACATGGTTCTCGACCTACACACAGCAACAAAGACCAAACGCATGAATAAAGGGTTCAAGAGATGTTACACAACAAGTAAATGTCAGATATTCAGGGATTTTGGCTCTTCCACCACAGAAAAATTACAAAAAGTCATGGATTAATTTATCTAATAATAAACATATTTTTGCTTATCAAAGGAGGAAAAAATAAAAAAATGTATAGACTTCAAAAAGCTAACACATGCTCTTTGCTTTCAATGTCTGCACATCAATGGTGCGGATGTGGATAGTCACTCCTCAAATAGTCATGAACATTAGTTCCACACTCTTGGCACCAAGAATGTTTTGGTTCAATAAGTCTTCTAAACTGTATAGTTTAAAGTGTGGTCGACTTGGCTGTACTTCTTGGGGTTTAATTAGAAATCTAGAGAATGTATATATTTATATTTTCTGCTTTTTTTTTTTTTTTTTTTTTAGCTTAACCCTATAGGACTGAAAAATAACACAACACTATAGGATATGAGCAGTATATAATTATTAAAAATAGTGGATGTGAGAATGATTACATTTGTTGATGTTTATTTTTTCTGTGCAAGACAAAATGGTCCACTTAGAGCAGGAGACTCTCTTGGAAAGTTGTCATCATCATCCTGCTGGTACTACAAATAGCCTGGGCTTACCTTTACATGAGTAGGTCTTGGTAATCCCATAGAAGATTTAGTGTGTTTGTGCGTGCGTGTTTCTTAGGCATCTATCAGCTGTGTCATCCATCCTGAAATTTTGTGTTGGTTGGCTCATTGTGTAGGTAACCTTTCAGTCAAATATGATAATTTTCTGAATTTTTGAAAAAATAAAATTAATTGAAAAAAATAAAGTAATCAGTGGTTCAGGTTCATGTTTGCCTGCATATTTGCATCTGATAGTGATCAATTGGAATTACAAGGCCATGTAGTCAATATCAAATGTTAATCCACCCTTATATTTAGCAACGTAGGCACTTCCTGTGCAGCAAGCTATTTAGTTGCACCATGCTGCAGGGCACAATAAAGAGTGCAGTTGAAAGGAACCATGGAAAGAAAACCCTGATCCACTGATCTGACTCTTGTGTGTCCACTATACTAATATGTGATGGAAGTTGTAAAAACATGTCTTATGAGTATTCTTGTTGTTAAGAGAACTAGCATTTGCCTCTGACTGTTATGATACAAGGCTGACTGGCCTGTTTCCTGTTTCATGTTTTGTTTGGGCTGCAGAGCTGGGTCATTATCAGCCCCCCTGGTGGTCTTTACTGATGCCACAATAATCCATCAGAAGAAGGCAAATCGTATTCAGTCGACAAGTATATCTGCTCTTTCTAATGCTAGAGATTCAGCATCACAACAGAAGTGCAGATTTATATTAAATGTTTGTAATATTTTATAGAGTAGGCAGTGCAGTGGAGTGGTGGCTGGTAGTGTTATGTTACAGCAAGGTTTGAAGCCAGCATGTTGTCTTTCTGTGTGGAGTTTGCATGTTCTCCCACAGCCTAAAGACATGCATAGGGATCGGTTAACTGGTGTGAGTGTGAGTGGTTGTCTGTGTTAACCCGGCAACAGATTGGTGATCTATCCAGGGCATATCCTGCTTCTGACAGCTGGGATAGGCTCTATCCCCCCACCCCCTAAGTGTTAAGCGTTAGATTAATTACCAGCTAAAATTCACAACTTTAGACTTTATGATTGCTGTTTTTGGAGATTGAATATTATCTGCAGTTTTTTTGCTTGTTGGTTGTTTTTTTGTTTTGTTTTGTTTTTTTGTCCCACATTTTCAGCTACCGGTGATTCTTGCTCAGAACATCTGCAGTTATCAATTCCTCTCCAAACAATTGAGGAAAACATCACTCTGAAAATATATAATCTATCAAACAGAGTTTGAACAAACAGTCATCCACAGCTTTTATCTCTTGCATGTGCCGTTTGAGACAGCTCATCAGCATTCTTCTGGTTTTGGCCTGATAATGGTCATCCCAGAAAACACTGATACATTATCAACATTTGAACTCTCAAATTGCAAAAAGATTTGAAAGTTCAAAGAGTTACAACAAAGCATTTCAGATAGTGTAAAGAGGATTGTGTATAAAAAAAAAAAGTAATAAATATATATATATATATATATATATGATGTATGTTAGTGTGTGCAAATCTCCATAGTGATGGAGGGATGAGTGAGTGCCTCTGATTGGCTCTTTTCATATATATATATATATATACACACACATACTTTTGCATTAAAGTAAGTGAATCTATGACTAAATGAGCTTGTAAACCCAGGCTCACAAGATTCGATATGTTTAAAATGCTTCCCCAGTGACTGTTAGAAAAGTTTCAACTTACAAGAAGGACTCCAAAAATATTTTAATCAAGTTATTTACATGTTTGTTGATTGCCATCAATACTCATGTATTACAATAATAAGAATGATGATAATAATAATGATGATAGTTATACTTTGACAATGAATGCTAAAGATGAGTCCAGTAGCTTACTTGGTTATGTAGGATTTATGTGCCATCCATTTAGATGGGTTCAGAAATATCATGCAAATATTTCTGTAACCCAATGCAGACTCGTCACGGGGTGACTGCTTTTACTGCCTCACATTCTGAGCGAGGAAAAAAAACATGCTCCGTCTCATGTCTTTAAGGTTTTGCTGAGTCGTGGTGTAGCAGGGATGATGTATGTTAATGTGTGCAAATCTCCATAGTGATGGAGGGATGAGTGAGTGCCTCTGATTGGCTCTTTTCATTTCTATGAGCACACCTGGCTCTCTTGAGGTCTGTTGGGAAAACAGTGTCTCTTCTCGCAATCTCATGAAAGCACTTTAATCAACACATGAATGTGTCTGATAGCAGAGATTTGTCTCATTTTTTTCCAAGATGCATCTCTCGCGTGGATGTATTTATATATATTTTGCTTATTCCTTAAAACTACAGTCACTACTACTGTGACTGTGGAAGCCAAAAACCCAGTAAAAATTGATTTTACAGGTGATTATGCTGCACGCTAGTAGACTTCTTTTTTTTTTTAGCTTAACAGCTGCTGCCTCCTCAGTTTGCACTTTCTGTCATACTTCCCTCTTTGCAGACAGTACAGTTTCCTGAAATTACAATCTTGAAGTATGAAACCTACTACAGAATGACCAAGGTCAAACTTCATGCTTGGATTAGCAGCTAAATTGTTTACATTGTTTTATATAAATATAGCATTTCATCACCCGCTTTATAAACGTATCCTTATTCTGCTGCAGTTTGTTATATCACCACCATTTCATTAACTGTTAATAAAAACACTTTAAATTGCAAATTACAAATTTGATATGATTTGACACTGAGTCCTGAGTGAGTCTTCAGGCTTGGTTTGTTTCTCTTTGTTGTAGCTATGACTCATCTAATTTCTGAGTCAGTATGATCCTTGATACAGGCATAAGCATGAATGAGAAGCACTTCACCTGTCCTTGCTGTCTGTAACTTAATATCAGTTATCTTGTGACGGCGTACCCCATTGTTTTTTTCTGATTTTTCACTCTAATAGGGAAAAATATGTTGATTGTAGAGTTATAGAGGTTTCATCAGTGTCCAGTCATCCATATTTTAGACACTAGTAACCAAACGTATAATGTAAACTCCTATAACTTTAATAAAGATTTTCTATTACTGTATTCCTTGTGGAATTGTATGATTGCCAAGTATTTGTTGCCTAATGACAAAAAAATAGTGACTGATAAGTAATGTATGAATCCTCTGTCTATTTACGAGTAATCTGCTACGTGTTGTGTGACAGCAAAACTGTTTAAAGTGCAGTCAAATCTTTCGTCATTTATTGACTTCTCCAAATGGAATGAAGAGGAGAGTCTGAGTACAAAAGTGAAGTGACTTGTAAACATCTGAGAACCAGCTGCACACTTCGACCCTTCATAAACGTCTCTGACTGGAGAGCATTGAGGTTGCCGTTTGGATAATTGGTGCATGAATAGTTAACCTGACAGGTCTAATTTCCTTTGCTTCACTGGGGTAAACAATGTCTACGAAGTCAACAGTTCTTACTGCTAAGTTTGGCACTGTTGCATTGTGTAAGAAGGGTCCATTGTCTTCTCTGCCTTACAGAGTAAGGTAATACTTGTAGAGTTGATTTCTATACAAGGAGAACATGCTACACTCGGAAAACCATTCAGTGTCTATGGTGGGTGAGTGGTTTGCTCATAGCAACCTGGTGAAAAGCTTTGTTTTCTTAAATTCAATCTCTCTGGGGCTGCTTCTTTTAAAGCTGTCTATAGTATATGTTACCCTGGTGGCAAATAATGTGGGATTATGAGGGTTGTGAGAATTCAGTGAGCATTCAGTGAGTTTGAGGTGCTGGTGCGTGGCCTGTCATGATGAACCGGAAAGAGAATAATAGCTGAGTTGATCACAAAGAGGAAGAAAAGCAAAAACACATCAAAGATAAAAAAGAACACATGGAAAGCACAGATAATGCGTGCAGGGGACAGTTTTCATTCTTTTTTAACAACCAGTTTTACTTAAGTATCAGTACCGAATAGTTCATTGTATCTTATGACTTCTGTCTTCTCAGCAGCATAGGGTTAAACAACAGGGCCAACAACAGCACAAAGACAACTGAGAGTAGCCCACATTACCGGTTGTTCCAAGTATTTTGACAGTACGCCACATGATGGCTACAGCATGTAGACGTAGGTTTGCAAAGCTCTGTGTAGGACGGGCAGTGATTCAGTCATGGAGGTTTTGAGTGTGAAGCAATCTGAGTAGCATTAAACTTGACAATGGGTTCCTCAACCCATGCATTCATCTGGGTAGCAGCCGGCAGTTAATAATTGAAAAATTGTGCGTTTAAATTACTATTTGTAATACATAGAAGACGGTAAAGACCAGCATCTTGCTTTATCCACCAACTAAATGAAAATAGATTTAGAATAAGGACACATGATTCATGTTAACATGGGAAAACAAATACTGGATTTGCTTGATGGTATCATTGTTTTTTGTTTTTTTAATTCAAAGAAAAAGTACTATGCTTTTCGCATGAGCAGTCTAACAAGATCAGGAACATTTTTTCTTCAGTCACTTAGAATACCTTTGTGCGACAACAGTGTTGCTTCCTTAAACAATTATTGGCTCTATTTATCCTACATTTTTATAAGGTCCCAGTTTGTTAGTACTTAAGGAGCTCCTTTGCAACAAGAAATCTCCAGAGCTTTCCTAATATCTCCAGCATTTTAACTTTATTATGACATTAGTCATATGAGATAAATTGCTTGTGTTAAAACCTGGAGAGAGTCTTTTCTGGATCTTTTTTAAAAAGCATATGAAAAGTTGTTTTCATAATAGAAAATATATATTTTTAAGATTAACAATAGGATTGCTTAGTTGCAGTGGAGACGGTGAGATGCTTTCACAGTCACAGGACTATCATTTTGCTCTTTGTCAGCATTTATATAATGGCAACAAGAAGGGAAGAAACTGGTAACTGATACTACAGCTCATAAAGCTTGATCATGTCCTTCATGTGCGTCCTTCCTGACTTTCTGTCCTTTAACCATACTTTTTTTTTTTTAATGAATAGTTTTGGCTGAAGAAAGGACTATTGACCCTGCGATAGTTTGATGGGAGAGCTGATCTTCTCTTGGAGTTAGACTTTTTATAGGACAGACTGCACGCACATCAACTGTTAAAGCAATGATTGTGTTTTTGGGTACATGTGGAAATTAGTCATCAGTTGGTTTTATGTTTTCTGGATATTTTTATACTTATGAAATTTTGTACACCTGTGGGCGCACATGCTGTATACCAGGAAGCTAACAAGGGCTTTATTCTACTTTATCATTGAAGCTTGTCACAGAAAGCACTGTATGAATAACTACACAGCTGACCACAAACATGGTTGAATAACTGGATTGTTGTATAGCTTCAGATCTATTAGATCTCTCCAGATTTACCATTCATATGGAAAGCAAACAAAACAGAACAAAAAACAACTTATTCAAATTGTTTTGGTTTGAACTAATGGTTTAAACAGACTGTACTTGCTGTGCTTTGGGCCTTAGTATTGCCCCCTTGTAAGGTGCTTGCATGCCATCAAGCTCAACTTTTAGATCAATGTCTTGGCCAAGGACCCTTTGCCATCTAAAATAGACCTCCGAACAGACTAAGACAAAGCAACCAAAAACTGTTCTGTTATCTGAACATCTTTTGAGAGATAAGTGCCAAATCTTAGCAAAACGTAACTGGTATTTAACAAACATTTGGATGTTTACCAGTGGAAGCCGTATTCCCTGCAAGGTACTGCTGACATGTCCAGAGTTTCCTGTTGCTGGATAAGTGATTAGGAATACAAGTGTGGGTTTTTTTTTTCTTTGTGTGTGTCATGGAAACAAATACAATTTGTATAACATTAGTCTTTTGGTCCCTCATCACACTGTCTTTTAATTGATACTGGGCTGCCACAAACGATTATTTTGATAGTCGACTAGTCACCGATTATTTTTGTGATTAGTCGACTAATCAGATCATCATCCACTGGAGTAAAACTTACAGCTTATTGCACCAGCAGCATCTGCTCTTATATAACTATCATTAGCTTACAGCTTTAAGTGTTTAAGGTATGTGCTAACTAAAAATAAAGACAAGATGATAGTTTATTAAATTTTAATGAAATTTGCAGATTGTTTCGGTGAAGTTTAATAAACTCCTTGCTTTCTAAAATATAACAGGACACTGGAGTATATTCTCGAGCATCTCACACTTCTGATAATCAGCTGTCTTCTTGACGTTTATTCAGCTGTGCAAAAACTATAACTTTAATCTCAGCCAAACCGATTTACTCAGGAACAAATAAAATACTAAAAAAAGCCAAATAATGACATTTTGAAGTTATCTAAGTGACTTATATATATTTAACCTGAGTAGTGAAAGACGGCAGTGGGTTTGAAAGACGATCTGCCGGGAGTCCGGTGTTCTCACGGCTCTAGTGAGCCTAGCCCCCGCCTAGCTATCGAGCTAGTGGGTAACAGACGTCTCCGAAAATGTCGGAGCGCTTTTGAAAATATGTGGTGTCTTGATAAACTGAGCAGATATTTGAGGTTTACACAGCTACATTCTCGCCTGAAAATATGTTAAACGTTTATTTTGTGACCCAGAAAGAATAATAAGCGTAATATTAAAACTAACTAGCTGCCGCCATTGTTGTAAACTGAGCTGGGCTGCGCTATGAATTCTGGGACACAGCTTCTTCTTCTTCGGGGTTTAACGGCAGCTGGCATCCTTGTACATGCAGTGCTGCCATCTTCTGTTTCAGTCCGTTATTACACTCTTAAATCCTACTACTCATTCCTGCGTCTTTTATGATCTTACAAAGCTTCAAACGACGCGTCGACTATTAAATCAGTCGTCAACGATTTTGATAGTCGACGTAATCGTGACTAGTTGACTAATTGTGGCAGCCCTAATTGATACAAATCAAATCATTTGAATTTCTGAATCTGGAGTTTTTATACCCATGATCCAAACTGGAATTGACAGATTAAAAGTGGCCACACCCTTTTGTAAAAGGCCATCTTTAAAATGGTAGTGAACGATGCACTTATTCGGTCCAAATCTCACCACACCAGCATAATTCTCCCACAATTCTCAATGTGGAATCAGAGATGGTGGAAGTATAACACGACATTGTGAGTCTACCTTTTATGCAGACATCAGATCGGTGCTGTTACTGTGTCTACTGTTGGCTTTAAAAGCGCAATAGTGTTGCATTGCTACCTCTTTCTGCCTTGCATACACTTTATGCAGAATAGGCAAAATAGTGGCACATTATTCCTGCCTTGAACAAGCTGTGTAAAAGGACTTGTTTGTTCTCTCATTCAGCTGCAGCTGCACAGGCACAAGCCGAGGAAAGGCGCAGCTTGGCGGGAAACAGCCCAGGACCTACAAATAACACACCAGCTAAACCTCAGGGGTGCAGGCCAGGTAAATGACACTACATCTTGACACAGAATCAAACTGGTTATTACAGATATTACCCTCTCGTGAGGTTATTGTCGTCCATAATCTGAAACATTAGATGCAACTCCCAATCCTTTTCTGCCATCCTCTCAGTGTGGCTTAATGCAGGTAAATCTTAGTCATCACCTTATTACCGTAACAGTTGACAAAGCTCATTAATGAGTCACATGCACACATCTGCCTGCCTGATACAAAGCCTTTGTTACGCTATGCTGCATTGTAATCCACCATCAAGTTATATGTGTAAGTATTCATGCACATGCTTTACCTATAAACCACATATGCACGTGTGCCTGCAGTACTTGACGGTGCCACACTTAGAACAGACGACAGACTGCGGGTGGCAAAAGAGAGACGTGAGGAGGCAGAGAGACAACAGGGTAAGAGGATAACCCCAGTTTTGGGATTAAGATATTTTAGCCAAAGAACTATAGTAAATACTCAAATAATCTGATATTGAGTTTATTAAATGAGCAATGGTTTTATTCATTTTAAACAAAAATACCTAACAATTGGATATAGCTGTTAGCTGCAACCCACCAATAGAAATCTTTCATTTACTTAGTTTGGTCTTACTAATATGTTAATTCAGTACAAATAATAATAATAATAATAATAATGGATTGGATTTATATAGCGCTTTTCAAGGCACCCAAAGCGCTTTACAATGCCACTATTCATTCACTCACATTCACACACTGGTGGAGGCAAGCTACAAAAAACAAACAAACAAAAAACAACAACATACTGACGAGTGATTTCTTTGTACTGCATGCTCATATTGCCAGCTTTACGAGAATCTCAGATCATGGAGCGGGAGCGCAAGGCCAAGCTGCAAGTGGAGCGTCAGATGGAAGAGCGTCAGAAAAAGGTTGAGGAACAGCGAAGGAAGGAGGAGCAGAAAAGATTGGCTGTGGAGCAGAAGAGGAAGCAGAAACAGGAAGAAGAAAAGGTAGCTTCAACACGGGTGGAAGCAGAGTAATGTGATCTACTCAGCAGCGTTCACTGCTGCTCAGCTGACATTTGTGACTAAAAGAATCTAATTTACATAAGAACACAGCTTACACTGTTTGTCTTCATATTTTTAAAGGACCATCACCGTGCAGTTGCCCATGAATTGTAATACAGTTATGAAAGCTACAGATCATCTTCTGTTTGTTTTGTTTTAGGCTCAAATGTTAGTCAGCTGCAAATGACTTGCATTTTTTCCCTCCTCAGGAGCACTATGAGGCAGTGATGAGGCGGACGTTGGAGCGTAGTCAGCAAGTCGAGCAGAGGCAGAAAAGATGGTCTTGGGGAGGACTGTCCACAGACTCAGATGGACGAACAGGTACTTTAGTTCGTCCTTGATAGTTCACAGTGTATTGTGTGCTACACCACAGCTGGGATGAAATTTGGCCTAAATCTGAAAGCTGTTCATTGCAGTTTTATTTATTTATTTATTTTCCAGCAGCTAATGCAAACAACAGATAAAACCAGTTGAGTCGTAGGCAGTTAGTTTACCCACATCACAGCATTCTTGCTTGTTGTCTGATCAAAGCCCTCTCAGACGGCCTCTCAGCCCTCATTTTACCTTTCCGCCAGAAAATCAAACCAGTCCGGTGTATGTGATGATAGTCCGGTGTTCAGATGATAATCTGAACAGTTTGTGTCAAGCGAAGGATGATGACTATCAGCCATTTCTAACCTTCATCTCTTTCACTTATTTGAAGGATATGTCATGATGTCATATGTTTTATCGCTCTTTCCTGAGAGCTGTCTTTTCCCACAGGAGATTCTGATGCCAGTGCCTCATCTCCAGTAACTATAGTTATCTCCTCTCCCTCACCAGAAAAGCCACCAAGGAGTCATCAAGGTTTTGTTTGTTAATATTTAATTCACTGGTGTAGCTTCACAGCATGGGTAGTCACTGGCTCTCCAAATGCACTGGCAATGCTTCCTCCCAACACCTTTGTTTCCACCAACCTCATGCAGTTTTTTGTTTGTGTTATTTTACTAATATTTTTTTCTTTAGAGCCTTTGAGCTATAGGTTTGGTTACTGGTCACTTTTTCCATTGTTGTTTTTGACATTGTAACTAATCAACAAATTGTTATATACCCAATACATTTTTTTGCAAAGGCAGTCAACCTATCCTTAATGCTCTGAAGCTGCCTTAACTGACATATGTATGGACACAGCTTATAATCATAAGAACTAGAAAATCTATATAAAAAAAACCCCACAGGCCTGAAGTAAGGACATGAATGCAAATCGTTTTTAATATTTAAGGATTTTAAATGTAAAAGCCATTTTATTCCTGAATTCTGGCTGTAATTGCTCATTCCTATTGTTGTGCATTTCAAGATCACATGGGTGACTTTGCAATAATTCCTCTTTGAATGGTATTCCAAGAAAGCACTATTGTATCTGGCACAGACAATATGTTTATGCTCTGCTCTTGGAGGGATTCAACATAAACATTTTTTGTTTACTAACTAACAGCAATGCCTGATTCTGAAATCACAGTGGCTGTGTTTTGATATTTATGCTTATGGCATGTACTGTTGTCGATTCGGTGTGTTGCTGAATGCCCTTTTTGTTAGTAGCACGATAGCATGATCAATTAAGTTAATAGGAAAATTCATCCCCAAAGACAAATATCGTTTGTGTCCTTTTATTTCAGGTGCATTAACTTATAGCCCTTTGCCTGTTGGAGGTATTGAAATACAGCAGATCATTTTACTCCCCTTTGTAAACCTAAATTCCCTCCCTTTTGCCTCCGGTTTAAATCCCGCCTCCCTTGTCTGTCTTTCCTCCTCCCTCTTAGTGGACAAGCGCTCCACATCCACCACAAACCTGAAACAGCCGCCTGAGGCTGGCATGAGCAAACGCCTATCCTCCTCATCTGCCACCCTCCTCAAATCACCTGACAAACGTAAGTCTCCTCGCCTCCCTCCCTCCCCTCCTTCCTCCCTGCTTCCATCCTACCCAGTGCTGCAACTTAACCAACAAAAGTGTTTTGTTTTTGTGTGTGTGTGTGAGAATATTTATGAATGAGCTTTTTCAGGTATTGTACCATTTCTGAAATGGAACAAACTGAATGAACTCTGACCCCTCTCCTTTTTCATATCCAGGGTTTAACAGACTCACTGATGCAGAGAGGGATTGGTAAAACTGCTTTAATCTGTTTCTCATTCCTGATTCCAGATACTGCCCAGTTCTTCTGCATACATTCACTGCATCTCTTCGGATTCATTAATCAGTAAATAGTTTTAAGGGCTGCTGAGCACCAAACGATGATGTTCATGAATATTCTCTTGTATTATAGAGAGCTGTCACTCTTCTGTTACAATATACTCAATCCTGTTTTGATTCACATAGAATATAGTAGAAGTGTACAAAAAAAAATCATGAAACGGGTATTTGATTTCTACAGGAAATAATCAATGCAGATGGGTGAATCACATCTCTTCACAGCCTCTTCAGGCTGACAGTGTCATTTTTATTTTCCTTTTCAGCATAACTGGTTTCTCTTTACTTCTCAGCTTGTTTCATAATAAATTATGCCACCACTCTGAATACAATATATGAATTAATTCCAAAATGTTGTGTACCAGTTACAAGCTAGTCTCGTTATTTCACCTTTGGGTTATTTCATCATTGTCCCTCAGGTGTTAAGCCAAGGAGTTCATCTTGTAACCGGTTACCTAGCAATGCCAATGCTGATCAGGCCAGTAAGGAAGACGACAAAAAGCTTCAGGTGGAACAGACAGGTGCAAAAGATCCCCTCTTCATCTCGCATGATACTTTAATAACCAATATTGTGTTAAATACACAATTTGTCAAAATAATGCATCATTTATTAAATACTCAGCTGTGTCTGAAGATTTGCTTATTGCTTGTTATTTTGTTGAAACTCTTAAAGAGGCTAAAAGTAGTATTACAATAGTCAGCTCTGATTTAGGGAGAATGAGCTAGTGTGATCAGATGGAAAAGTTGAAGCTCGTCTTTGTATCAAGGCTTCATCTCTTAAACTGGGGCATCAGCTGCTGTCAGCCTTAACCCGGTGACTCACATAAAGCAAAACAAAGTGCACATGACTTGTAGACTTTCTTAAGGGTTTCCTTGTTGACTCCCCCAGTGCCTGCTTGGCTATAACTCCACTCTCATGTTCCCAGGCCGTTCTGTGAAGAAGAGAAGTTCCTCCCTTACGCGAGTAAGTCTGGGCAGAGCACAGACCCCTGCAAAGCCTGATAAGGGGACAACGGATGATCAAGGTGGCTAGCATGAACAATCAGCATGCAACACTCATGCATCTGTCTTTAAATAATAAGCATGTGGCTCTGATGCTACTTCATCATTCTGAATCCTCTTGTATTTTTAAATCCTTAACAACGCTGACTGCTGCTAAGAGCTTTTAGGGATAATAAATCTCATTTATCTCCTTTCAGACTTATGAAGTTCAAGGTTTTTTTTTTTATGCTGGATCTTCTTGCTGCATATGGCCTTTTTTTCCCCCATTCATGTTCTCATTTACCTAAATGCTCATTTACACCCATGTCAGATGCAGTTTTCTCTACACTGCCAGTTGTCTTTGATTTTCTGGGAATGTTATGCTTGTTCCATCAGTCCTTTAACCTTTTTGCTGTCTTGACCTAGCTGATGCTGCTCTACGTCACATTTCTCACTGGAAGTGAATCTTGTTTTAACCCCCTTTGTATTTTATTTTTTTATCTTTTCATTTTTTTCAAGTGTTCACTAAGGAAGTGTCTGTTGTGTGCTCTGCTTGGACTAACACTGTGTATTGTTTTGTTGTCACAAAGTGTTGATTGTTTTCTCCCTCCGACATGACGTCATAGGTGGATTTAAGTCACTCGTGCTTCATTGCGGTGTGTGTCCGTGCCATCCCAACTTAGCAGCCACAGAGCACACAAATGACCTAAGCAAATCACTGTACTCTGTGTGTTGCTATTAACAACCAGTGCTTTTATTTGTTCCGTAGCCAAACCAGTCTCTTTGTATGTATGAAACTAAAGAAAAAAGCTCTTGTCCTCTATTCATGTATGTTCTGTGTGTTTAATCTGAGCAGTAGCACAACACATAAGCTGTCTTCCATACTGAATCAGCATTTTAGAGTTTAAATAGTTTTTGGTTTTTTTTCATAATTCTACCCTTATTACAAAAATAACTACAGAAATTATGACCTGGATATAGAGTAGGAAACGGCAGGAAGTCATGTTGCCAGCCTCAACGGGCAGCCACTAAATGATTAACAAAAATCAGGTCTGTCAACAACACATGTCTCCTCAGGAAGGGGCTATAAAAGGAAGTGAGAATCTAGAATCTCCTTTTGAAGAGCTAACATTTAGGTACATGTAGCAGAAACAACCTATTATAAGCTCCAAATATTTCTCAGTTGCATTTTTTTTTTTTTTTTTTTTAAGTATCAGCAGCAGCTTTAATGGGGAATTTTCTTAGTGTCTTAGCTAGTGTGCTTTTAGAAGGGCTGTAGTCATCCTCTTTCTTTGCAGGAATAATTTGGACCGTTTTTTCTATTTCCACAATAGAGAACATTGCACAGCATTAGATGTAGCACTGTAATAGACATGGTCACTGTTCTTTTGTTTCTTCTTCTCTTCTTCTTACCCAGTATTATTCTTCTGATTGCTTTAAAGTCATTTCATAATTTGTTTTTCCCTTCAGCAAATCCTAAGGAACCATTACTTTGATGAGCTTTTCACTAATCACCTACCAGGCAAACTCTTTTATCAGTCTCAGTACTTTTCCACGGTCACCTTATGTACTGTCTTTTATTGAGTATCCTTCTTTATCTCTATATTTATGAAAGTATAAAGACAGTTTATAAGGAACCTATCTAAGACGAGAGCCATTACCTTTGGTTCTGTATGTTGATTCTTTTGTTAAATCACATGGTGAACTTTGTTTCTTTACTTTTATTCCCCATTCTCATCCACTCTTTCTATCTTGGCCTTTACATTCTCTTGCTTTTTTCCGGTGATCTGTTTTTTTTCGGACGTGTAGCTCGCAGGCCACTGGCCACTACTGTGGATGGAGGGGTCCTTAGTCGCCTGCTCACACCCACCCAGGCCTCACTAGCTAGGAGCAAGAGCGCTGCCGCCCTGTCCGCTGAAGGAACAGATGCCCCAGGTAACCTCCGCTTAGGAGACCCTGAAAGAGAGGAAAGTTGGCCAGGGACAGACCTGGTTACCCTCTCGTTTCATCAGTAAAAAGTCAACCTAGGTATTCCCATTATCAGTTAACTAGATAATTTCATTCCACTGCCCAGATGCACTTTTGGACTTTTCAAAGTGATTGGTCGCTTCAGAGTTTTGACTGCAGTTGTAGTGATCAAATGTTAACGTGTGCACAGTAATTAATTATAATAAATAGCACGGGAAAGTGTATTTACATTCTAACAAATAAACTGACATACTCACACACACGTTTAGTTTACATGCATTTCCAAATCTGATACAATCAGTTGTTGTGTGCTGAGCTGGGCTGTGCAGGGCAGTCTTGGTCAGGAGCATTTCTCTGCCTCAGAGTAGCTTCAGGGTCCACACTAGGAGATTTACTCTAAGCTGCTTACCTATTGGTTCTTGTTACATCAAAGTAGGTCTGTTGTGCCATTCCATGAGTTCTCATAGTGAGGCATAATATGTGTTGATATTGTGGATGCTTTAAAGCATCCTGTGTGGGTTTTTATGTCGCCCTCGATGACTGACATGCCTTAATGTGAATAAGTTTTTTGCTGTGGTGGTAATGATCAATTGCTCTATAGTGGTTGACAGCCTGCAATGATTAACATACAACCACAGTAATGAATACCTCTTTTTCCCTGGTTGACTGTGTGTTTTTATAGGTAGGAAGGGGAGTGTACTGTAAAGCACTTCAAAGCTGCAGCTGCATTTCTAGTGTTGGTTTTAGGCTGTGACGTTTATTGAGTATTGAGTGGCCATTACAAACCTGTTAGAAGGTATAGATCCTCTGCTAAGTATAGCCCCAGTAGAAGCATGACTCATCCACATTAGCAGCAGCTCATTACAGGGTAGGTTTCATAGGCATTGCTGCGGCGCAGTATAAACTCTGAATGAATTTAGTGAACAGGCTGTGGCAGGGAGAGTTCTTTGGGTCTTGGGATTATGATGGTTAATCCCTCAATCTGACACAGCAAGCTAGTGCACAGCACCATTTCCTCTTCTAACTGCAGGCTAGACTTAACCTAATTGCTAAAGACAGTGTGTTAGAGCCTTTGCCATTACAGTGTTATAGTTATTTCTCAGTCCTGTCCTGAAACTTGAAAGGTCGGTCTCTCTCTGATTAGGAACAGTTACAGCATGACAAAAGAAAGGCATATTACTCATACTCTAGTTACTGTACTCGAACACAGCAAGCAGTGCTATTTACATTCACTATGTGTTTAACGTACTAATAAATCTGTGTGATTTTTGTGTGTGTGCAGTGTCAGTGTGTGTTCTACTTTGGTGGTGGTAGGTTTTACATAATGTGTGTTGTGCTGTGCTTATGGTGCCCGGTGTTTAGATTTGTTCATGTTGTATCCAGAAGCTGCAGGGTGTTTGGGTTTTTCGCCACATTGTTGCTCCCTGCTTGTTATGTGTCTCCAGTAATTTCCAGCCCGTCCGGAGTTTCAGAAATTAAGCTATTCCCTGCGTAATGAGCTATATCTAACAAGTGGCTTTTTTTTTTTTTGTGCTCTCTCTCCTTACAAAAACCTTTCATTTCTTCCATCCATCATTCTCCCTTCCTCATTCCTTCTTTCCCCAACCTTACCTCTGTATTCCCCCTCTTTTCTTAATCATTCACTCCTTTTGCTTTTTGCTGCTTTGCTGCCCAATTTGGTCGCTTATCACTCCTCCCATTGGTTGTGCTCCCATGGTCCTGCGATGACTGTGTCCTTTACCAGAGTGTCACCTGTGTCCTCGCTCAGCCTCTGCCAGCCCATTGCACCCACCCCGTGGTCCAGTGCGCAGCCGCAGCAGCGACCGACAGAAGAGCAGCATGACCACATCTGTGTCAGCCGATGGAGCCCTGGACCCTTCGATGGTATGAACACCTTCGTTTTAATAACTGAACTTAGCTTTTAATCGTTGATCTCAATTTTAAAAATGTTCTCATGTCAGAAAACTGAAAAATAATGTTCGATTTGTTTAGTATCACTTTGCATTTGCTGATGGAGTAACCTGGATGTAGGGCTTTAGCTGGCATCTCCTAATCCATATCCAAATTTCCGAGTGATCATAGACACATTTAGGTTACACATTTGGTTGTGACTATAAGAACGACAGGGTATGTTATTCTGCTCATAGAAGATGTGCTTGAAATAATTTAATGGAGTTTTGATTATATTACATAATTTAAAAAAACATGTGTAGCAAAGCTATGGTTTTATTTCTGTGGGAAAGTTGTTAAATTTTGTTTGGAAATCATGGACAGAAAAAGAGGGAGCACAGCAAGTAGTGCTATCTACAGTGACTGTGTGTTTAGTGTACTAATAAATCTGTGTGATATTTGTGTGTGCAGTGTCAGTGTTTGTTCTACTGTGGTGGTGGTAGGTTTTATGTAGTCTGTGCTGTGCTTGGTGTTCATATTTGTTCATGACAACATGGATCTGAACACTGTTTACTGCATGACCAATACTTTTTGGCTCATCAGTTCAGCCACACTTTTTCTCAGAAATCTTTGTCGTCATCCAGAAGCTGCAGGGAGTTGACAGAAAATGAAAACTTTCCTACATTAAAATTTGTGCAACAAACAGAGTGGCATGGGAAATAAATTGCCCCCTTCCTGATTTATTAGTGAGTCGTCAATGCACATTTGGAGTATTTGTGATAGGTCGCACACTCTTGGGAAGGTGTAGAGGTTTCTTTATTTGTGGATAATGGCTCTTGCTGTGGTTCACCGGAGTCCCAAAGCCTTAGAAATGACTTTGCAACCCTTTCCAGACTGATAGTTGTCAATAACTTTCTTTCTCGGCTGTTTCTTTAGATCGCAGCGCTGTGTGTTGCTTTTCGAAATTTATTAGCCCACTTTATTTTGTTAGACAGTTTCTATTTAAATGATTTCTTGGTTCAGCAGCTCTGACATTAAGCATGCCTGGGTGTAGTTAGAGAAAATAAACTCAGGTTTCCATAAATGTGATTAATTACAGTCATCTCATCATTTAAAGGAGGGTGGGTTACTTTTTCCACATAGAGCCAGTTAGGTTTGGATAACTAACCAGTGATCTCTGTCTAATATTAGAATTTGTTTGATCTGAAACATTTAAGTAAGACAAATATGCAAAAAATGCTTTTTCATGTCACTGTATATGCATATATCCTGCTACATTTGCCTGTCAAAGTACTTCTGCAGGATGCTAACCATAGGGAAATGTTACTCATGCAGCTGCTCTTTGGACTTTGCTGGTCACTCATTTAAACATGGGCAAAATTTCATACTGCTGATGCTTGAGGGTCTTATCTGTATGGTCTCACTTGTTGGTCTGCCGTGCCTGGTTCTCTCTCAACCTGGCTTTCTTCCTCCTTCGCTGTGGTTGTGAAGGGCTTCATTGTCATAGTATGAAACAAAGGGATTCACAGTGGCCCGATTATGGACAAATCAGGCCATGCAAAGCAGACCCCACCCAGACCGTGGGACCCAATGTCAGAAGCCTCTGACTTTTCTCACCATCATGTTATCATCTCTCCTCAAGATGTACTGAATGGATAATGTGGATAGTTGGAATTCAAAGACTTATATTTGTATTACATCTCAATAAAAACCAGTGATTGTTTTAAAGTTAATTTTCAAGACCTGCAGCAAAAGTAATCTACAAAGATTTGTAGTGAAAGAGTACGGTGAGGAGTTTGTTACAAAGTAGAAGCTTTTTTTTTGAGGGGGGGGGGAATTAAATTATCACTAAAGAGCTTTGTTTTTATATATGTTCTATAAATATTTCATAATACACAAAGGATTTTGTGGGAATTGGTTTTACGTTCTTGGAATAACCCTATTTGAGAGTGGTTTCATTAATACTGTCTCCACTTGTCCTTTTTTTTGTGAAATTACAGAAAGATAAGAAGTTAACATCACCTGTGGGGCAACGTCCTGCCTCCCCATCCACTCCAGGTCGGCACCGTTCGCCATCGCCTGCCCCCAGTCCAGGTCCAAAGAGGACTCCTTCGCCTTCAGCACCCAAGTAAGACTCCTGCACAGGATTTGTTATGAAACACATGCATTTTCATTTGGTTTTAAGTCAGAAAATAAGATGGCACACACAATTTCTTCTGCAGGCAAAGCCCTAAGATGCGCCCAGCCTCTCCAGGCGCAATGAAACAACGCCCACCGTCTCCTCAGCCTGCATCAACCAAACCCCCACCCATCCAGAAGCCTCTCGCTCCAGCAGGACCACCAACCTTACGAAAGAGGAACTCCAAGTCCAAAGATCTATGTCCTGTTCAAGCTGTGGCTCAACAGTCCTCTGATTCCAGCAAGACCAAAGACAAAGATGGTGAGCAGTTAACAGAGAAAGATTGCTTTATGTACTGTGACTTAACAGCTATTGTCACCTGGCAGTCGGTAGCAGTATTTGCCAAGACTGTTCATTATCCTGCAAACCAGGATGTTTGTTCACTGTATTCAGACATACATTTCATTTCAGCCAGTAAAGCAGGACAAGATGATATCTTTGTAAACCAAACTAAGTCTTAAGTCACTAAGTTAAAGTGTTTTCGGCTAATGTACTGCAGCACGTCTAGTTCCAGGTGATTATCTCCAGGTCATAATGACATATCCCTTTTTTTCAAAAATGTTGCTTCTGCAAAAAGACAGTTTGTCCTGCACGTAGTTATTGGCACATGCTTCATTTACTGCATTCAGAGGAAACTGCAAACAGAATTTGTGCTTTAAGCACAAGGGAATCACAATCACTGAACATGGTTTTATAACATGTCATTTTATTTTAGTAGACACACCATTATTGGGATTGTGTTTACATATTGCAATAAATCTCGGTGAAGCAGAAAAGGTAGCGTTTACCACCTGGAGTCGCATGCTTTAGACATTTGGATTTGCTGTTTCTTCTGCCACCTCCTGGCAGGGAAAATGGTTTTCATATGGATTTACATGCAACCAGATATCCACTGTGTGTTAAAAGCTCTAAAAGCATGGTCCAGTTTAGGTTGCACATTTATTTTTAGGAGTGTATGAACAGCATTTACCCTGTGTCTGCTGAGATAGGCTCCCCAATGGCTGTTTTATGAGCAGTTAAGAAAATGGAAGGATGGGTTTATTCAACAGTCCAGCTGATAGATTTGTCACATTGCTTACTATGGCTTAACACACCCAATACACCCAAAACATAAATGGATAAATGGCTTGATGTGTTAACCTTTGTTGTCTAACCTCATGTATGAATTCCTGAGGAGAGTACTTCACTCAAAGCAAAGGGATACTCTGGGATTCAAGTTGAACTTTATCAAGACACTTTCTTCACTGTTCTGCTTCTGTCTTTTCTGTCATGACAAATTCTTTGTGAGCTTTGTGAGCCGCTGGTTTTCAGGACTGTCTGGAAGTCACAATAGAAGTAGCAGTGCGAATCCTCGCTGGGAGAGTATTCAAGAGTGTAGTCCAGGCCTCAAAAGGCATCCAGTATGAATCAGGGGTATGATAATGGACATGGTCTGATACTTGAGGGCAAAGGTATACCTGATGAGGGGATGGGACTTTACCATGTGTTGATGAAGGTCGGTGATGGTAGGGATGATGTGCTGCCAGAGCTTGATTTGAGAAGAAAGGTTAAAGTTGAGGTAAATCAGGCCTGTACAGCATTGACAAAGTATCTGACAGCAAGTCCTCAACCTCCGAATTTGTCTTTTCCACCTGTCAGACTCAAAGGCTACGTCAGGCACCAACTCGGCTGCTGAGGCCGCCAAGATCCTGGCAGAAAACCGTAGACTGATGCGAGAGCAGAAAGAGAGAGAGGAGAAGCTTAGGCTACAGAAGGAGGAAGAGGAGAGGTAAGGTTATTTGAGCTGCTGGAACTGTGTTCTTGTTTGTTCCACAAGTTATCATCATAAATTATTGTTTTTATTGTGTGTTGTTTGTCTATATATGACAGTAACCTCATTTATGACCACAGCGTAATACCATTGACAACAAAGTTGTTTAATAACAACAGTAGTTTGGAGCTGCTTGTATTTTATAGCCACATGTGCGATTTGCATTGTTTTAGCTAATGAAACAGGCTGAGGCATACTGGTAATGAATACGAATAATTTTCATTTGTCAGGATACGTTAAATTAAGAGGTGCCATTTTTGACTATCTTAGGTTGAGAAAAGAAGAAGAGGCACGATTAGCAGAAGAGGCTCGATTGAAACGTCTGGAGGAGGAAAAGCAGCTTGCAGAGGAGAGAAAACTTAGGGAAGAGGAAGAGGCTCGCCTAGCAGAGGAGGAACGGATTAGGCTGGCAGAGGAGGAAGCACAAAGGCAGGCTGAGCTCCAAAGGGAACGCGAGGAGGCCGAGGCCAAAGCCCAGGAGGAGGCAGAAAGAGTTCGTCAGGAGAGAGACCGCATTATGCAGCAGAACCAACAGGAGCGTATGGAGAGGAAGAAGGTATGATGGGTGCATCAACTTTTTTAATTTTTGTTTTGGGCCTTGATTCATCGACGTGTCATTAAATAATTTTGTTTTGACAAGAAGTTACATCGAGAGTCAGTTTTTTAACCATCAGTCCTCCTTTACCCAAGAGTCCAGATCACATTGGTAAAGTAATTACTAGAAATTAATTTCTAATCTAACTCTTTCTGTTACAGAGAATTGAAGAAATAATGAAGAGAACTAGAAAAGGGGACCAAAATGATTCAAAGGTGAGCTCACATTCAGTCAACCCATTTGGTCGTATTTGTGATTTTTGGAAAATTCCTTCACAATCAAGGTCGGTTAACATTTGTCTCCTGTGTAGAGAGATGATGATAAATGCACACAGGAGAATGAAGATGAGGAAATGGACCAGATAAACTATGAAACTAAAAGTAAGAGTTCTCCAGTCTTTTTCAGCTAAGAATCTAAGTATGCTGAGCAACTTTCATTATTTGTCTGTAACTGCGAATGTATCTTCTTACTTTCAATGTACTTGCATATTGCTTGTGTAAAATTACATATATTTCTATGTGACTTGTGACATGTCTAATCTGTGTTTTCATTGTCGCCCTAATACAGTAACAGAGATTGACAAAGATGAGAGCTGTCTGTCCTCCGGTGAGCCTGCAACAGAGCGAGAAGAGCCTCTGGGCCACACGGACGAGACATCAGAGACAGACAAGGAGAATAACAATGGCACAAGCACAGATGAGACTCAGGCAGAAAGGTACAACTGTAGAGAAACCAACAAAACCCACAAACTGAGTTACGTTTAGTTTAGTCTAAAACTGCCTCAAATAGTTGGCGGCACTTTTCTTCCTCACAAAATACCTCGGTATTACAAGTTAGCTAACATGTCAGAGGTGGGACAAGTTTTGGTATGTTAGTGAAGCCAAGGACTCCCATCTCATATTTTACCGTTTGGCTTCTAACATTTTACAGAGAAATACATAAAATACATTACATTTCAGATCTTTTTTTCTCTCTTAAGAATCAGATTTTAGTTCAGATGTATTTCTATTAAAATACAAACACCTATAATAATCTCTTACTCTCCCTTGGTTCCCCTTCTTCAGTCCAGTACCTGAGGGTCGCCTTGTCGAGGGTTCTGAGTTCACGAATGAGCAAGACTCTACCAAGTTGGTCTCCACAGTCAATGGAAAATCCAACCAATGGAGCTTTGAGGAGCTCATTGACCTTAACGGCCACTCCAAGTCTCGACCCCTCCTTGAGGCGGGGGACTGTAACAATGTCTTGATCAATTGTGACGGGAGCTCAGATGGAACCAGAGTAGCCTTTGAAGACAATGAAACCCCCATCAGCACGCTGCATTCCTCCAGTCAACCCATAGAAGCCCTGCCAGGTGAGCTGTCAGTCGCTGATGACTCCGATGCTGCCATTGTCTAACTTAACAACTGACAAGAACTCTCGTGTTTTATGTCCCTCCAGAGATTTGACGTCTGCGGCGTCGCTGAGAAGCCTCTTATTGCTGCACTCCTAAAGTTCCTGTCCAGTTGACCTCCTTAAAAATTCTGTCAATTCCAAGCAGCTTTCTCCCCTTTCTCCTCCTTTTCCAGAGGGAGGAGCACAAGGTGAAGTGGAAAGACCACCCAAGTGCTACGTTTGCACCCTACATGATGAGGAAACTATGTATTGAAAGTATATATTAATAATTGTGCTTCAGGGAAATGCTGTCTATTCTTTCCACATGCTTACCCTGGGTCTTTTTCCTCTTCCTCTTGTGGTTTTTAGTTCTCCAGATTTGATTTTTTTTTCTCAATTTTGTTCGGTTTTGATGATTTTTTTTTTTTTTTTTTTTTTTTTAAAGTGTTTGCTTTTGTCAGGGGTGCGTTGTTATAATTTATTAATGTTGGCTTCTTTGATATTGTAATTATTGTTATCAAATGTTTAGTCTTTTTTTCTTCTTGTGAGAATATTCCAGGACACATGCACAATAGATTTTGTGAATTATTCTTAATTAATGGAAGAAATTGTTATACGTTCTGTTTTGTTGGGGTTTGGTGGAGGTGGCATCACAGGTTCTCCATGTGACTGATCTAAATTTACTCGACAGTCTACTTTTTGCAGCAACATGGCCTTACAATTTTTTTCCCTCCTTTCTAATTTTTTAAAACAATTTTTTTTCTTGCATGCACAGGTTAGCAATCCCTGCTAACCTCGGGATTGGCTGTGTTAATACATTACTTGACTGGGCTTTTGCCATTTCATCCCCCTCCTTGATTTTTTCCCCCCCTTTCCTTCTTTGGCCACTAGAGGGCTTCAGCAGCACAGCAGTTGCATTTGAAGGCGAACCATGTGTAGATCCACATGTTCAGTAAACTTTTTGCACTTGTTTGAAGCTCACGGTTGGTTTAGGTTTTCCTTTTTGTTTCTTTTTTTTGCATTTGTATATAGAATACAAGTTTACTAATATTGTACTTTACAAGAGTTGTAGCTGGGTCCGGTTTTAGTGTCATTTGTGGTGACTCCTCCAACTGTTTGAATAACCATACCTGTAACAGCCTGTCACAACACAGAGGTGAAATCCAGTAGTTTATTTTTAGCTGCTTCTGAGCTTCTTGACATGGTGTTTGTTACTAAACTGAAACTAGGAATCAGGCTTTCAATGATCCGGTTTTAACTTGAGCTTTAGTTCCCGCTTTGTGATTCATTCTTCTGTGTGCTTCATCATCAGTTCCACTTCTTTCCAACTAACCACCATCTAAATATCCTGTCAAACTAGCTGCTACATATGACAAAATGCATTTCAACTATTTTTGTAGTATACAATTTTGGCTGTTGGTTTCTATATGAAAATGCATTTCTACATATATTTAAGTGTTATTATATTGTGTAAATAATCAGTATTAGGCAAATGAAGCCATGTTTAGGATGGAGTGGCTCAGGTTGTGGAGAATTCAAGAGTCTGTGTAAATGACTATTCGGTTTCAGTTTGACTGGTGCCGTGTGACGGGATTGCCAGGTTCTGTTTGGCCTACCTGGCAACCTTTATGTCCCCTTTCACAAGAGCTCAACAAAACTGGGTGGCAATCTACTTTGTTTCCTAAGTTTCAGCTCTGTATCTGCAAGCGCTAATTCTAAATTTTGCCTAAAATAAGACTGTTGAGATTTGGATGACAGACAGAGCCATTTTTGTCCTTACAAACACATCTAAACCCATGATATGAGTCATAGATGTGCCTCTCAGTGCTTTTACTGTCATCAAAATGCAATTAATGTCACGCAAAAGGATGTAGGGGTGTTGATTGTTCGTTGCAGGTGCGTCTGCTCAGGATTCAATTGTTCTACTGTAGAATAAGGAGGGCACTTCCACCCGACAAAACCTGACGTGGGTCAGGCTGGTTGTCTGGTTCTTTGTTATTCATGAAATGTTGAATTTCTTGATGCTTGAAAAGTCCAAGCACGAGGTTTGAGACCTTGAACTTTTGCCTTTTTCTCTGCTGGCTTACTAAACTCTCTCTGTACATATAAGGAGTCTGAGCTTTTTAGCTTTTTAGCTTTGATTAATAAGCTCAAAGAATGTAACAGACTCCATAAACCGTCCTGCAATATTTACCACGTCTCTGAGCTTACGCGCTTTTAGCCATCTTATCTTTATTCTTCTAGGACGCATGAGACTTTTTGCACTGTCACAAGTTACCCTTCTTTAAACAAAGCACGTATCTGAGGACTTTACAGACTCCTGGGGGAGCTGTGTAAACTTTCATAAAGAAAAAGTCATTTATGTAGTTCTGTCACTTATTCCCATCCAGATGTTTTAGCCTCATTCATAACCTGAGCCTTAGATCTTTCATACTCCACTTTGCTTTCCTGAATACACCTAATGAGTGGTTATAGTTGCTGCTTGAACACATACGGTGTCTGCATGTTACAGGGTATGGATGCAGAGCTCACAGCACGTAGTCCTCAACATCATCTATAATGTTAGGTTAGAACGGTGCCTTAGATTAAGATTTAGTGTGGGTTGTTTGTTTTGGGTTTTTTTATTGTTTCACAGTCAACTAAGAAAGCTTCTCCTTACCTCGGCCTCGACAATCATTCTACTCAACAAGGGCAACTTTGTGAATATGAATATTTCTCTAGACGTTTTACTAACAATGCCCTGTCCACATATTACATTTGTACTGTAAATATATCTAAAGTTTACTGAGATACTGACTGTTAAAACAATAAAGCCTTGAAAAAATGTGTTTCCATTTCTTGCTGTGAAGAGGAAAAATGGGGCTTCATATCAGTTTGTTTTTATTCATGTTTTGCATTTAATGTCACTCATTAAGAATACATGAGCACTTTATATTTCAGCATGGGTTCATCGAAACAGTTTTCTCGTTTTCTATTTGTGCATTCAGAGATGTAACAGACTATTAATCAAAGCTGGTATGTATTAGCAGCAGGAAGCATATTAAAAGCATTTTTCCCCCCCAAAAGATTCCAGTAAGCCACTGAAAAGACTTTTGTCTCAATAGGCTCTACAAAATCCTGTATTAGATATATAGTGCACATCACAAACCCACAAAGAAAATATGTCATGTTAGTATCCAATCCCTGACTCTGAAACAAGCTGCAGTTATGTTTATATAGATAAATGCAAGTTAATTGACACAGCCTGTAGTTTGGCAACCTTGCAATTTTTATTTTTTTTTGTCAAAAAGTCAGTTTAGGTGTTAACTCCACATCATCAAATTCTCAGATGCACAACAGTTTGCACATTTTACAGCTTCTTAGCACAGTCGGGGCAATAAATGTGCTCTCCATTGATGACAAAGCGCTTGTTGGCCAAGGAGAGGGAGCACTTCTTGCAGTTGAAGCAGTACTCATGCCAGGACAATCCCTCATAGTTGACCACATTGGTGCCGTGGCCAAACCCTGCACAGAGACACATGAGGGTGTTTTTTTTTTTTAATACAAAAAAAAGGATGTTAACATAAAGCATAGGTGTCAAACTGGCCCACGGGCCAAATTTGGCCCGCAGCCTAATTACATTTGGCCCGCGAAGCCATACCAAATTACTAT
>NW_005187409.1:3167996-3172124 GCF_000239375.1 Pundamilia nyererei | reverse complement strand
TGCGTAAGGAGGGAAAAGCTCCCTATCATTGGCACTAATCTCCATTTAAATCCAAGTGCTTATTCATGCATTAGTCATTTATTATGCCTGCCATAAGACAAATTGTAATATTTTTGCTTGTTCAGCTGACCTGCTGTGTGCTGCCTGAACAAATTGAAGTTGTGCTGAAAGTTTATTGGAAGTAATTTAAATGGTTGTCTGCCAGAGATGAAAACAAAGTGTTGCCCTTTTCTTGCTCTCAGATACAATAAATGTCTAACTATATAACACAGTACTTCTAAACCTTACTCCAAACAACGTTGGTCTTAAATGAGTGAGAAACAACATGAAGAAAGTACGCAAAACATTTTAGAACATTTTTTAAAAATGAATCCCAGCGCACATTATGTAGACAACAAAACAAATGATGATGCTTCCCTGACCTGTTATTGGGTTCTTGCAGCCATGGCACTTCTTGGCCACATCAGTCTTGTAGCAGTCCACGCAGTAAATGTTGTCCTCATGAGAAGTGAAGCGAGTTCCTGCCAGAGATTTATGGCAGGTTTTGCACACGAAACACTCAGAGTGCCATGGCTGGTCCTGGTAGCTGATCCCTCCAGAGGTGATGGGCTTGGAAAGGCAGATATTTTGATTGTGATGTCAAACACAACGGGATGATAACTAAATGTAGAGAATGATAAAGTCTGTGCTTGTACCTGCTTGCAGTGGAAGCATTTCTTGGCAAACTTCTTTTCGTGGCAGGGAGAACAGTAGATGTCCTCACCCTTGGCCAGGAAACTCTGTGTGCGGATTGGCTGCTTGCACTCAATGCAGGTGAAGCATTCCTCATGCCACACCTTGTTCTTGTACTCCACGTTCTGAGATCCTGAATATAAGATGATTGAAAACAAATTATCTGGGCTGAAAATTTGCTTAGTCTATAACGAGGAGGGACATTATGTATATATATATATATCAGTGCCCTGTCTGATATTATCATATGTACTATCATTACTATCAAGGTTCATGCTACCTTGTTGTATCTGAGGGAATTTTTAAAATGAAAGAATTCATTACATCCTATAACTTTTGCCGTGTTTATTAAAGTGTTGTTGTTGTATGTGCAAAATAATGTTCTATAGAAAATTATTACCCACAGAAATAATGTCATGAAAACTTTTCAGAGAGAAAAGGTGTGTATATGGTGCAAACCCACCTGGCATGACCACCTTGTAGCAGCCCTGGCAGCGATTGCCGTCCTCTCGGGAGCCACACTTGCCACACATTATCTTCCCATCATCCCGAGCGCTGAATGCCTCACTGGCCAGTGACTTGTAACACTTGGCACAGCGGAAACAGTCCTCATGCCAGTAGCGGTTCTTGTGGTGCAGCTCCTGAGGGGGAAAAGCAGGGGTGGGGAGGTGAGCAGAGGTGCCCTCACTAAGTCCTGATGCAGACCTCATTAAAATGGAGTTTGTTTACTCATCATGTGGACTGAGGCTCAGGGGCCGAATAGAGAACAAACCTATGTGACCGGCATAAAAGTGGTAATGAAGTGAAGTAGGATGTGGTGAGCCATGAAGGAGTTAGAGGTCTGAGAGGGTGGAAATGCGCAATGAAGTATATAAGCTCCATTATTAGGAATGACACATCTTTTCACACAGTTAACTGCCTGTGACTGAGTACTGAGAGCATTTTCAAGGCAGAAGTCGGTGCTTTATAATAGCCAGACCTCAAGTTACAGCCAGAGAGCACTCTGAACATATAGTACATACAGTTAGGTCCACAATTATTTGGACAAGCAGCAAGGTCAAGCAAATATTGCCTTCAAAGGATTTTGATTGAAGTTATTAGGAACAATCCTGTATGTCAGGTTATTTTAGTTTGTCCAGTTACTTTTAAGACCCTGTGAATAAAATTGGCTGTTACACCTAAACTGTTTATAATTTAGTTAAAAGCCTTGAATTAAAGCTGACAGTCTGCACTTCAGTCACGTTTATTCCAAAGCCTCAATGACGATTTACATCTACAAAAGGCATTTTAAAATTTAGATAGCTGCCACCCAGGGTCTACTCAGCATGGCTGATGTGAAAATGGCCTATATGCAGATCAGAAGTCTCCTTTCTCTACAAAATGACCTTTAAAATGTTTTTATTTTGTCCTTGGAATCTGCGAGGAATATCTAGAAAGCTTCCGAAACCCTAATCCATTTTAGGATCTTTGCACTTAACCAAATAAAAGTACAAATATTAAGTATAATAGCATTTAGGATATATTAATTTGTGTAAGAAATCTTTACATTACACTCAAAGCTTAAACAAAAAAAAAATCATTCTTTTCCATCCACACTATTTTCACCTTGGAGTCAGCACCAATGGGGCGTTTGCACTCTGCGCACGTATTGGCGCAGAGCTTATCAAAGCACTTGGTGCACACGTGCTTGTCATCCTTCTTCACATACTTCTTGCCATGCAGATTGTCACGGCAGTAGTAGCAGTCAAAGCGATCAGTCATGGTGGAGGTTAGATAACTCCTGGGACCTGTGAGGAGACGAGAGGAGGAGAGTGTCACTGAATGTGTACAGAGAATCTGCTCTCCACGTTTAGGTCTGCCTACATGGCTGGATGTTTCCTTGTAGCACCAGCAGGGGGCACTGTTGCATTTTCTACAGCATGGAATCAACATATGAAACATTCTGAACCCCTTATAGTTGCAGCTCAGAAAGTTTGAAGTTGCTTATATTGACAGGTTGAATATAAGCAACAGTACATTCCACCCACATATATGCATATATACATCTGACCTCTTAACCTAAAAAAATAGATGCTGAATTTAGATTTAGTCTTCAGTGGAAAGATGTATATGTTTTTTCTGCTTTCCCATTGAGACACTATGACATGTGGTTCTAACAGCAGCATACCAAGCTGATGAGAGAAGTGTGAGTGAGGTAAAAAAGCAGCCCACAGATGTCTACTTGTTGATTGCAGGTTTCCTGGCCTGTAGACTTTTTTATCAAGCTCTCCCTGGAAAGCTTATTTTTAGACGCATTCCCTTCACCCCCTCCACCTCAAAGCTGTCTCCCCAGAGCCCCGGCCCACATTCGATCTTTTGTCTTGCGTTTTGGTCAGATCACTTTATTAGATGATATTGTAAACTTTGTGTCAGAGTGGCTTTGCTACTTTATCGGTCAACATTCCTGCATTCCTGTCACAGTTGACATCCAGTGTGAGTAATTTTCTGGAATAAATAGTTATGCATAGTGTGGACAAATAAGCACTATCTAGATCACTTTAAAAGCTTATCTGGGAGCCAGAAAGGGTAGCTGAACAGTCTGTGAACTTTAGAAAAATTGATTTATTTGGATACACAGATATCATTTTAATCCGATGCAACAGCAGTTATGGAGGAAACAATGCAGGGTATGACAATTGTCCCAGTAACCATAGGAGCAAAGAAAACATTTATGCAGGGAGCTATTTAAGTAAGATGTGGTTAAAAAAATAAAAATAAAAGCCACGTGAAAGCGATGCGAGGTATGTGGTGTGCTCTGTTCTGCAGCTGTGCTCAAGGGATAAAGACTGGACTGGGGACTGAGCAGTGACACGCCTTACTCCACCTAAACTCACCCCCTTGTAGCATTTCATGGCAAAACCCCCTTCAGTCCAACACAGTCAACCTTGTCAAATCACAGACAGTAGACATTACTAAGCCCAGCAAGCCCGGAGATCTATTTTAGACTTGGACACTCCATTTAAAGTCCATTGACCTTCCAAAGCGGACAAATGTAGATGGATGCAGACTGATGACTGCTGGGACTATGCAGCTATTGTGGCTCCAGCTGACACATTTCCAGTACTTTAATCTGCTGTTGCAAACAGCGTGACAGCTGCCCCCTGTCAAACAGCCGTGATGTACAATGATGCTCAGCTGTGGTGGGAGAGGTGTATACCACTGTGCTCCCTTCGGGGAGGAGTCTTCTTTAGTGGGAAAGGTCACAGTGAGATCACTTCAAGAAGTGAGTCAAACACTGGACAGACTGAATATCAGCCGAAATAATATCTGTTGAAGTGTTCTGTTCTTTAACATTCCTTAAAGAAAACTGAAAGTGTTCCCATCTTCATGTGAAAGTGTTATAGAGGTAAAGGTGCA
>NW_005187409.1:3150150-3167489 GCF_000239375.1 Pundamilia nyererei | reverse complement strand
GTAAATAAAGTACAGGGAATATTTGAGCTTTAATTGTGGTGTTAATTTACTCATCCACCTTCTGAAGTGAAAAAAAGTTCCTTGAATTCAAGTTGTTGTTTTTTTTATACATGCTTTCCCTGGTTTTGTTTTGATCCAAAGGGAAATGTTATCTCTGTATCAGAACTTCAGTGAAGTTTTTCATTAAACCACCTGAAGATGTTAAAACTGATCATTTAAAAATAGCCCGTATTCATATTACAGGTGAGGTTGTTTCACACATCAAGAAAATCTCAGTGGACCTGCTCCGTTTTTCTGAAAACAATCAGAAGAAAACACACTGACTTCATTATCGGAAAACAGACCTGTTCTTCTTACCTGTTACAAAAACATTTTGCATCAGATTAGAAAAAACAAAAAAACAGGCAAAAAGTTTTTACCTGAGTGTCTGTATGTCATGTTTGCGTTCCAGAAAGGCCGAAAAGAAGAACAAGAAAAGAAAAGGAAGACAAAACAGGGTCAGTAGCATCCACAGAGGGTCGAACCTGGAAACCACACATCTTGTTAAGAAATGGGGGCTGTATATACCCCTTTGTGACCCGACCCCAAATCCAAATCCAACCTTCACCCCTCCTGTCCTTTTTAGGGAATGCATTAGAGAATAGATGGATGAGAGAGAGAGAGAGTATGATGCAGAGATTAGGTGATGCAGATTGGATTCCTCTGCTGTAACATCAGCAGGTGAAAAAAAAAGGAAAACACAGCCTGGGGGGTTTGAATGATGACCGTGAGGGATAACAGATACTCCCACTGCCCTGACTTCAAATGTTTTGTAAGACTCTTCAGAAGATGTACAGCTGATAATTCAAAGGGATGACTCACAAGAGGAACAAGTTGATATTGATTGAGCTGAGGAGGGCAGCTGTTTAGTGGAGAGTTATATAAGGATCTCCTCTTATATATTCATGAGTGGATACTATGGAAAAAACTAGTGGGGTTTGAAGAATAGAAAAAAATGAAGCCAAGAGTGCTGAATTCTTTCTCTGTTATCTTGTTGATTCAGATTTCAGGAAAGAATATTGTATTTAAATCCAGAGGAAACACCCACACATTCCTCACTAATACTCTTGCCAAAAACAAATTCTCCTCATGCAGTTACAACACTTAACCCAGACCAACAACTGAAACAGAAACATTTGTTATTATTAACAAAACATGAGGCCAAAATGATTAGATATAATTTTACAGAAACAACAGACAGGTTCCCAAGTCATGAGTAGAAAAAACCCCCTTCTGGTTAGCAAACAGCAGATATGGAACAACATTATCATTTATTTGGAGCTATTTGACCACCGGATCAATCAGTATATCAAATATAACGAATATGTTCACATTACTTTAGCTCTGATATGGTCTATGAAAACTCCTTGAGGTAAATACCTGTATCAAAATGTTCCACTATGTTAGCCCGTTGTTTTGCAGGTCGTCTACAACATATCTTTATAACAATTTTAAAGAAACTACCTGTATGCTGTTTCCTAAAACAAAGATATAAAAGCATTAAGAGTCAATTAAAACAGTAAAGTTGTGTTCTAGCGTTTGACCTAATGTTATGTAGGAAATAATCCTCCTTACATTCAGTTAACTTCCACTGTTTCTACTAATACCAGAAACATTGTGGTCACCATCATCTTGTTTTCTCATCATCTTGTCAGCTCAAATGCAGAACTACAGAGAGCACTTTCTTCTGATTCATTCAAGCTTTTAGACTCAGACAAGTTTAAAGCCAGAAATATGAGACCACCCACGATGAAAATTAAAGGAAACTGAAAGCCCACAGGCTAACAGAAAGTAAAATCTAATGAGTTGGGAACCATAAAACTCTCTATTTACTCCCTAACCAGTGTATAGAAAAGAAAATGTCCTATGTTGCTCACAAAACACATCTAAATATACACACAAACTAGTGAGTGTGTGTCTGTGTGCTTGTGCCACACTGTTTAAAGGGCATCTGGTTGTAATTACAGATTCGATTTGGTCCATTACCATGAACACAATATTACATTTGTTCTCTTTTATAATCTGTCACGCAATTACTGCAAACCCACAAAGACTAATCAATATGTCGAGAGGCGCCATGACTCCCCAGCCTATAAAAATCTCCAGGAGATGGTCTGCTCAGGAAATCTGTTACTTCTCAGTTTGTTTGCATACTTAACTTAAAGTCTTGTTTCAGGTTATTATGTCTGTAACCAGATAATTTTGCCCCACATCCTTTTTCTCCTTTAGTTTGTTTGGGTCATCTATCTTGGTCTTTATCTCTTTATCTGCACTGCGATGCATTCCTCTCATCGTTGCCTTGACTTCATGTGAATTTTGATCATAAGGGGTGGGGCAAACTGGAAAGGTCCCAGTCTAACAGTTTGATAAACTGGATAACTGATAATGGAATAATTATGATGGCGTGGTAAACGGTGGATTTTTCTTTTTTTGTCTTTCTCTTATTATTTTTTAAGCAGTGGAGGTCCAATATTAAAGTACACACTCTGTCATTTAGAAGGTTTTACACATCAGGACATAATAGAAAAATTACCTCATCCAGATATTAAAATTTAAATTTCCTTACATAGGTAAAACCTCAAATGAAGAACAACACATGACAGCGTACATCCACGTTTCATTAACTTGCAGAACTGCCAGCAATAAGTTAAAGTAATTGTTTTCTGCATGACTTTATCGATCTCTCACATCATTGTGGAGGAATTTTGTCCCACTTTTCTGTACAACGTTGCTTCAGTTCATTTGCAGGTCTTTTAAGGTCTCGCCGCAGCATTTCAGTCCGGTTGAGGTCTGGACTTTGACTAGGCTTTTGCAACACCATGATTCTTTTGTTTTTCAGTCATTCTGCTGCATATTTGTTCCTCTGCTTGGGATCGTTGGCCTGCTGCCTGCCCCCATTTAGGTCAAAATTCAGCTGTCAGACAGATGGCTGACAACCTAAAACGTCACCCTCTGCCACCTTGCTCGACAGTTGGTATGAGGTATTTGTGCTGACATGCTTTTTGGTTTCCTCCGGACATGGTGTTCTGCATTATGGCCACACATCTCCAATTTAGTACCGCCTGTCCAAAGGGCATTGTTCTATAAGTCTTGTAGCCTGTTCAGATGCAGCTTTTCAAACCTAACATGCTAACAGCATCTGAGGTGTAGCACTTTGGTTTTTGGTGTTTTTTTGCAGTTTCTCTGAGCATCCCAAAGCCTGGCAGTATGGAAATGACCCCGTAACCCTTCCTAGACTGACAGGCAGTAACAATTGCTTCTTTGAGATCATTGCTGATGTCTTTCCTTAAGACACAACTGAACGCTCCAAAACAGCAAACTACCAAAATCTCTGCTGTTATAGATGTGCTCACATTTACTGATGATCGGTGATTCAAGTGCATTTGATTCAAGTACCTGGCTGCTACTTATCCTTTTTTGGGAAACCCAAACAACCCCTGGTCAGCTGACTCACTAAAATATGTTCCAAATAAGAAAATCCTGGTTGGTGATGTAATAAATTTGCCATTTTTACATTTAGAGAAAAAAGGAGGACAATGGCTGTAAAGTCATTCACACTGCTAATGGAAACAGACAGTAATCCAGGCAGTAATATGCCCTCTCACACAGTGTGTGTACTTTTGAAACTGCTCCTGTTGTGAGACGCAATGAATTTGATGAATTTTTAGGTGGAGGTTTCAAGCTCATTATCTAACACCTCTCTAAGCTGGCAGCGCTGAGAAACAGGAAATCTGGCCTGTACTTCCTGAATAATAGCAAGTCATTTGGGGTGACTGACATAGGCAGCCACCCTCATTCTCATTGTTACCAACAGCAACAAAACCCTTGTCTATTTGTCTGAGAGCTCATTTCTCAACATGACCTCGTGTCCTGGACATCTCAGTGTCTCAGTCACCCTCCAAATCTGGTTAGTGGGCAGACAGCCTGAGCCACACTATCTTTGTCAGGGGAACAGTGACTCACCAAACACACACACAGAAACACACACACAGCGACATAGCACACCAACCATTTGTTCATGTACGGAGCCGTGTTACAAGATGGACATAAGGTCAGGATGAGACTGCAAGACCCAAACACGCCGAGGTCAAATATATTCTAACGAAAAGGCCACAAGGGACGGTCGATCAACACAGTAACACCCGTTAAACTAATACATCTTAGATGTGAGTGTTGCTAACACGCACACAGTCACGCACTATAACTTTCAGACTAAAGCTAAAAGTTAGTTTCCATGGTGCTCATTGCTCTCACATGGCTCAAGCCTCTAAACATAAAGAACTTATTTCTTTCTGCTGATGCAAGGGGCGATAGTTTACAGAGAAGAAGAAATCCAGTTGTGTACTTGACAATGGATTCAATATTTAATTAATGATAAAAAGTAAAGGTGAAATATCCCCTGTCAGTTTCTGTGGCTCGGTCAGCGTTCTGGTTGTCAGAGTAAAACAATGTTATACTTGTATGTACAAAATAATGTCAAAGAGTGAAAGGGTACCATTTATTTTTTAAATTTCATAGTCTTTAACCTACTTCTACAGCCCAAATCACACCATGATCTATGTCATCATAACAATTAACATGAACTAAAGTCATACTTTCCAAATTGCACGACTTTTCACTCAGCTGCATTTAACCGACGGCTATAGCAGTTGTTTAAAAGCATATACAGAACATAAATATAGCTATTTGAATCTGCTGAACTCAGTCCCACATCCTGTAAACTGGCACATTTTGCACACTTGTGCACTTAATTGCACATAACTTTAATATCAAGCAGTGTAAATTTGCTCTTTTTGTGTTGATATTGAACTTGTATATAAAAGACCGTATAACAACATGATCTGTCCTTTCTTTTTCTTTTTTTTATAAATTTTATTTTCAGTCACAGCAGCATGTTAATAACAAAACATTGAACATACAGTAGTTTGCTGTTCAGTATTTACAATACCCCAAAAGATAACAGAAATAGAGAAGGAAAACAAACAAACAAACCAAAGAAACCCCTACAACGATCTGTCCTTTCTAAATGATAAAGAATCCCAATCATATTTTTCTCAGCGATTTTCTGTTTGTTTGTTTTTTGTGTGGCTAAAGAGGGAAAATAAAGGAGGACTAGTACATCTACACAGAGCACAGAGAGGATATTACTTCCTCTCAGCGGGGTCGGCCCACACAGATAAACAAGCAGCATTGCCTATTTAGGTTCTGGGCTGGTGAGAGCGCCGTTTCATGCGTTTCAACAACTTAGTCATCAGCACTCAGGCACAACCTCTTTGTTTGTCTCTCTCTTCACTCTGTCTGAAAGAAATGATGGAACTTCCCTCTTAACTAAAGTATGTCTCTGTCAGGATAAACTGCTGGCTTAATGCCCCCACCCCCCACCCCAGTTGTCTAAGTGTGGCAGATGTTGATGGAAAGGTACCCCCAGAGGCACTGAGACATAGCACTTTAAATGTATATCAATCATATATCACATATCAGGCTCTGTCACTCTCTGCTTGGATGTGTACACTGCTTTTATGCTGATTTTACTAAAAGTTAAAAAAAGAAAAAAGACTTAGACAGGAGGAACATATAACCATGTGAAAAAGTCTTTTCAGTTTGAAACTGGGTTAATTTATGTCCCATTTAAGTACAACGTTTTTATGGATTTTGAAGGATGGTGAAGTCATACTGGAAACACAAAAAGGTCCAGTGTTCCAAAGAAAAAGCTGTAATCTCCAGGTCTCTTTAATGACATCATGCATTTGGTTTGGCAGCTGCCCAAACAGGAAGGGAGGAGATGGTAAGCTGGTTTATGTTGTAACAGTTTATGGCCACACATCATACCTTTGGGTTTTGCTCTTCATTATACAAACAAAAATTAATCTGTAGCACATATATGTCAGTACAAACTGCTACTAGATTTCCAATCCAAAGCAATATTCTTGCAACTATTCTTATTAGTGTAAATGAGTTATATCCAGATATTATATAGTATATAAGAGTTCCTCACAGATTACCTTATAATTAGTTAATTTGCTAATAAAAGTAAGCATAAGCATATATCTATAAACACACGGCATACATAAAAGAACATTTTCTTCTTCATTTAAATATATGCGGACTGACGCCCCAAACAAAGCGCATCACCTGTTGCGTGTCATAGTGCGTGAAATAAGCAGCTGATTTCAGAGTAATTCAAGCATGTTACATATTTCCACACGGACCCTTTGCGTCATTAACTTAAATGTCTGAAATGTCCGTCCGATAAGGAAGAAAAGTAACAATTACGCATTTTAAGTAAGTTTTTGGCACAAACATCCTTGTGATAAATCGCTCCTTGTTTCACATAAACTAAAGCGAACTTTAGCAGCTACCTAATAATGTGCTGCGGTTTGGACTCACCTTTGCAACGCGTAAAGATGAGCGCCTTTCACTCTACGCCAGCAGTGCGTCCGGTGGGTTTGGCCGAGAGGTGAAATCTGCTGAGGCGACGAGGCTTTAAAGACAGGGGGAGCAAAGGAAGAAAAAAAAAGCTTGAGGACATCAGCCAAACCTCTGTAAGCGCTCATAAACAATGACCTCAGCCAGGAATTTACAAGCCCTCTTAGCGAAGTTCTCGTCGGTCCTGCAGTCAAGACAAACGAATCGTTTATCATTTATCTGCATCAACGAGCACTGACACTTTTACATTCATTAGTGAGTGTCACGGCAGGTCTGCGCTACAGGAAACCTGTGGTATGAAATTATTAACGCTCGCTACATTTATTTTCATTTTTTCATCCTACAAAAAAATAAAAAATAAATAAAAATAGCCTGACTTGTTAACTTCACACACTTTTTGTCCCACTTCTGTGCTGGTCTCACTTGCCTCCTTCTTTGGTAACGAATAGACGAATAACATCAAGATGACTCATTCTAAAACTCAAAGTAAATACTTGCAGCTTGCAAGCTTAAGCCCCAAGGTTCTTCCAGCACAATTACAAAGTGATGATTAAATGCTGAAAAGGTGCTGCTCTTAAGTAACACAGATGGCACCTTTTATAGCCGTAACCGCCAATGCATCATCGCTTCAACTTCATCCATATCCATCCACGGAGAAACACCAGGCCTGTGAAAAAGATGACTGATGATCCATTTGTTTGTAAAGTCGGCGAAGATTTGGCGGAAGGATTTAATGGTCAGAAGGTCCTACTTGTCGTTTTAAAGGCTGTCATGGTTGGTCAAACACCTGGCATAAATACAGATTCATTCATTCAGCTCATTGCCGACGCCAAAAAACCCATTATATCTATTTATTTCCAGCCATATGCATCTGCATGCGTGCCTACTTAATAATAAGCCGCTAACTGCAAACACGTCACATTAATGTAAGCACACAGCAACTGTTGTGACACAAGAGCTACAACATTGATCAGAGCCATGTGTTCAGGTTGTGCAGGTCCTTGCAAACCTTGTCATAAATGTATGAATTCAATGGTGCACAGGGAGAAAAAATGTCTTCTGCAGAGCATCAAACTTTCTCTGATATTGTTATATAATTTACTATGATTTTTTTTAATAAAATAAAAGAATAGTAATTTGCAGTTATTTGTCTTCAAAAATCAAATACGCCGACTCATGTGAGGAATGTGTGAAATGTAAACAGCTCTCAAGTCAAGCCTGAACCAAAGTGGTCCTGTAAAATTACCATTTCCTCTGTGGAGTGTAAATCCAGGGTACAGACATTCTTGAGCACACTGGAGGGAGTTGTTCCCATATTAGGAGCACGTTACCTGATATCTGGCACAAATCATGCCCCAGGAGAGTTAAACGCCATCAGTCCTGGCAGGTTAAGATCCAGACTTTACACTCACGCCACTTTTCTTTAAAAAATTGTTAGTATTTTGTTTTGTTTTTTGCCTTTAGCTCTATCCTACCTAAGACTAATGAATCAATACAGGTCATCAGTTACATGTAATGAATATAAAAATATGATCAAACTGGAAAAAAAAATGGAGATCATTGAACAAGAACATGAAGGTGACCTGGATTTTAAAGCCCATCTCAGAAACTTAATATCACGCTGGCAGCGGTGGCATGGTGGTTAGCTCTGTCGCCTCACTGTTGCCTGGGTATGAATCTACCATCTTCCAGGTTGGGCCTTGGTAGGCTCCAGCACCCCCACAACCCTGAATGGGATAAGCAGAAGAGAATTTGATGGATAGTATCACACTGGATTAAAGGTTAAGGAGGCTTTTAACTAAGGCTCAGTATAAAATCCAACCCTTTAATCTACCCCAGATTTGGGTTTAAGGAAATAATTAATGTGCTCTTCAAACTTTTAAATTATAATTGCTTAAAATAGAGCTGTCTCCTTGTAAGAGGCTGTGTATGTCTACAAGCTGTAAGCAGTAGATTCCTGTACTCTTAAGTTATTTTTTAATAACGTCCAGAGGCAAGAAAACTAAAACAATGTATATTTTTCTACCATCTTGCAACCCTGACTCTAGAGTTGGGAATGCAAACTACATAATGTTTTAAAATGTGGATTATTAAGTCAGCTTGAAGCCAAATTTTATTCCTCTCTAAAATATCTGAAATCACATTGGATGCCAGCTCAGACTACCTGTCAGACTTCTAACGTAATTAATATTATAAACCGATTATTACACTGTAAGAAAATCCCTTCTCTGATTCATTCAACTCAAATGAAATCACTTCTGGCACTAAACTCATTTCATGTTTCTCAGGATGGGATGATCTCAAGAGTTCACGGCTTCATTCTTTTAAAGCCCAGACATCCAAAATAAATAAATGAACAGTAAAAGAGGAGGCCATTACAGTGAGGGCTTTAATCAAAAGCACAGGCTTCTGTTTATTGACCGTTGCACGCAAATGAACAGGTGAGAGTATATTTACACAGATGTAAACAGTCAGTACCTGCAACACAGACAGGAGAGATCACAATGTCTCTCTCCTGTCTCTCTCTTGCACATATACCCACACATTCAAATCCTCATCCACATGCAGGCAGTGACACACACACACACACACAGACACATTCACACACAGAGAGTTTGCGGTATAAAGATAGAGTGGACTGTCTGAGAACACGGAGCACAGCAGGCTTCTTTGGTCAGCTACTTCAGACAAGATTTCCAATGATCAAAGCATATCACAGGTCACCATTCAGAGAGCAGAGACAGAACACGTACTGGCAGAGCAGTAGGAAAACACCAAAACCTCTTTTACTTTTTGCAGATTTCACATCTTTTAATGTCTCAAAGAACAGTGGATCACAATATTCCTTGTATAATTTTTCACTTTTGGTTCCCACTACGCCAAAGAGTCCATAACAGCAGAGGATAAATGAATCATGCCTGTGCACAAGTCATGGCAACGGCATTCAAGCAGCAACTTACACACAAAGTACCTGAATGGCGAAGCAATAAGATGGAGCAATGTGGGAAAATTCCTTCATAAAGTAGCACATATACCAACTTAAGATGAATTCACTGACATGAATTTGCAAATCCCACAACCTTTCAGTGTAAGTAATATAAAAGTAACTAAGATAAAAACAAGAGTAGAAAAAAATAAACAGAATAAAACAGCGCAACATTTGTAATGAGTGCAAATCATTCATTTTTCTTCACTGTGTCCCTTTTTCAGAAAAAAATATTCAGAAACACACTTACACATATAAAAAAACAAAACAAAACTGTGAGATCAACAAATCATATATTAGAAAATGTGGAGTTTAGAGACATAACTGATAAAAAAAAGAAGAAATAAGAAGTTCCTGCACAGCAGAAGATAACTGTGGAAGGAAAAGCGATATCTAGCATGCCTTCTCTTCCTTGTACCTCCGTATCATCCCAACACATGAACGCTCAACAACAAGAGCCTAACAAGCCCCCCAGTCACCCCTTCTTCTCACTCTTTAACCACATCATCCTCCTCAAAGATCCATTTTGCATACACACAGTATTTTTTTCTCTTTGGGTCACTAGGAGGCCAAAACAACAACTTTGAGAAAAAAAAAAGAAAAGAAAAAGAAAAAACGCCATGATTGCTTCAAGTCACCAAATGTTGTCTAGCTTCAGTCTGCATCAACACAGTGTTGCCACGGTGATGTGCTATCAACACTTCCTGTTAAACTCACATTAACAGCTGCTGTACTCCGCACCCAAAGGAGCTGACGACACCTTCCGTTCTTCTTGTCCACGCACTGAAATAGCCCCAACAGCGAACACTGACACAAGGCTACAAAGTCAAATGTAACACATCCGGCCAGGACTACCTTTGATACACTGCATGTTTCTCTTTATGTGCCTCTGTGTTCATGGTCAACCATTACACATCAAAAACTCTACTGTGTACAGCAGACAGAAACACCCAGCATTTAAACAGCTATTGTTGCTCTGTTCTGGCAGTCTGCATAATAACAAACTACCACAGTGCCACTGAAAATATCTGCTGACATGTGGACGGACTGATTAATCCTGTGGGCTTGTCTTTTGAAAATAACTTCATACAACACAATCGATAAATTCACAGCTGCAACGGTTGATTGATTAACTGTTCTGCCAGTAAATAAAATAATTGTACCGCATTCATTTTAATACCAAATGAATGATCTAAGTCATGCTGTTGAACAAAGGTAATGTTATCTACAGATTCTGAAGACTTGCGTTACATTTTTAATCAGATAATCAGACAAAAACAAAACAAAACAATGAAATAAGTAGAAAGATGTAATTTGTCCAAAAAAAAAAAAATCAAATAATTATAGTTTTTCTTCTGGCTTGTAGTGACACCTCGACTTTTTGGGGTGTCAGTAGCCCAGATTTAGAGAGGTGCACCTTCTCTCTTATATAATGAAACTAAACTGCTCAAAACTCAGAAGCACGTCTCTTTCTGGAAATCATGACCAGCTTTAAAAAAGAAAACTGCATTGTGGACAGTTTCATGTACTTAACTAAAGGAGGAGAGCATTTACCTGTTACTAGAGGCTCGTGCCTGGATGTAGTTTAATTAAAATAGATCCTAAATTAAACAGCTCAAAGACAGTTTGTAGATTTAATTTCAAGTAATGATGTAAAAGGAGCATTTCTGTGTTTCTCGATGTTTTGGACACCACAAGACTAGAATTGTGTTTGGTTATATTTGACAGAAGGCAGATATCTTTAATCTTTACGGCTCATTATTCAAAAAAAATGGGCAACTCACATCACATTGATCTTCATGAATAAAAAATTTACCTAAATCATATTTTTTCCTGAAACACTCTTTAAGGTCTGTGCAACTCTGATGCGCATTGTTCACTACTCTCATTTTTTTTTTTTTTTTACACAAAATAATTTATTAAACAACTGCTGGCAGATGAATGAATTGCTGTCTGCAGCCCTACCAAAAGCAGATAGATAGTTCTCATTAAGCACAATATCAGTTGAACGCTCTTAATACCACTGTAGCAGATAATTTAGTCTCAGATTCATGTATCTAGATGTGTTGTTCAGGTTCATTGAATGAGAAAATATAGACTAGAAAATGGATATGAAAAAGGTGATTCAGCTCACAAACCTCTGTTGCAAAAAGAATACAAAACACTTTAAGGTCATCTGCATTCAGATTTCATAAAATGTAAAAATGCAGGACAGAAATGGCACTAAGCGTTCTCGCCTCATCTCATTTGGATCTCGAAACAACAGCCCTTCGTCCTGCCATGAACGACAGCAGCCTCTAAAATAAGGTGTAAAGTCTCCCTCTATGTCACAGTCAAAGGTCATTGGGAGAGATCCACATGTTCACTGCCTGGTTACACTGCAACACTGGCATCACATTGTTACACACTATTTACAAGCAAATAGCACACAGACTGACAGCCCAAACACGCACTAAGTATATTGCTACCTTATGGACAGAGGTCTTTGCTTTATGTTGAGCATTTTTTTATCTTTTTTTTTTAACAATGGAAAAGTGAATGACTGACCATATTGAATCAGCTCTGCTTAACAGAACTAATCCAGTACTGGGCTGCCAAAAACTACAATTCCCAGGCACTTGATTGTAACCAAATTTACAGTAACGTTGTCCACTGGGTCAGCTTGCCTCTGACCCACAGAGAGAAGGCAGCAACATTCAACACAAAAGCCCTCAATCTCCCAAACTAAGAAAACAACTAGCATCCTCAGCATGCATATAAAAGTTATAGTACTCTTGGGATATACTTTACACCGACAAGTTAGCTAGTGGTTGCATTTACACACTGACACATGCTGCTAGATCTCTGTGCAATGCTACAGTAAGGTGACACAGAAATTTAAGCTGAAATTATTTAAAACTGATTTATGAAGAAAAAAACTGCAAATAAATATGACTATATTACAGCAATGGCAGAAAGGTGTGGAAATAAGCAGAAAGACAATGAGGTAGAGACGATGATTTGCCCCATAGAATATGTGAGAAAATGTGGCAAGAAGGATGGAACAAAAGTGCTAGAGAAAAGGGAAAAAAAGCAGAGAGAGGTGATAGGAGGAGACTCAGGTACTGGTCTTTTGCTCAATGGCTCGGGTCAGGGTGCGTCGGACGGTTGTCTGGGTCTGTATTCAAAGACTACTTTCACATCCGCATGCGGTGGTGGGGCTCTGTGAAGGGCGGCTCCGAGTCGTCCATGGGCAGCACCAGGCGCGTGCCTCTCATCACCAGCTCGTGATCTCCGTATGCTAACTCTCTGTCCAAGTCATCAGAGGTGGCAGCGCCAGCAAAGGCCGGGCCGCCGCTAGTGTGGGCGCCACTGGCGTCTGTACTGACTGTGATGTCGCCATATGTCAGGTTGATGTCACCGTCTCTCAGGATGAGGTCAGAGTCGTCATCCTTCAGCTGGCATTCGTTCTGCAGGAAGAAGAAACACAAATTGTTCAAAGAAACACAACAAATTTGGGAAACAAGGATGTGACTTTAGCACTCCATAGCTATTGGATGAAATTGTGTTCAACCAATACAATTATAATTTTGTCCCATGCTTTGTGTTTCCTTATCCATCCAATGACACAATGAAAATTGAAAATGAAAACTGAACCATTGATTCATGACCGTTTTCCATCTGGTAATATGGGATTAAAAAAAGCAAAACACAGTTCAGTCACAAATAGCTCTTGTATAAACCAGCGTCTGACCTCAAAGGCCTGAGGGCTGGTGAGGAAGCGAGCGAGGGGGCCGCAGCAGGGAGGCAGCGTGGCTGTGAGAGGGGGGCCGCTGTGAGTCAGGATGGGCTTCAGGTAGCTGGAGGGAGGCTCGAGTCAAGGACATAATGCGCGTGAAATAAGCACTAAAAGACCGCTATTAGACACAAAAAGAAAGCTCCTGGTACGGTGTGATGAATGCTTAATGAATCCCAGTCCTCAGAAGAAAATGTTCCAAATTAAAGTAATTTCATAAGGTAATTTATTTTAAATGCATAGAACAGTCTGACCTTCATATTTCAGAGCCAAAAGATGACCTAATGTGAAGTTAAGTCTGTAAGTGGGGCTCCCTCTGCTGCTGGTAAGTTGAAGTGAAGTCATTAATGAGTTGTCACATATTCAAAACACTACATGTATGGTTTCTTTGAAAATTATTTCTTGATATTAATAACACTAATTAAGCAAAGGATACTTGTGGTCAAAGTTGTACCAAATTCTGAAAAGCCAGGCACTTTCTTGTTTGGTGCTCCTTCTCTCTGAACCTTCACCAACACTCATCTGGACAAAGACAGACAACACTGTTTAGGTGTCTTGGTTTGCTTTACAGTTACTTTCCACCAATTACATAACTACAACACGTTTATAAGTGCCACACTCACAGAGTTATCTTGATCCGAGTCCACTCCCACACTGTTAAAGAAAAAGAAACACGTGTAAATCAGCTGCAGTTGTAAGCTGTCAGAGCAGAACAGTGCTGTGAAGCACTGTTTCCCCCGTTTTACAAGTTCACCAGCAGGAAATCTGCTTATTAAAAAAAGACAAAACAGAGCAGCACATTCTTCAAGACATTCAATAATCTTTGGAATACTTGCCTGACAGGATAACTAGATGAGTTAAACACAGGCATCATAAAGTCAAAATATTTATAGACAAACATCAGACTTATTTGTGAAATTTCCCCACTGTTAAAACAAATGCTAACTGCAAATCCAGTCTGGACTTTGCAGAGGAAGGATAGGCATACCGTATGCGCTGGCAGGACAGCATCTGAGTGGTACCACCCCCACAAATCCATACAGTGAAGAAGACCACGAGCAGAGTGGTGGAAAACATCATCTGACGAGCATATGTTGCAGTGTCCCTGATGGACAGTGCAAAGGTCATTGCACCTCGCAGGCCTAAAAAGCAGAGCATGGAGAATGTTGTATACAAGATGAGATAATAAGCATCTCTGTTGGTTATATTTCACTCTGTTAATAAAGGAAAGCGCTTTGCTTAAGACGGCACATAATAAACATCCTTATCCGTACACCACTAACCTGCAAACATCATCATGTGCTGGAAGTTGGATCTGATCTTGTTGCGTCGTCCCAGATTAAGAAGGAAGGAGAGAGGGTAAATGTTAGCGGCTCTTCCTATGAATAATGCTACCTGGGTAAGAACATGGTTAAGGACAAAAGCAAATGAGGTGTGCTGTCTCCTGCCTATTTACTACTTGGTGGTTAGTTGTTCCCTTTAGGGAGTGAATCATCTGCCTCAATCTTACCCTATCCCTAGCATTTTCTTCTGTTATACCAACCCTCTGCATGTCCTCCTTCACTTCATCCATTAATCTCCTCTGAGATCGGTCTATCCTTCTGTCTCAAATCACCCTGGACACTAGTCTCCAGCCACTCCACCCTGCCTACACTCTCTTCTTCACCTGTCTTGTCCACTGTGATGCTATATAAACTCATCTGCCTGCACTCTCGCTACTCCTTGCAAGGTCACCTTTCCATCTGTCTCCCACTGCTGTAGATAATGCTTCAAGCCAAGGATTAACATGGCTTATGTGAACTTGGCAGGGCCATGTAAAAAGATACAAAAGCTCCAACGATGAACATCGGATTGAAGACATGGTTTTGGAACGTGAAAAGGGTCAATCCCATGTAGGAGAAAATGAAGTTCTCTGCCAGGAAATTTAAAAGTTCAAACAGCTGCAAAAGAAAAGAAACAGCATGCTTTACATGACAGCTGATATCCAAGTATAGATAGATGTATACAATAAAAGAAAAAGCTAGAGTTTCCAATAAATGCTGTTAAACTTGGATTGCATGACTGTGATTGTAATTAACCTTAAAATGCCGCTTTTTTATTCGCTATGTCATAAACACATAGAAAAGTTTAGATTTTTGTGTCTTTACCTGTTCAACAAACCTACAATAGCAGATAACTGATAAAGCAATCTGCAGTTTTTGTTTAATTTTGAGTCTCCATCGCCCTACTTCACCATAAAACAAAACAAAACAAGGAAAACGCAATACTTAAAGCATCTAAAAAAAGGAACTGAATAAGTAGTGACCTGTTTGGTTCTGTCCTGAGACTCAGGAGACAGATTGTTGTAGGTGTAATGGGCCTGAGTGATTCCACAGAAGAGTACTGCTACCACACCTGCAGCACACCAAAGGGGGACGGAGACACACAGAATAAAGATGGGATCAATACGCACTGATTTCTATATGCTCTGATGCATAAAGCTTCCAGCTGGACACAATTACTATTATTATCTAAATTACTAATCTCATTTTTTGTTTTTGATATTCTGGTAATTACAGTATGCCATACACGTAGAATGTGTGGATCTGTGTGTGTGTTACCTGTGAAACCACAAGCCTCAGCCAGTAAGAATGTGCTCCATGACATGAGAAAGAACAGAGCTGTTTCCAACAGCTGGAAGTCTCGCAGCTTGGTAAATTTAGTCACGTGGACACCACAGTCAAAGAATTTAACGACATACTCAGATATTGCTAAATCCATTCATGTTGACCTTTTTACAAATAATTCAATTCTAAGACATTAAAAAAACCAAATAAGAGAACCAATAAAGTTCTGCTTTCCATTTGAAGTCTGAAACTGTTGGCTTCTAATGAGGTTAATGTCAGAATAACGTTACACAATCATTTTAATCAGCTTTTTTTGCATTTATTCTACATTTTCATATAGTATTTCACACAAACTAATTTAGTGCATGGTATAACTGAGATACTGATGATAATGTTTCAGTGTTAAGAAGCTAACCATTTTAGAATTGAAAACATGTAGACCGGGGTGGAGAACTCCAGGCCTCGAGGGCCGGTGTCCTGCAGGCTGTGTCCTTGAGCCAACACAGCTGATTTAAATGGCTAAATTCCTCCTCCCAGAGGCCTGGTAATGAACTAGTCATTTGATTCAGGTGTGTTGACCCAGGGTGATATCTAAAACCTGCAGGACACTGGCCCTTGAGGTCTGGAGTTCCCCTACCCTGACGTAGACTATCACAAAAACATTCACGTAGCCCCGCTCAGAATGTAAAAAAAATGACATAGATGCTGGCCAGCTAACACTAAGGCTTTGGTGTACTTAAATCTTCCCCTTTATGTCCTTAATAAAATGGACACGAGAATAAATTTCTTTGGTTAATGGTGACTGTGACCTTATAAAACAAGTCTTTGGCTGTGACACAAAATTCATACGCTAACTTTAGCAAGGGAACAAACAGAATGAAGTGATAAAATATTGATGCTTTGTTCCAAAGGACAAACCTGTAAAGTTTTTCTGAACAAAAACTTTACAGGTTGAGTTTAAAATGCCAAAATAAATTGAAAGAACCTTCATGTCCCTTTTTGTAGTTTGGAACTGAATTTGATTGCACTTTTTATGTACTTGGTTGGAATGAAATACACTATTAGGAGTTTCTTGATATTTATGGCACATGTGCGTATGCTCATTAAGAGTCTGTTTGCTGTTTAAGCACTGCTACAACAACATGTATCTTATCTAAATAAATGCTACAACCAAACAAACGAAAAAAGATATGAGAGCGGTGACGATTCCAGTGGCGACTCCTAGTGCAAATGAGCCGCTGAAAACTCCCAGGAAGATCCCAAAAGACTTCAACATCGCCATAACCTCAAAGGTGTGGCTGTTGTCTCCTTCTGGTTGATATGCTACTATAGAGCTGATATGAACACAAAATACAAACATTTAATGGCAAGTATTTATGCAATGGCAGGGCAAATATTTATAAGTGTACCATATACAAGTTAATGCCTGCATTAGTCACCACAACACAGGGTAGTGTAAATTTAAATTTAATGTTGCTGAAACAAAAGTAATTAAAAAAATAAATAT
>NW_005187409.1:3137587-3147424 GCF_000239375.1 Pundamilia nyererei | reverse complement strand
GAACCGAAAGCACTGTATCGAACGGTTCAATATCGATACGAGTATCATTGCACCCCTAATATACACATATATATTTTTTAACATTATGCTGAGGTAGTTTTGTGCTCAAATGTGCTGAACTTGGCAAACGTTTATTTCCAAACAAGAGATTCAGATCTTTGAATAAATAGCTGTATAATAAATAGCTATTTGAACCAGTGTCACAGTAAAATAACATTTGTTCACCCTCTCTCTTCACAGCCCCCACACTCGCAGAACAAATCACCAGGCATTTTGTCTATAAGCATTCTGGCTTTCTGCCTTTCCCTTGGCTCCCACAGTATCTTCAAAGAAAATAGGAATGTGCTCTTAGCTGACTCATAACATCAAAAACATTTAACCAATAACAGAAAAAAAAGAATAAATAATGCAATGTTCTGCATCTCTGGTTGAATAGCCAGAGTCTTAAAAACAAATGGCCAGTGATTTGTCATGTTTATCTCAAGGCACTGCAAAAGCACACAATGCCATGCTCTACTTAGTGCACCCGTTCAACGGGCCGGTCTGAGTGTCTCCACAGGGCCGGGCCCCTCCAGTCTGCCTGCACTTTAAATTTACAATTCTGTGGAAATTACAGCAGTTCCATGTGGCGGGGGACAAAAACCAAGTCAAGTGTTAGTTTAACAAACATGTTTCACATTTAACAAGGTGTTATTGGGAGCTGATACCAGGTTAGTAAAAGGTCACAGGTCCATCAACAAAAAAAGAAAAGAAAAAAGAAAAAAAAGGGAGACAACTTACGAGGACAGAACCACGGCCACGGCATCGTTAAGCACACTCTCTCCAAACAGTAATGCGTAGAGATCCACGTCCACCTGCAGCTCATTAAAGATGGCCAGGACTGTCACTGTGAGGCACAGAGAACATACGTCAAAATTCACTTCCAAACGCTGCTATACAATGTTGTGCAAAAGTCTTGAGCCACCTTTATTTCTTTACATTTTGCTTGGAATATGGGTGCAGCGATTTATTGCAACATCTACAAACATACATGGAAATATGGTATATAAGGGGAAAAAACAGATTTTGTACAATTTTAATGAGCTTTAATTGGTAAGACCAACTTTATTATTTAAAGCTTGAACTCTCTTAGGCAAAGCCTTCTTGTCTTTTCTCTAAACAGTCTTCAAGAATACTTCTCCAGGTTTCCTGAAGGATATTTAAAGCTCTTCTTTTGGATGTTGGCTGATTTTGTTCAATTCTCTGAAAAGGTGATGTCACGCTGCCTCAATAATGTTGAGGTTCTGGCTCTGGGGAGGTTAATCCATGACAGTGTTCTATTGTGAGTTTTTCTATCCAAGTATGCTTGTACAGCACTGGCAGTGTGCTTGTGATCCATGTTATGCTGAAAAATTAAGTCCTGGCCAATTAGACAGATCAGACTCACTCACTTTTGCACCTCTCTCCTGACCTCCTCCATACAGACTGACAATGGCTACAACTTAAAAAAGTTCAAATCTGAATTCATCACCCAATAAGACTTTTTTGGTAATGATTTCAGTCCAGTTGGCATGCCTCAACTTTTATCTCTATTCCCCTACCAGTATGTGGACTCCTTGTTAAGTAATGTCGACACAAAACCGGTTCATTCTTTGAATTACATACATTTTTTACTTTACTTATTCATGGCTCAGTCTCAAGGTGCTGAACAAACATAAAAACATTCAGCTGAAAATGTCGGGGTATAAAGATTGAAAATTAGTAAAAAAGCAGTCAACTCTAATAAAAAAATCCTATAAAAAAAAAAACAACTTTGAAAAACCTTCAGCACAACTATTGGTCAAGAACACTTTTACTGGATGCGGTGTGGTGGTGGAAAGGCCTTTTGCACAGTACTTTAGTTAATATATGTAACAATGTGCTTTGAGTTAGTAGAAGAAAACTTTTAAATCTGAGAAAAATCATATGTACCAGGGTCTGTGGCAGAGACAATGGCCCCAAAAAACAGGCAATCCGTGAAGAAAAAGTCTCCATTCAGCTGGCCCACCTGCTTCATTAGCGTCACACAGCCATACATCAGCAACCTGATGGAAGAAGAGGAAGAGCAGGTGGTTTTGTCCATCATCATAAACAAAAATAACTTTAAATGTGCATAGTTGCACAAGGGTTGTAAAATCACAAGGATGAATGGCTTTCATGTTTGTGCTTTTTCTTTAATAATAAAATATTTTTTGTAATAATTGCAAATTAAGTCTCTTACCCAATAATAAAACAGGAAATGACTGTCCCGAGAAAGGCGTAAGCCAGGATGGATCCCATGTTCCGAAAAAAATGTCTCTGAAAGACAGAAGAGTTACCAGATCAGCAATCAAATGCATAAATACTATAAAATAAATTATTCATCTTGATGAATACGTAAACCCCTGCGGTCTATAAAGAGACCACAAATGGACATGAAGTTATTTAATTAAGAGCCAAATACATACTGAAAATGTGTATTTAATAAATGTTGACTTTTTATATGATATACTGTACCCTTTTTAAGCTGTAGCCAGCATGGAAGATGATAGGCGGTAGAAGAATATTGAAGAACACTTCAGGGTCAAAGGTCACCTGAGTTATACAAAACACAGAACAAAATTACAGATCTGCATAAAAAAAAGAAAATTAACAAGTTGTTTTCATTAATATTTCTTTCTATGCTGTTGCATTTTTGGATTGACTAAAATATCAATTAATCAAAAATGACCCATATGGGGCATCATGACACAGCTTCCAGGACAATAAACAAAAAAACTACTATAATAGTAAAATGGCATGTTACAGAACGAGGACAGCTTCTAGCCACATACATATACACACACTAAGGCTAATGCCATTTTTAGATGCTAAATCTAGAGCAGTGCTACATTAAAATCAGTATATGGATTCAATCTCTGACAATGGATTAGATGTATTCATGTTTGGAAAACAATCCTCAATTTCTGAGCGTGAGATTACGACTTAAATAGATTAAACCTGTTCAGCAGATTGTTTACTTGTTTGGTGGTTAGAATAGCGTCAAGAATACTGCTTGTATGTAATTGTGCAGCTGTTTAACTGACAAAGTACAAAGTGACAAACACACCCCAGCACATGACAACTGTAAAACAAGTACTTTTATGGTTTCTTTTACATTCTGTATCACTAATAAAGGCATTCTGCCAGTTATTTTAACAGAACATTTCAGGCCCTGTTTAATAGTCTTGAAACTGATTTGATCTAGATGTAGAGCTATTGTTTTAAAATTGAAATAGCTACTTAATATTGATAATAAAGAATTTGTATTACATAAAGAGAAATACAAATCGTTCAGCTTACAAAAAAATAAAACCACCATTTAATCCCATTACAAATTAACCTATGATTTCTCTCTTGCATTGGTTAGTTATGTTGTATTTAAAATATCAGAAGGGAAACATGTGGGGTAGCTGGTTTTGATCATCGGTGCTTGTAGATTTAAACATCTGCTATCATTTCAGTGTAAAATAACTGATAATTACGTCTTTGCTGATGATTAAATCATCTGATTGCTCCAGCTCAGGGGTGGGCAATGAATCTTCTCAAGGGGATACAGGAGAAACTGGGACTCTTGTGGAGGGCTGTACCAATAACTTATACACAGATAAAATTAATACTGAGTTCAATTTACTGGCACTGTCCTCCACAACAGTCCCAGTTTTACATAATAAAAATAATAATAATGGATTGGATTTATATAGCGCTTTTCAAGGCACCCAAAGCGCTTTACAATTCCACTATTCATTCACTCTCACATTCACACACTGGTGGAGGCAGCTACGGTTGTAGCCACAGCTGCCCTGGGGCAGACTGGCAGAAGCGAGGCTTCCATATCGCGCCATCGGCCCCTCTGGCCAACACCAACATAGTCCCTTAGGAAAATAATTACCCATCTCTGTAACACAACTGCTTGTATGTAGACATCAAATTCAAATAATAACACGACACAGTATACCTTGCGCAGCATCTCATTATCCTTCATGTCGTTGCCACTGATCTCCCCTTTCAATGTGTACTCGTAGAACTTGCCGCTTACATTGACCAGCAGAGTGGCAGGGCTGGCATTGACCTGGCAATTCAAGGTGATGTTGCCAACATCCAGAGGAACATGAATGATGCCATAACGCAAAATCACTCCAACAATTAAGCCTGGGGAAAAATTCATAAAAACGAAAGACAAAAAGAAAAACAACAGGAGAGAGAGAAGAGTTGATTAATACAGGATTTTTAACAGTTTATGGCACGTCGCCACAGAAACGGATGGCGAGTGTAGTTTCAGGCTACCTGATACTACAGATGGTATTAAATGTTAAATGTTAAAATTTTTTTAAACAAAGGTCTACTCTGAACATCACACACGTACCTAACAGCTCTGGATCTCAAATTAAAGTCTTAACACATCCATGTGAAAATAAATTACCCTATCAGATACCGTACCAGCAAATTAGAATTTCAATTAGTTTAGATTAGATTAGGCCATATTGTCTCCAGTGGGAGAAATTTGTCTTGGACAACCGAGGGGAATATGTCACACAAAATAACACAAAAATCACAACATGTCTGGTATCCTGTACCTTTTTTCCAGAGGTCTCATATTCTTTATAAAAGATGTGATTTATATCTGTAGTGATTTTCCGTCCCTTCTTTATCACCGACTCTTTAAATATCTCATGGAGAGAAAATGGAGGCAGGATGACAATCATCTTTCCAGCTATTTTGATCAAATTTTGGATTTGTGATCTGATCTTGACCTAAAATGCTCAGATCAAACATCTGTTACTATTGGTAGTAATGCATGGTTTGGTAACCATGTAGTAGACAGTAATGTCACAGCAAAAATAATAGCATAATGTTACTATCCGCCCTATGGAGCCTTCATAAAAACTAAAAATGAGTAATTTGTGAATGTCTAGACTCTAAAAGCTCTGCACAGCCAAGCAGAAGTTATTAATTATCTGTTAGATGTGAAGCAGCTGGGTTGTGAGGCAAAATGTAAATGATTCTACGGTGACACGACCACTTCCTCTTCTACAGGTTGGAAGATTTGTAACAATACTCCTGAAATTCAATATACAGAAGTGGAAGCAAAGTCCAGTTACACTCTCATGATTGGCATTTGTCCAAACAATCACTTGTGACTTGCACGAAAAAGCAAAAACAAAACAAAAACAAGTTATTTAAGAACTAAAATTCAGTAGGATTCATAAGACAGTATTTGTCGAAATTGCTTAGGTGCTGAGATGTAATTTCTAAGACTAAGCAGTGTAAAAGAGGCGTCCACTGTCGTTAAATTACGCTTGCTCAATCACAACACAAACCGGAACAGTCCTGCAGCATAAATGTGTTAAAAGGGGCGAACTTATCAAGCCTGGTGTTGACATTCGTCTGTTCAAAATCTAACTATTAGGATACAATGAGTGTAACAGCTCGGATGACGTCTCTCTGTCACGATGGACCATCTTACCATAAATCATTGCCAGCCCGGTTTCGTGGAGAAACCTGAACCGCCGATGTTTGAACAACCAGATGGTCAGGATGGTGAGGGTGAGGAGCAGGATAAAGATCAGCAGGTCAGCGCTGTCTTGTCTGTGGCTCTCCTCAGCCTTTTTCTCAGTAACGATGTTCTCCATGGCACTGTCTTCCTGAGGTGATGATGCTCGGCAAACACTGATGCAAACAGGCAGGCTTACTAGCGCGAGCAGCCACAGCGTCCTTGTTGCCCTCCGGGCACTGCTGACAGTCACTTTAAACACCATTTCGGCTTTCGGCGGCCAAATGCTGCAACGTCGCCGAAGGTAAAAATAAACTTGTGCAAATATTATTCATAAACGAAGGGGAGTGGACAACAGAAAGACGACAGCAAAAGAGAAACCAATTCCGGCCCGGAAGGGAAAAGTAATTTTTCCAGAAAGTGTAATTTTATGTTTCAAATTAAAAGCACACCACCGTACCGTGGATGGATAAAATCAACGGCAGTGGAAAAATTTTATACCGCAAAAAGAAAACCTTCTACATAAATAAAAATGTCTATCTGGCAGTTTTCTTGGAAGTTTGCTTCTTATTAGCGCTGATAGTTTTCCCCGAAATCTTTTATTATGAAATATTTGACGATAGCGTGTTTACCGGGAAGTGAGTCCAACAGTCCTTTAGGCTATCGATTTGTGTCGTATTAAAAATAATAATAATAATAGTAAACCAAATATAATAACGAACTTAGCGTTTATTTTAGATTACGGTTTAATTACAGTTTAATTCTTAATAGAATAACTTTAAATAAAAAATAGCCGCATATTTCCTGTGGTATTTCCTCTTTCCTACTTCCTTCCTACTCTTTTACTGACAGACCATTTAGCGTAACGATACGAACATCAAATAATAATTTTAAATATTTATAGATACATTTAACTATATTGGATAAAGAATATTCGTTATTTTTTTGTTTTTTTAAAAGTACGATTGACAAGTCTCGTGATACAGATGGTCGCGTGGGACGTTCCAAATTATCGGAATTTTTATATTTTACTGTCATGCGCTGAAAAACAAACTAACTAACTTTCACTGTTAGTCCTTATTTAATAACATGGCAGTACAAAAATATGCACACATATATATTATAATTACTTAATTATTAACTGAAATATGCCTATAATTTGTAATTTAATGCTCAGACATACGAGTTGTACAGCCAAGATTAAGAAAACACAAATTTCCGAGGAGGTATTGAAAGTGGCAAAGCCCTAAGCAACACTCTTGTTTTCGCTCGTGATTATGCTATCACTGTGTAGCTAAGAAGTCTCGTTATTGTCAGTCAGAATCGTCATGTTTATGCGTGTTTAGCATTGAAATATATTTACACAGCTGCACCATCTAAAGTTCTAAACGACGATGACATCTAAACTGAAAGGTACGTTAAAATCCTCTGCCCTTATCCTTATGCTAAAGATAACTAGCTGTTAGCCTCGTAGCCTCCACTTTTGCGAGGTAAGGAAACACTTTTCGTTGTCGGTTATTAAGATGAAGCTGATATAACTCAATGATAGTAACAATAATGGTGATGATGAAACAAAACATGTTGTCGGTGGCAAATTTTAACAACTGTGTTCGCAAATTGGCGTTTATCGTTCCTGTCTTTTGAACATTGTGTATAATCTCCTATAGTGTTATTGTTCCACAGTGTGGTAGACGTCATTAATGTAAGATGCACAAGTAACCTTAATTAGCTGTAATTATCTGTGTTTTACTTTTGATGTAAAGACATTCGTGATAGAATTTGAAAAGAGATTCAGAGTACATTTGGTTGGAACGTTGGTTATTTTTTCGTTCATTTATTCATTCATAGTATAATATAATAAACTAAATGTTATATTGAACTAATAATAACGTTTGTTGGTTTGCATATACGCACTGTGAGAAATAAAAATGGTTTGGCTATTTACATTTTTAGCTTATTACATTATAATTTCCTTTTTTGTCAGCACTGAAATAAACTTTACTGTTGTAGGTACGTAAGATAGTAGTTAGTGTTTATATACGAGTGTTTGTACACTAGTGTGTATTTCTAGTGTTGCTGCCCAGTGAAAACCTCACACCATTAAAGACAATTTTCCACAAGTTTAAAAAAAAGCAAAACAAAGAACACTCAAAGTAAAATAATGCATATAAAATCACCAAACTTGGAGATTTCTTTCCACGGGAAGAACATGAAAGACTATAAAGTGATCAGTAATTAAAGCTGTCAAAAAATGTGGTGGAGTGTAGTGTTTGCCCCTGAGATATAATGTATGTAAGAGAAAATGCCCAGCTAAGGTACTGAAAATGCTTTAAATGGTCCACAGATGAGTCCGTCCAGCCAATGATTCAATTGAACTGACTTTCATTTGTATAGCGCCAAATCACAGCAACAGTTGCCTCAAGGAGTTTTATATTGTCAGGTAAAGACCCTACAATAATACAGAGAAACCCACAGCAATCAAACGGAATGCTATGAGTAAGCATTTAGTGAGAAAGACAAAGGAAAAACTCCTTTTTAACAGGAAGAAACCTCCAGCAGAATCAGGCTTCAGGAGTGGCGTCCATCTGACACTGTGAAAAAAAGACAGTGGAAGAGAGCCAGAGATTAAGATATTAGATACTATATTACTTCTTACTTCAAAATAGGAAAAATGAATTCCATAATGTACTGTATATTTTAATGTTAAAGTAGAATGACAAACTTTGTAGTTTGTCAGCATATAGCAAGCAAGACATATTTTAACACTTTCATTATGGTGATGTGTTTTGATTTTAGTTGGGAAGGTCGGTTCCAAGAGTAAGGAGGATGCCCCTTATGAGCTGGAGAGCCAGTTTGTCCTCAGGCTTCCTTCGGTGAGACTTTTGCACTTGCAGAAATTCATTGTTTGATGGAAATTCAGTTTTATCACCACCAATATGATCTGGCTTCATTTTTCTTTCTTTTGCAGGAGTATGCCTCAACAGTAAGAAGGATTGCACAGTCTAGCAGTATGAACATGAAGGACAGACTCACCATTGAGTTGCACCGTAAGCTGCTCACAATCTTGGCACTGGTTTAATTAACGCTGTCTCCCTGTCTTGTTATTCATTTACAGTCGGGTCCAGAATTTTGAACGTTGTACATATTTCTATACCAGTTTCATTCTTTTTGTTATTTAAATGTAACAATGATTTTAGCATACTAATGGATCTAGTTAAAGAATTGTCACCCACATGTCCCCTTAACAGTCATTTGTCCCTCTTATTTGTAGCTGATGGCCGTCATGGCATAGTTAGAGTAGACCGTGTTCCTTTGGCCTGCAAACTGGTTGATCTCCCCTGCATGATTGAGTCACTCAAAACGGTGGACAAGAAGACGTTTTACAAGACCGCAGATGTCTGCCAGGTAAGCAAGAGACTGGAAATAAATAATTTTTACAGTTTTCCATTATTTTATTGGTTTAAAATAAAAGTACATTTTGGATTTTAGATACGTGTTATGTAAATTTATTTTCCCCAGTTACAGTGCAGTGCAGTACAGATTAATCAGCATGGTATTTTGCATTCATTTTTCCCATCCACGGGTTAGATGCTCGTGTGTACACTAGATGGAGACCTTTACCCCCCTTTGGAAGAGCCAACTGGCACTGACCCCAAGACCAAAAAGAAGGATAAAGACAAGGACAAGAAATTTGTTTGGAATCACGGCAGTAAGTAATTATATACACACAGCAGCTTTTTGACTTGTTTATATTGAAAACTTGGCATATCAGCAGTTCAGGAAACATAATGTCCCCTCCTTGGGTAGTGGACTGATTTTTGGCTTCGCTAATCCCATTGTTTTGCTCTTTAGTCACCTGCCCTCTGAAGAACACGCGCAAGAGGAGATTTCGGAAGACTGCGAAAAAAAAGGTTCTGACATTTTTCATTTTCCCTACAGCAATCCCCTCCCGTGTCCCATCCATCTCCTTAGCATCTCGTTTGATGATCCATCTTTTTCCTAGGCTCTCTTCCAACAAGACATTTACATTTCATAAAACAGGAACTATGGTAAAAGTGAAAACTAAGATTTACATATAAATAAAGCCTTTCCATCTTAGTTTCCCCCAAAGGCATGCAAAAAAGCTATTTCACTATTGCTTTGATCAAAGTGAAAGCGAGTGGAGCTGGAGCACTACACTTTGTCTACTTTGTCTTCTGAATAAATCTTCCTGAAGGTGCAGAGCTGAGCCATATTGATTTGGCCCCTTCTGTTTTTAATCGCTAATGTACTTCCTGGCATGTGGCCAGCTGCTACCTTGGTGTGTG
>NW_005187409.1:3136113-3137525 GCF_000239375.1 Pundamilia nyererei | reverse complement strand
GATGCAGCTAATACTACAAGTAACTCGATCTCTCTGTCTCTTGCAGTACATTGAATCTCCTGATGTGGAAAAGGAAGTGAAGAGATTGCTGAGCACAGATGCTGACGCTGTCAGCGTCCGTATCCTTTTTGACACCTAAACATTCTGCACGTCTATCTTAGGACAATAGTAATGGTGCATTTAAACCATCAAAACAATAGTGTGTATTACATCTTTAAAAGTACTTCAGAGTAAGGCAGAATCAGCTGGCCATTACTTGTAACGTGAAATCTAGTCAGTTTTTCAGAAGCATCACTTAATTACCACTCTTTGTCTTTTAGGTCAAACATAATCTCTGTTTAATTTACCATGTAAAATATGTTGAAGTTAGGCCCAAGTGGCTTTCCTGACTCCTGCATGGTTACATGGCTCACCTGATTTGACTTTCCCTGATGCCTTTGCGAGAGATATGCACTGTGCGAGGAAGCTATTAGTGCTTTAATGAAACCCTAAACTTGCCCGACAGAATAAGAGCATAGCGAGGCTGCCTTGAGTGGCTGCTTGCTGTGTGTTAATTGAGATGGACTGATGATTATCATTGCTTAGTTGGTCACAGTGAAGTGAAGATTCTTATTTTAATTTTAGTGCTTGCATACAGCTGGGGAGATAAACATGGCACTAATGAATGTTAAAACTGAGACAGTTTCTCTGCATCTAATTTGACCCTTCAGGTCTTTTTTTGAAGTAGGATTATTCAAAAGACCACAAGTCTTTTACTTTAGTTTAGGCCCTTTGAAGGTTAAAGGAATCTGCAGAAGGTGTGCCAACCCTTAACCTAGTTATCAGGATGGGAGGTTATCGCAGAGGATGAGTCCAAGGAAGCAGATCAACACAGCTCTCTGGCCAACCTGGATTCCTCACCTGGGACCTCAGGACACAAGATGGGTCATGGGTCCTCTGGTAAATAAAACGTAATTTTAAAAAGTCGTGTGAAATAAGATGTGGTACACTCTGTTATAATGCTCAGCCAGCTTCTCAATTCAGCTAAAAAAGAGAACATGTTCTGCTACCTAGGCCTTTTAGCTGACCTATATGAACACGCGCAATAAAGCTTGATTGATTTAGTCTTTTTAATAATAGCATTATAATTGGGATGAGCATTTAAAAATGGTTATCTGAATCATTAAGACTCAGAATACTAGTGAACACATCATGTAATTAGGATGCAATTCCTAAACTTTTCTTTACTCTGGAAGAGACATATGTACACATGCATAGGGCTGTGCAATATGACCAAAATCTCATATCCCGATATAAGACATGTATCGTCCCGATAATGATATAAATCACAAAAATGTAACAGTTTCTGTAAATTCTGTGAATCTCGGGCAGCTCGACTTGCGTGAAGTGTTTCCAGCTCGTGTAGCTGGAGT
>NW_005187409.1:3120561-3136093 GCF_000239375.1 Pundamilia nyererei | reverse complement strand
CACAGCGTGCTGCGGGGAAAAGCCTGTTCTAACGTTTGAGTCTAAGGTTTTGTTTTTTTTAGCACCTGACGGCTCTTTTTTGCTTCCCATTCGTAAACACTGCATACTCTTTCACGTGATTCGGTTTATTTTGAAAAGTCTCAACAGGATCTTGAGCTTTATTGTGAAAGGTTTATGTGGAAAATAAACAAGCGGACACGCGATGGTTTTACTGTCGTTGTTGCTAACGACAACGCATAAAATCGTTCGTGGTGTGGTTATATTAAATATAAAGCTGGGCTCACACTGTGCGATTTTTGGCCCATTTTGAGCCGATTTTTCAGTTGTGCGACCGTTTTAGTGATCGCCCCGATTTTGGCCCTTCATCGTGCATCGTGTAGTATACGTGGGATAACGAGAAGCGATTAACACCTCACGACCAGCTCCCGATCATCAATCGCTTGGTCGTGAGGATTTCAAACCTCTTTGAAATCCTCACGACCGTCGTGAGGGTGTCGCCGTAGCTGCTCACACTGTGCACGCGCAAACACATAAATGTCGGTGAAAAAGACGGAGTAGCACAGCAGTGCAGCGTGTGATCTGGACACAAGCGATGGAGGCACAACTTGTAGAACTATGGCCTCACAAAATGATCATAACCACAACAACCATGAAAATAGTTGGATGGACATTGCTGCTCAATCACAGCTGCCTGATCAATGTTTTTCATTAGCAATTTAGCAAAGTTGATGGTGGTGTTGTGCGTGTTTGTGTGAGTGAAAGACAGAGAGGGAGAGCGAGCGTCAGATTTTCTGTTATAACCTTCATTTTTATGGACGCACAGTGTGAGCACTCGGGTCGCATCACAGCATCGGCTGTATAGTGTGACACCCTGCATCATGACCTACCAACTTACCAACTAACCCCTGCAAGTCAATCGTACAGTTTGAGCAGGAGCTGAATAACGCGACTGAAAAAAATCGCACAGTGTCTGCCCAGCTTAAGAGAAAGAGAGAACTTTAAGAAATGAACATAGCCACTACAGTAACATCAAAACGATGAAAAAATATTGCCGTAAACAGTTTATTTTGCGACACCACGAAACAAACGATAGCGTAAAATGAAACGATAGATGTTTTTATATCGTCATCCGATATATATCGTTATATCGAACAGCCCTACACATGCATACTAAATGATCTATCCATAAAGCTAATCAGATTGTTCATAAAACAGTCATGAACAAATTAATGCTGCTGTAACAAGCAATTATGAACAAAACATTTCCCTAACCTTTTTACCTCATTTCATTTTATTTCCTCCTTTCATTCCTTCCCATACCTTGAGGTATGTGGCTAAACTATCTAGTGGTTCATGCTTGAGTGACTTCTACTGTACTGCCAAGTGTTGGAGCAGAGTTATTTTTGCCATGTAAGAGAAGAGCAGGCTGGTTGTTTGGACTCCACACTTATTCCTTCCTGTCATATAAGCCCAGTTTTAAAGCTCCAGTAGACTGTTGGCTCTGTGACCTAGATTAATCCCAGAGCAAGTGCTCTAAATTCTCGCTGTTTCCATCTTTGTGTTTGCGTTTCTAACGCTAATGTGCTTTCTGCATCACCAGTCCAGCATGATGAACTGAGGGAGATCTTCAATGACATCAGCAGTTCAAGTGAGGACGAGGAGGACGAAGGGGACCGGCATGAAGATGAGGACCTGAATATCATGGACACAGAGGATGATCTGGTCCAGCAGCTCCAGGACAAACTTAATGAGTCCGATTCTGCACAGAATGAAAGTGATAGAAACAACCAGATAGGTATGAGGCAGAAAACTATATACAAGTCATCGTATATAGTTTTCATCGCTGCATTAACTCATAAATAAAATCATCACTAGCTGCAGTCCAACTGATATAAATTACATTTTGTTGTTAAAAATCTCTCACCAGCATCCCTAATCAGATTTTTTATTTTTTTTATTTTATGAAAACAACTAAACACAGGAGAGATAGATGTGATTATTATATGTGATTCTTTATACATTATGCAGTAAAGAGAGTGTGTGTGTGTGTGTGTGTGTGCACCCAGGTGGATGTGAAGTAAGTGCCGCATTAGAATTATGCAATCTTTCATGCCGTGCTTGCAGTTTACACCACAGAGATAATTATTTTTCTCTTAGCCGACTTGCTCTGTATACCAACAGTTGTTCATTTTTCAGTTGCAGCAGTCACAGCCAAGAAAGTGGGCTTGGCTGCCCAGAGATACTTGTCGAAGTAGAGGTCAAAAATAACCTGAGCAAGGTGTCTGAACTTTTAATCGAAGTGGAATTTTCTAGCTCATCACACACATTCAAATAAATAGCCTTACTTAAATACACGTGCTGCGCCCTCACCCACAGAGATGCTCATTCTGACAGCTCTCAGCTCTCCTCTTCAACTAACCAGTCTGACAGGTGTTGTGGCTCAGCAGGAGGCTCAGGGAGCTGTCCAGTTTGACAGCACAATACCTCCTTAGCTAGATACATAGAACTGTCAGTCAGGCAGCACTGCTGGCCAGCTCTACTGTAGCATCTTGGCGGAGCCCTTCTCAATATGTTGGAGCCAGGCCATGCATGATGATGGCATCCATGCATAGCTGTAAAAGTTGAATGAATGGGTTCACATGGCCTCCTTATTGTTAGATAGTCTGCATTACAACAGCTTTGTCAGATTTTGGAGCCAGGGGAAAACGGTGAATGGATACAATTAGTTATAAGATGGTTGATTGGTGGTGGAGCCACGGGTTTCTGTGAGACATGGTCACTCTGGGTGGATTTGATGAGAACTCTGTGTGGTGCACAAAGCAGACTGATTTAGTTGTGTCTTTTTAGAACTGCATCCTGCTGATTCGTGTCCTTTTAAGTTGACTGATTGTTCCCATTATGGATAATTTGTCAAACTGAACTGGAAGCATCCTTATGGTTCAGCAAGCTAAGCTGCATATCTTGTCCCCGTGGCAAGTGTAGTGTCTCAAATTATGTCACATCATCTTCGCCCTCCAACCTTTTTTGCCTCCTCTTTGCAGCACATAAGTGTTTTTATGACAGCCCTCACACATGAACCTCCCACTGTGTCCTGCAGTTATGGAGTACCAGGTGCAGATCAACAACATTAAGGCCAAGCTTCAGGAAACTCGTGCCCGCAAGAAACAGCAGGAGGAGCTCATCATGAAAGTGGAAAACCAGGCCCTCAAAGTAAGCACTGAAAACACTCACACTTTTTTCACCCGTTCATCCAAAAACTAGGTCTGCATGTACAGAGACGTAAACAAGAACATGCAGATGAGCTTGGAGGCAAAATTGTTCATGCAGCATAAATTCTCTCAAAGGTGACGGGAAAACCTAAATAACAGCTGATTTCACACATTGTTGGAGGACATTATTTTTTTAAATGGTTATTTTAAAACCCAGAATATTGCATCTCTGCTGCTAGCCTTTTTCTCTGTAGGTTTTTCCATGCACAAAAAAGGAGCTGAAAGTTCATTCTTATGCCCAGCACTCTTTAGTGGAGAATTTACAATGAGTGAAACATGAGCAGACACGACCCTTCCTACGTTGCCATTTAACGCTCTCATTGCTCAGTGTTTTGGGACCGTCAGAGCCCCATCTCCAGTCGTTATTATCACAGTCACATGGAAAAGGTCAGCTGTCTCTGACTGGCATTCCAAGTGGCCTTTCTGTCAGAGAGGAGATACTGACACGAACAGCCCAGGCCGACACACATTTAAAGCCATCACAATTTAATGAGGCTCAGCATGTCGACTCAAACAAACCTTGTTTGCCTCTCTGCTCTTACAGAACCGTTTCCAAGCCTTGTTGGATGAGATTATTCAGCAGGAGGAGCGGGAGATGGAGCAGGTAAGAACCTTTTTGTAAAAGCCAAGGATCAGTGCTCACTGTGAGCTTTCTACAGCCTTCAGCACTTTGCATGAATTTCTCTTGAATGAATGTCAAATATCATGTCGGCGGATGGTGTTGTGTTTGCTATTCTTTTTCAACCCAACATTTTTCATGCCTAATAGCAAAGTTGAAAACCAATCAAGCACAATTTAATTTGACAGCAGCTACCAGGGGAGTCCTTTTTGTAGCTATGGCATAGTGGCCACCCACTGTCTAGGGTCGTTGTTTGTATTGACAAATGACTGCAGCAAATTAATGTGAAAAGACATGTTAATCATCATCCACTTACCCACCAATTACACCACGGTGCTGCTGGGCATCAATCACGCCCTCTATTTTCTGCTCCAACAGCTGGCCTCCCTGCAGGAGCAGCTGGACTCACTGATAGAGAAGTGACCACCAGGGGGCAGTCACATGTCATCTTCTGGCATACAGGAAAGACAAGGAGGAGAAAAGCCTTCATCCAGGGAGAAGAGAATTTTTATTGGAAGTTGCTGTGTCATTCCTTTAAATTTGTGATTTTCCTATTACACAGCACACAGATTGGTTCACTCAAAGTTTGTGTTTTTAAGTTGACAAAATGCGTTTGTAGTTACTGTGATTAAACTATTCCACCTCAGTGGTTAATGTTGTCTGGGTGTTTATTGTCTTAAAGACAAATTGTCTCTAGCCAATGTTTACTGCAGGTCAACATTTATTTTATTACCCGTCAGAAAAATAAGTTACAAAATGTATTTATTTTTGTTTATATATTCCTACATCATTGGTACTAATGACCAGCATGGTCGTGGTGGATTTTGGTTCAAACACACCTGATTGTGGCAGCGTAGAGCTGTTTGCAGCTCTACTGCAAACAGCTCTTACTGCTTAACTTTTATGTAATATACTTTCCACTGAGGGATTTGGGTTTAAGTCATGCCAGGATAGTTTACGTATACCTTTAATGTCACTGGAATTGGTTTTCTTCTTTAAAATTTGTTTGTGTTTATATTTTCATGGACGTAGATATAGAAGTAGCAAAGACTTTGACTGCTAAATTTGAGCTTTTTTGTTGTAAAGTACCTTTAACCCGTAGCAAAAGCCAATACAGGTGCAAGTTTAATACAGGCTATCTGGGACTGTGTTTAACAGAATAGTTCAAGTCTCCAAATGGATGTTTTTAGGTGTTGTGTGCACCATAAGAAATCGAGGTAAAGGCTGCATGGCCATCTCAAGGCATATTGATGTTTTTATGATAACAATTTGTAATAGAAGGAGGCTCAACGTCTGCGGGACCATTGCTAACCTCATGAGAAACGACCACAACAGCCAAAAATCAACTGAAAGATTTAACATGTTAACAAAAAGGAAGAAGAACCAAATAAAGTCAGAGTCGAAACACACATAACAAGCCGGCGAGATCAAAGCAGGTGTATGGGGAGAGACCCACGATGACCCCGCTTTTAAAAGAGAAAACAGAAAAGCTCATGTTGACAAGCCAGTATTTCTGAAAGTAATTTTACAGATGAAACATGATTAAGAGCTTTTTGGTAAGTTACATCAGCTCTGGGTTCACAGAGGGAAAACAGAATCTGAAATGAAGTTTCATGAAAAGGACACAATCTTCACTATGAAAAATGAATTGCCTCCTTTTTAGTAAAAGACATGTTACGGGCTTGTGCACAAATCACATCGAACACTGCACGGCACAGTGCATCAAGTATCAAGGTGGAACATATCTATTGTCAAAGCTCGGTCTCACTTGCAGGTCATGGCTCCTCCAATCGTATAAAAGACCCAAAGTATACATTTAAAAGCTCTCCACACGGGTTGAGAAGGTGACCTTTATGTGGTGCCCTGCTATGAATCCCAGTTTTAATCCCACTGAACATCTGTTGAAAGAGCTGAACCTCTTCACCAGGAGAAGGTACCAATCAAGCCTGAGACAGGTTTGCTCAAGTAAGAGGGTGAAACTACCGGTTATGAGCAACAATAGGGGCTTGGTTTTCATCTGACTCAAGAGTGTACTACAGAATGTTATTTTAAGTGTCCTTGAAATAGATGTCCTATATATGTGCATGAATAGTCTATCTCAGCTACAAGTTTTGTTTATTGGCTCAGAATCAGTACTATGTCACACACTTTAATGTATTTTAAGCTTAAAGAGCGTGGTAGCATGGTGGTTAGCACTGTTGCCTCACAGTAAGAAGGTCCTGGGTTCAATACCATGTGTTATTTGAAAAATCTAAATTGCCCATAGGTGTAAAAAGCTGAGTGTAAATGGTTGTCTGTCTCTGTGTGTTAGCCTTGTTACAGACTGGTGACCAGTCCAGGATGTACCCTGCCTCTCACCTTTAGATAGCTGGGATAGGCTCCAGTGACCCCCATGACCCTGAAAAGGAGAAGTGGATGGACGGAGTTGTTTTCTATCCTAAAGATCAAAACATTCAAGGGGCTCAAAGTGAAATGGCCACATCTTACAAGTCTCCAGGTATCATTAAAGATCAGAAATGAGCATTTACTACTCGCATTTAAAGGTTTGCGTCCAAGATGAAACCTAAAGTGAGTGAAGAAACACTTGATTTATGCAACATTTTACATCTTTTTACCTTTATTATGTTATGGTGATCTTCTTTTTATGATTGCACCTGACCAGTACCTGAAGAGCTTAAATACTGCACTGGCTGTGGAAATCATTTACATCACTGTTATCTGTTTGCAACTAAATAGCCATCTCTATATATCTGCAGACTTTCCCATTGGTTGGCTTTTATCTATAAATCTCTGCTTGGACTGGTGCCTTCTCATCTGCGTTTCTCTATGTGTAAAAACCTCAACCTCAACCAATACGTCATACACTCTTACAGTAATATAAAAATGTTTGTCCCCAAATTTAGAACAGAATATTGCACAGACAAGTGCAATATTTTGCACTTGTCTGTGCAAAATATTGTATTTGTTTCTTTGTTACATGTTTATATGTTGTACTGGTTGTAATTTCCTGTGCTCTCATGGTCTCTCTTGGCAAAGAGATTTTGATCTCAATTAGACTTTTGCCCAGATAAATAAATGATAATGAAGTTAAATATAAATATAAATAAAAGTAGCAGAACAATCTAATCTAAAAAAAAAAAGTTTGATTAACACTAAAAGTAATGAATATTTGGAGCCTAAGGCCAGATTTAGTTGGAAGGATGCTCTCTGTACACCCTCTGCCTCCCAGCTGAGGGACAGCTGCATCTTTAGGACATCACTGCGTCATCAGAGCACTCTTCCTCCAGAATGATCTTTACTTGTTCCAGACCGATCTCGGCCTTTCTCATCCACATGATTCAGCGGTCATCCCCGCCTCTCCCTTCTCCTTCCAACAGGGATTGCCCCCACCAATCACCGGAGTAGGCAAGGGATTAGCTCCTCAGATTAAAGTGGCCATCTCCAAACCCTGTCTAATCCTACCATCTGTCAGAGAGCAGCAAACTAGCCAAGACTCTTGCCACTAGGCTAATCAGAAAGTCAAAAGAACACAGCTAGAGGGAGAAAGACATTTCGAAAACACACTTTTCTGTTTCCCAGCGTGGCAATGGAGGAGACATACCTTCTCAACTATCCAGGTGTCAGGAAGAAAATTCTGGTAGGAGGCAGTGGACCGTTACCTCACTTTCCACCTGGGACAAAGGTATTCTAAATTGCAGTTAACGTGATAACCTAATCGTTAGGGTAGGTTATCACGCAGTGTTGATGACACTGATTGTGTGTACAATAATAACCATTGTGGAGTAATTCATGTTCCACGGGGGGGGAATGTCTATCTTGGGTGTCTATTTTTAGCTGTGTGTTGCAATGCCCACTTCAATTAGATTCTGTTGAATTATTCATGAAGTTAGAAAATTTATTCTGTATCTGGCTCATGCACACAGAGCAAACATTTGGTCAACCAAATTGCAACATGTTTTTTGGCACTGTATCTTTGTTTCTGTGCTTCCACTGATCTGCTGGTTTCCGACTTTTTCCCTTCCTAGTCACATCCAGCCATATGGCACCGAGCCTGGACACTGTGACAAATATTTTCCATGACAATGCCAGCATGAATTTCCATTTACCTGTGCGCGCGTGTGTGGATGTGTGCGTTCCCTCCCCAGTGAGGTGATTCCCATTTGTTCACACAGTTATCAGACTGTTGCGATTACATGCAATCTGTCAGGCTATAAATAAGGTTACACAGATCCAACATTATTTTTAAGTCAGGGTGATGCTAAAACCTTGACGACTCTTAGATGCACGCAAACAGATGATGTCTGAAATATATCATGTATGTCATTCAGTTTAAAAGTACTTACTGTAAATTATATTTACAAAATATACAAGAAAATAATTTTCAAGTTAAATTGGACTTTTTTTTTATTTGGAAATGACAAAGGGGGCTTTTTAGTTTTCTTGTGTAATTCAAAACTATTTTTGTTTTAGCCATTGATTTAATGGGCTTTTAAAGCTTGCAATCAATGGAACAAATTAACATTCACTAGAAAAGGACAATCAATAGGCTTTGAGAAGATGTGGTAGATCCTTTATATTGACTGCAGGAAATTCTTTAAGAAAACTTTCAAGATTTAGGTGGTGATGTAAGTATTTGCAGACAAAGATATTTTTTAAAATTATTATTTCTGTATAGTGCTGTGAAAACGTATTTCTGATATATATATAATTTTTTTACATATTTGTCACATTTACATGTTTCAGGTGGTCAAATTAATTTTAATATTGTTTTTAAATGATGATTCAGTTTGTCAAGAGAAAAAACGTATCCAAACCTAGGCTTATGTGGAAAAGTAATTGCCCCCTAAAACTAGAAATTAGTTGGCAGCAAGAATTGTAACCGGGCGTTTGTGACAACTGGCAATGAGTCTTTCATATCTCTGTGGAGAATTTCTGTCCCACTCTTCTTTGCAGAACTGTTGTAATTCAGCCACATTAGAGGTGTTCTGAGGTCATCTCAAAGTATGGATTTATGTCTTAACTTATGGCCTCTCAAAAACCTTCATATTGTTGTTATTGAGCCATTCAGATGTGGAATTCCTCATTGTCCTTAAGATTTTCTGAAAGAGAAAAAAATGTATGGTTCAATGAATTACAGCAAGTCATCCAGGTGCAATGGGACATAATATATTTATAAAAGTCTTCAGGATGTCTTCAGTTAAGAAGTTTTATAGCAAATGGTGAGACGAGCCTTCGTGTTCTTTCTGGTCAGCAGTGGTTTTCACCTTGAAACTCTCCCATGGATGCCATTGTTCCCTCGTCTTTCTTATTGTTGAATCATGAACGCTTTAACTGTGGCAAGTGAGGCCTGAAGTTCTTCAGATGTTGTTCTGGGTTCTTTTATGAGCTCCTGGATTAGTTGATGCTCTTGAAGTAATTTCTGTAGGCTGGCCACTGCTTAAAGGTTCACCTCTGTTCCAAGTTTTCTCTATTTGTGGATAATGGCTCCCATTGTGGAGTCTCAAAGTGTTAGATATGACTTTTTCCTTCCCAGACTGATAGATGTCAGGGACTTTGTTCTGTTCTTACGTTTTTGGGCTCTTTTGGACTTTTTTACTTTGTCAGATTGCTTCTATTTCTCAATTCAAAAGGCAGCAGTCAGGCTGGGTGTGAAAGTGGGAAAAAAAAGTTAATCGGAACTAATTCCTGATTTAACAAGAGAGGACAATTAATTTTCCACCCAGTTAAGTTTGGATAGCTTTTACCCCTTTAATAAAATCATCATCAAAACTGTATTTTATACTCACACAGGTTATCTTTGTCTTGTTTTGTAAACAACTTGATTGTGGAAAATCTGGTTGTTTTTCATGAAATATGTAAATGTTACAAAAATGCAAAAAGCTAAGAAATCAGGGAAGGGCTAAATGTTTTTCACCACACTGTATATTAAATATTTTGTTGAAAAATCAGTGGCCACTTTATATGTTTAGTGAAGTCTCCACTGACTGTAGTTTGTGTCATTAATCTCTTGTACTCTCCCTGTTCCCACTTTCCAAGCTGGTTTTCCACTTCCAGACACTGTTGGACAACTTCGAGAGGACAGTCATTGATGACAGCCGACTAGCTGGCAGACCGGCAGAGATCTTTGTCGGAAAGATGTTTAAGATGGAAGTCTGGGAGACCCTGTTGACGTCCATGCGTGTTGGAGAGGTGGCTGAGTTCTGGTGTGATGCCATTGTGAGTTGGATTACAAACCGCACGCACACATTCTGAGATATCCGGCCCCTGAGAGGATGTAATAAGTGTTCATGACTGGGAAAGGGAAGCTTTTACTCCTCATTATAATGCACATGAATCAACGTTCTGTAGCCTCCAACATGCTCAGTAATATAAACATAAACAAAGCAATCTCTTTGTGCAATTTTTTTCTGTTTTTCCTTCTGGAGGAAAATGTAATTTGCAAGTAAAATTGTGCGACTTCTTGTGTTTTTTCTTGTACGGCTGATTGGCACGGGCTGCCAGAACCAGAGGGTTAGCATGATTAAGTGCTTCTGTGTTTTATTCTAGATGTTGCGTGCATGATTTTGTTGATGTGCTAATTTCACAGCACACAGGCTTGTACCCCATTGTGTCCAAGGGAATGAGACTGATCGCTCAAGGGAAAGACCCTCTGGAGGGTCAGAGACACATGTGTGGAATGGGAAACCTGTTCCACTATCACTCCACGGGTTTCCCCGAGCTGGATGAGCTGATGCGGACTCCTCAGCCGCTCATATTTATTATGGAGCTGCTGCAGGTAAGCATCTGTGACAGTGACAGTGAATAGCGGAAGAAGAGAATGAACAGCTTCTCCCATTTTTTAGCTTACGCTACACCAGCTTTACTCTTTTCTAAAATTTACTGACAGCACTGACTAAAGTGCCTCTCTGTCTAAAACATTCAGCTTTGAAATATTATATTTTCCCAAACAAGCTTGAGACTAATTAGCGAGTCCAGTATTGGTGGCAGTGCATTAACGTTATTTCTGTTTCACATCAGCTGACAAATCTTCAGCTGTGGAAAAATGTAGATACTTTATGAAATGTCTTGATGCATGCTCAATGATCCAAGTAAGGAAATTCCAAAAAGTTGATTCTATTTATCTGGACCTAGCGTTTCAGTGGGAGAAATGTTTTGCAACTCGTCAAAATGACTTCTTCAGTCTCCAAAAGTAGATCCTTTACCTAAGTAAAAGTTTCATTATCACAAATTGAAAGTATATAAGCAAAGTTTAAAGTTAAACAATTATTATTGCTATTGGTGGACTGAAATAACTACTAACTGTAGCTTTAAATAACTGTAATAAAATAGACAAATTTATCACGCATGCTTAGTACCTGTTTAAAATTCACTTGCATCATTTATCTTCTTCTCCTATGCAGGTAGGAGACCCCATGTCCTACCACAGAGAGTCGTGGATGATGGAAAAGGATGAGAAGCTGCAGACAGTGCCAGTTCTCCACATGCAGGGCAATGCTCTGGTCCAACAGAAGAAATACAGAGATGCTGCCAGCAAGTACAAAGAAGCTGTCCTGCTGCTAAAAACTGTCCAGTCTAGGGTGAGTGAAGAGCGGTTGGAAGAAAGGTGGGATGTAGGCAGGGTGTGTGTGTTGTTTGTGTGAATCTGTCTGTGTGTTTGTGTGGGGAGGGGCATGCAAAATGAGTACTGGGGAAGCTTGTGAATTCTGAGGTCTCTTCAGGATTTGGGGTTTTTGGGACATGCAGCTCCTTCTTTTCCAGTGGGAGATTCCTGTTTTCCTGTTTTGCTCTGCTTCATGGTGTCCCTGATTACATGCAGCCGGTGGGAGGCAGGCAGCAGAAAAAAAAAGGAGACCTGTCTTAGATAAGAGCAGAGAAGGTGGGTGGTGGGGTGTGAGGATAGCGCAATACTCTAGGGAGAAGAAAAGTTATGTTAAGGTGAACGCACAACAGTTTTAGACATATTTGAAGGTTTCATGTTGTGGCTTACAGATAGCTGGCCTTAAACACTTGGTAAAGTAAAAATGATAATTAAATGTACTGAAACGCAACGGAAGCACGAACCCGGAGCACAGAGACAAGAGTAACAAACTGATAAACATGGAAGAAGAATGACCACGGAGACAGAACTAAACATACACGGTAGACTACGCAGGGAGGCACAAATGAGAACAGACTAAATGAACAAGAACACACAACAGAAATACAAATGATTAAACCAGGAAGAACGAAACTAAACAATAGTAAAACGAGAACATAAGAAAACTAGAAACACCGTGACAATCTCTCAGAGAGCTGAAAATGACTGTTCAGTGATGTTCCCCATCCAACCTGATGGAGCTTGAGAGATCCTGCAGGGAAGAACTACCCAAAAAGAGGAGTGTCAAGCTACTCAACAGGACCTGAGGCTGTATCTGCTGCCAAAGGTGCTTCAACAAAGTATTGAGCAAAGGCTGTGAATACTTATGTGCATTTTGTATTTTTGTTTTTTATTTTTAATAAACTTGCAAGAATTTCAAGTAAAGGTTTTCCCTTTGTCGTTATGAGTTATTGTGTGTAGAATTTTTAGGTGAGAAATAAATTCAACTGATTTTTGAATAAGGCTGTAACATGACAAAATGTGGAACAAGTGGAGAACTGAGAATACTTTTCATGTGCACCGTATAACTACTAAGCAACGTGTTGAATGAACATGTTGTTTTTCTTTTAAATCTGCATTCTTGTGTAGGAGATGCCAGGTGATATAGACTACATTAACCTAGGTCGAATGATTGTCCCCCTGGAGCTGAACTACTGCCAGTGTATGCTGGAGCTGGAGGAGTACTATGAAGTCATAGAGCACATGGATGAGCTGCTGCAGAAACACAAAGGTAAAGAAACATGCTGGAGAAAGAAGAATTGTGAGGGTTTATTCTGATTATTCTCATCATTTCTGGTTAAGAACCATCTTTAGTTTGACTTTTTTCGGGAGAATCAACAGGGCACACTTTTATATATTTCCTGTCACCTAGATTCACATTTGCACGGTTGCATCAGCGAGCTTAATCCTGTGCACAGAAGTAGTTCAGCAGTGCAGGGCTGTTATTCACTCTTTCCCTCCAGAGATTTGAACCAGCAATGATACCATATGCTCATAGTTCTCTAACCTCCAGGGTACTGCTGTGCCCAAACTTTGAAAGGGGGAGGGGGAGGGATAAGCTCCAATTCTTGCTATCATCAGCCTTTGTTAGCTGGGCTAGCATAATTTACGCACATAGATGCCTCCTGGTGTTATTTTTTAGTCTCATAAACTAAGTTGGGATAATATCAATTCACTCTTTATAACCGTCATCATTATCAGTTTAATTTGCACCTCTCGATTCAGGCTTAACAAAAACAGTCTTTTCAAAATCTTGTAAAAAGCTGCCAGGTGAGAATCTGATGCCTGCACTGGTTTTACTGCATGTTGCAACTGTTTCTTGTTAATGACAATTTTAAAGCTGAAGCAGTCCCGGGAATTGCAGTGTCATACCCATGGCTACTCAAAATCCTAGAGGAGCCTCTTATGCTGGCACAGCCTTCACTTCAGAGCCTCATGAATTATGCCCATGTTGAGGCAGTCTTTATTTTACTCTCTTCTCCCCAGTCTGGGGTTTCCACTTCCCCAGTGTTGTGTATTTGACTTTTGCATTATTTGTGATGTGGGGCTATAAATCTGTTTATTTTATCACATTATGGTGACTTACCTTTCCTTTAAGGACAAAAAAAGTACTCATGGTGTAAGGAGAAGACTAGGTTGTAAGGAAAAGATAAGTCTTTTGGAAAGTAGTGTATGCAATGTAATGTCTTTTGAAATGATGCAAACACAACACTATGTGTGGCAATAGAAGGAGATGTGTAAACTGAGCACAAAAGTTTAGCATGGATATGGTGGGCAGGATTTTCTGGGCGTCCCGACCCAGTTTGAGCACTTGTCACAAAGCTGCAGGGCTCTTTATGAAGCTTAGAAGCATGTAGCCCCCACACAAGCATTGATACATGTTCTTCTACTCTTCTCCTCTCTTATTGTCCTCAGTTTCATTTTTCCAGTCCTTTTCTAGCTGTGTCTTAGTTTCATTTCACACTTCCGTCTCCTTTTGCTCACCACTCTGCTTGCATTCTTCGTGCTGTTGTTGTTCCTCCTGTCATCAGTATCACGTTGTCTGCATGAGTTCCTGTCAGCCACTCGGCTGCTGATTCATCCCTTCAACCCATTTGTTCTTTAGAAAAGGATCACTGCACTGTCTCTGCTTTGCCAGAGGCGACAGTGAAATCTGTTTAACTGCTGGCTGAACGAAGATTTAGCGTAGAGGGAAATTAAATGCGGAGAAACAGGAAAATTCAATTATATGTGTCTATCTAAACTAAACACAAACAGGGGCATTGCAATGTGTTCGCATGGTGTTTCCACATGTCTGCACTTTCCAATTTGGGAAATGCAGTTATTCGCTTTGTGGTGTTTAATTAAATGCTTGAAAAAAAAAAACCCCCATCTCTGTTCATCTTTTTTCGCATAAAAAAAAAACAAAAAACACTGTTATGCCTTGATTTGGCTTAGCTGTAACTCAACACCTTTGTCTCATTTAATATGTGTAGATCTGTGAATATGCAAATTCTTTCCTGCCTCCTCCATCAGCTACTACTACCTCCATCTGCCCCCTGCACACTCCCTGTGCACAGTGGTGGTCCAAACTTCAAAACTGAGTGTTTTGTTAAGCACAGGAGGAAAAACCCAGTGTTCAATTTGTAAAGCAGGAGATATGCTGTACAGTGAGGCTGCTGCTCTGCTGGGTCAGGGGAGAGAAAAATTCCTGGAACACACACACACACACACACACACACACACACACACACACACACACACACACACACACACACACAGACTACCTCGAGCATAGAAAACAAAGACTAGGTGCTAGGTTTTAATAACTAAACTAAACAAATAATTTAGGCAATTTAATACTCGCTGGGAAGCTTTTAGTGCACTTATAGTAAGGTCTCATAATGATGCTTTGTAAGTCTGAGATTTTTAGGTGTACTCAGTCTAGGGAATATCAAAGGAGAGTAAAATAACAGGCCTGTGTTTACACTTCCATGCCTATTTGTCCTTTTAGATATTACGTGGATGATTATTTTCCCCTAAAGTACAACAATTTTCAGCATCTTGACATCCTCCTAACATGGCAATGCTGCACAGCAGCAGCTACACTGAGCTTAAATGAAATAAGTCTACACTGACAACATTTCACGCTACCAAACTCTTAGACCCACCAAGATTGGATTCCACTGTTTGCTATTTATGAAACACTGCCTCAACACACAAGATTGAAGCATTTCGTAAATTACACAAGGTCAGCCTCACATGGAGCGTGACACTCTGAAAAAGACTGAAAGAGAAGTTTAACATATAAGTATCAAATGTCAAAACTATTAGTGTTATAAAAAGAACAACTTACAAGGGTGCAAAGGAATCTCTGTTTTTGGGTTTGTCATTGGAACACTGCAGTTCTGGGGAAGCCATACTGACTTTCAAAAATATGATTTTCATAGACGAGGTTCTTTAAATAAAACGTACAGCCAGCTAGTTTAGCACAAACACTCTAATAAGGGGGAAACATTTAGCCTGACT
>NW_005187409.1:3097303-3119529 GCF_000239375.1 Pundamilia nyererei | reverse complement strand
GAGGCTATAGAATATGTGGACTGCCTTCAAAATAAAGTAAGTAATTGGTGATTAAGTGAGGGTTTGTAAAAGCGTTCAAGTAATTGTGTTGTCTTTTCCAGGCAATTGAATGTAAAATAGAGCTTTTTGTTGCGATGACAGTACCCAGATGGACATACCACATTAACAGCCACCGGTTCAATCCACTCAGTGTGATGAATAGTCGAACATGCCAGAGAGTAGTCTTGCTAAAGGACCGCGACTCACTGTGGCTTGTAAACTGTAATCATCTGTCATTGTTGCTTTTTTACTGAAGAGCAGCTGTGGCATTGTAGGTACGCTGGCAAAGTGAAGAGCAGAGAAAGTGCTCTGAAAATAACAGCTATCCACAGAGATATCACTGTCACACTGCTTGCCTGCTCTTCTTTTCTCTTTCTTAAACTCTCCTTTCTGCCACACCTCTGTGTCTAACTCCCTCATGCCTTTCACACACAACAAACTCTCCGCTGTCCTCAACCCACCCACTTCCATCTTTATTTCTCCTCATTCTAAATTCCTCTGCCTCCTCCCGGTATCATTTTCCACATCCGAGCTTTTTCGTCGTGCCTCCCAACGCTTTATATATTTGGCCCTGCCTTTGTTTCATCTTTTCAACATTTCTCTCGCCATCTATCACTACCACCTCCTTTGCCCTCACCCTCCCACCTACCCGGCTTTCATGTCCACTCTCTTTTCTCTGCAGGTGGATCAACAGGGTGAGGACTGGGATTCGCTGGAGAAAGTGCGTCTTCCTTTGACTCTTAATTTCAGCCAGTGCATGCTGGAGCTAAAACAATACCAGCAAGTTGTGGAGCTCAACACCAAGCTGCTGAAGAAACACAAAGGTAATATTAGAGTGAAAATTGAGTTTGGTATAGAAATAGATACTTGAGTATATAAATATACCCCGGTTTAGTGCGTACAGAAAAAAAAAAAAACAACCCCAAAAAACCTATCATTTTTAAGCTAAAAAATTTCAAGTTCTCCTGCCAGCCCTCAGCAAACACTCGCCTTCACAGTGCAACAAGCCTTGATCTTTGTGTTTACCAGGGAAAGAAGAAACCAAACATTCACAACCGCAAAGCTGTGTCTATCTTTTGTTCCCTCAGCTCCCACCCATGGACATCACAGTCAAAAATGAATTCATTGTTTTCTTTTTGTTTGTGCTATGATGAATTATTAACAGTTAGGGCGATCTGAAAAGGTTGTTTTATGCGTTTCTTTGCCGTTCATTTACTCCTCTCGTGCGTTCACCTCCTACTACATCTCCTGTCTCACCGCTGGCATTCAGTGTAGTTAACTCCTGTGGTATTCATTTTATCTTCAACTTTTACGGCTTTCCAGTTTTACTCTTGCCGGCCTACCAATCATTCTTACCTCCTGTTGCCTCTTGTGGTGTTTACGAGTCAATAGTATTGCCATTTATACTTATTCGCTCTCTTTTCTCAATAGGTAATTTCAAGGCAGTGTACCAGAGGGCTCGGGCTCATGCTGCTTTGTGCAATGAGGATGAAGCTCGAAGAGACTTTGATATGGTGGAGAAACTGGACCAGAAGTTTAAACCCTTTGTGCAGCAGGAACTGAGGAAGCTGGGCCAGAGCATGCGTTCTATGCATGCCAGTCAGAACAAGACTTACTGGGATACAACACAGGAGAAGTGGGGGCCCGGTGGGACCAAGCCCACGAGTGCAGCCAGAAAGAAGAACGTCAAATTTCCTCCAAAAGCCACAGAAGGAAAAGCTAAAGCAGATATTAATGTAGATAAGAAGACTGAAGACACTAAGAGCCAGGAGATGGAAAGCTCAGAGAAATGCACCCCTGTCGAGACAGAGGGGGTGGATGTTGCAGAAACAGGGAAAAATCCAGATGTGAAAGCAGAGCAGGGTAATAAAGAGCCAGAGCGTGGGAGAGCGAGTGGAGAGGGGTTAGATAATGAAAGTATAGAGAAGGCCGTGGTTCATGAAGCTGGGCTGGGTGTACCAGATAATCAAGCAATAGATAAAGATAGAGATCCTGCGCCCGCCAGCTCCGGCAAAGATAATGCAGCGAGCAAGAGATCAGTGCGCGATAAGGCGAGAAAGAAGGTAAAATGTCAATCAAGTGCTGCACCACAGCCAAAGAGAACAAACTCAGGGAACAAAGCCAACAGGGCTAAAACAGAAAAGGGTGGCACTGCATCAGAATAGACCAATGAGCCGTTTTTTCTGCGCTGAAGCAAAGGTTTAAGGTAGAAGTCGAGGGCAGACTGAATAACAGAGTCAGAAAAAAAATGACAAGCACACAGGCCTCACAATGGGACATACACAAATCCAAATATAAACACAAAAAGAAAAATTAATATAAAACAGCCTGTATTTGGCACCATTCTGAGTTAACTTTCATTATTCAAATCTCAAAGGGATAACTGCAGTCACATGAAATAAACAAAAAAAACAATAACACGAGCAGACAAGGAGTTTGCCAAATACAAACTTTTATTTCTGTACACAAAGAGTAGAAAGCAGCCAGTAACCCACTTGTTATTACAGTAAAAAGCCTTTCTTCAGAAACCCTTTTTTTTAATACAGATTAAAAACTCCAGAGAAAAGACAAAAAGAAGTGTTTTGAGTTCTGGACAATAAAACAGGAAATCAAAAGTGTTAAAGAAGTCAAACATTATGATTAATGAGGTATATTAATGGTGATTTAAAAGAACACACAAAGAAGAAAAACCTCATTTCATCAGAAAAAAAAAATGAGTGTGTTAGAGTAACAAACTTATATATGTTGCGTGACATACAAGCGCACGTGTCCTTGTTACATATTTAGATGCGTGTTGGTAAACACAGGAGGGAGGGTCTGACACTGAGGCGGCAGATTAATGACAGGGCCCGTGGAGCATGTTGGCAAGCTACATGCAGTAACAGAAGTCTGAGCAGTGATAGCGGTGTCCTCTGGGGGTGACTCCGGCTTATGTAGAGAACCTTTTTTCACCCGGCTTCAGTCATGCCACAGGGAGCAGTGTGTGTTAGTGTGTGTGGGGCAAAACAGGAAGCCACTAGGAGTAAAGAAATGTGCACACGGATGAGACCTCAGATGATCACACAGTCACGCATCATCATTTATTTGGATGGCGGTGTCGAGCAGCAGCAGAGTGAAATGTTGGGACAAACTGCGAATTGCAATGTAACCCTGTAGTATAACTACCTAGTCTATATGTTTGTGTCATTCTTTCGTCACTATATGGTGTTAAAATAAACATGACAACTGTTGATGTGCAGTCCTACTGGGGGGGTTGTCTCCCCTTCTTTTTCACAACCTGTCACTGCGCCATCATCTTGTGTACCCACATAGAAACGTATGGAGCAACTGAGAGCAATGGATAATCATCACTGTGTAATGAGATGTGTAAATACCAATACATAAACGTCTATGAATAAACATCGCTTGTCATGGCTTTTTTTTTTTTCTCGCACGAGCTGTGCAGCTGCTCTTTGTTCTGAGTTGCGAGAGCTTTAACAAAACAAATTCTCAAGCAGTGCTGATGCGGAGATGGGTTCAACAAATAGTAATGACTATCTTCAGCAGCTTAACAGTGGCAGGCTTCAGTGGAGGTGGACATGAAGAAAAGGAGAGCTGTGTTTGGGAACCAAGGGCCTCTCTTGCTTCCCTTAAGGCTATTAGCATTTGTATTATGAATGGCACATCACGTTTCCAACTTGCAAACCTGTGGAGCTTTGTCCTTGGGGGCAGTTCCCTAGCAACGGTATCAAAACTAACAGGCAACGAGTGCTGAGGAGGATGGTGTCAAATGTGAGTGCTATGTGCCTGGAGGAAGATCCCATAATGAATGCAGCACATGGGTTTTAAACTCATGTATGTGGGGTCAGAATGATATTTTTAAAGTTTAGCATGGATTCCTCAATGTATATGAGAATGGGGTGGTTTGAGTACGGAGAAACACACAGAACCACAGCTTCATTGTTTCAGGCAAACTTTAGTCCTGCTTCTGGAGATTTTGCTGTGGCAGGCACATCAAAGTGGATCTCTCCCACCAGCCCTCAAGCAATAAATGGATTGGTTTTTTTACGCCTTTCCTCTCTTGTCTCTTAGATCTTTACTCCCTCCAAGCATACCCGGCACCATGGGTTCACTCATACAAGCCTTATTTAACCGGTTTCACCCTATGGATGCTCACATGCTGTGATCCACACTTTTCCATTCCAGCTGTCACTTCCAATCAACCACAGGTCTGTCCGGGGACTGACAGACACTAGTGCACAAACACACTCCTGACGCAACCTCCTTCCCTGAATTTAAAGCATAATGAAAAAAGAAAGAAAACGTGGAGAAAGACTAACTCTTGTCTTTTATGGATTCAGCTCGGTTTTAAGGCATTAATTGACTGTGCTATGTTTAGAACAAAATGCACCCTATGAGCTTGATACGATGAGGGTGAAACTATATCAACGACACATCCTTTTGTAAATCTAAAAGCAATTAAGTATGCATTAACATGAGGGGAAATGACACATGCAGAGTCAGTAGCTACTGTTCTTTTCAAATCTACATGGAATGAAGGGATTATTAAGAATGGAGCTGGTGTGGGATTGAGTTATCTTGGTGTGCCTTATACCCCCCCCTGTAGTTTTTGGAATTAGCATATCGAGGGGTGGGGGAGCTTTAACTTTTAGGAGCTCCTTCCTTCTGTCTGCACATAGCAGGAGAACCCTAAGATCTCAGAGCAGTGGCATGCATGCTGATATTTATCAGCAGACATTTCCTAAACAAAACACAATCCCATTCACAAAATAAATTGGCTTACCACTGAGAACTTGTTTATATCCTTCAAGATGAAATAGATCTCCATTTTTATGAAATTGGCCTATGGTGTATTTCTGGCGATACATCACAGCACATGTTATCGATCATGCAGGGAGCCATTTGGTTATTTGTGCATAATGTGGGTGGATGCGTGGGGGCTATTGCAAATAGGGGTGCGTGTGTAGCAGCATACGTGTGTGCACATACACTGAGTGCAGTTAGTGCTCTATGGGTGTAAAGGGCTCACTTAGGAGAGGCAAGCAATGAGTACGACAAGCAGTGAGACAGGATTAGAGGAACACAGTGTGTGCATACAGAGGCGCTGTGCTAGCGGGCACTTTGGCTGTCTCAAATAAGTCATGGATTTAACTGATAATGTGTCATTCTGAAAAAGTAAATAAGCCCGTTGTGGGTGCTGTCAGCTCCTTGACAGTCTGCAGCACGCAGCCACATAAAATGTAGTCAGCCCAGTCCTGATCTAGCTTACACGGTTAAGCTTTAGCTCACCTCCTTGTTTCAAAATACAAAAATAACAACCATGACAACACATTCAGGAGGGGGGGGGGAAACACACACTGAAGATACAGGCATTTTGATAGAAACAATGGATGTCCTTCCTTTTCCCCTTTTTGCATTTTTTTGAGGTTCTTTTCACGGAAGGTCCGATTTGTGCTGCAGACTGATATAAAGCTTCCCACCTCTGAATGACTACACAAATACTGGTAAACACAGTGTCTTGGCTGGGCATTTTCCATCACTTTAGTCTCTCCCTGACCTGCTGCTAACATTAGTTTCCTTTGGCTCGTTAACATGGTGTCAGGCTGCGCCACTGAAGCTATGAAGCACAGCCTGGCCAAAAGGACATCAGCGTGAGCCTTTAGCAGTTTGCATGAAAAAGGCTTTTAGTGCACAAAATTCCAGTAGAGGGTTAGCTCTAAGTATCATTGCCGCTGCAGTGGTCACATGGCCTGGTGTACTGTGGCCTGACCTCAGCTGCATAGAGCTCCTCCCTCTGCCATCAGGCGTTCTTTCAGGCTTTCTTTCTGCTCCTCCAGGCACACTCAGGGTTAGATGTGTGATGTGGTGCCTGAGATTAGGATATAAAAGAGAATTTAAAGAAAAGAAAAGGGTTAACAAGTTTAGGAGCACATGCAAAGGACCAAGGAAATGTTCTTGGTTATAACTAAGAAGGCTATAATTATTATAATCCCTTTCTTTGTTCAAATTGCAGGCTTTGGATTGCCCAGCAAATTGCATTTTAAATGCAGTGGGGCACTGTGGCAAAGTGTGTGACAGTGACACGCTCTGTCTTTCTCTGCTGCAGTCGCCCTCTTATCTTACTTCTCCTCTCTGCCATTCAATCTTTCCATCCCTACCCCCTCCCCTTCTATTGATCCACACTAGTACATATTTGCTCTCCTCTCCATCTCTCACAGTCCCAAGGGCCATGGGGGGAGCAAAGAAGCTGTCTCTGAAGTGTGGAGTGCTACAGCAGCAAAGATCCATGTAGCCGAAACAAACTCACCAGGTTCTGAAGGGAAGACGTTTCTCAGCTGCTCAATGACCTCCTGGAGCTGCAGCACCGTGTCCTGCTCATGCTCCAAATCATCTCCTGCCACAAACACACACACACACACACGGATTCAAGCCGCCACAGAAAATGTTACTTCTCAGTGAAAAGATAAGGTTTTACATTTAGCATGCATGCATATGTCAAGCCCTCATCTTAGCCTGGCTGCATGTCACTGACCTGCTGCTTCAGTGTCTGTAGTCTCTCTGCTAGCTGGCTCCCCATGGTGTCCTCCTCCAGACACAGGAGAAGACAGGGTTGATGGTTCTGATCCATTGGCCTCTGAATCATCTTTGGGCTGCTTTTGGGAGAGACTTATTACCATTCTTTCTAAATAACCCCTCATTTCTATCATATTTCAGACATCAGAGTCATTTTGCCTTTCAGATAGCAATGAATGTGATGTTTAATGGCAGCCGGCAGTCCTCAAATGAGAACTCAGAGAAAAAATATTTAAAAAGGCAATTTTGCCCAACAGCTGTTCATCAGGTTACTGTGATTTGTGCTTTGATAGGTAGGTAAAAGCCAAAGGGAGTTGCACTGCACAGACAAGCATTGCAGAAAACAGACTGACACCACAATGGATGCCTCAATTCAGAATCAAAGGGGGATAGTGTAACTCTCGAAGATCTTATATGCAACATTCCCATGGTTCGTATTGTTTTTAGCAACACTGTGGCAATACTCCAGAGGTGAGTAAGTTCAGTAGCTGCTGCAAAACAGGAGTCTCTGTAGAGACTGGGAGGGATTCATACATATACTTCTAGAGACTAGAGACTGCAGATTCTACAGATTTTATTTTCTGAGGAAATGAAACTGTGATATAGGTCCACAGAGAAAAGAATTCAAATAGCTTTTTTCCCTCCCTTTATGTTTTTAACCCAGGAATATGTGCCTCTTGCTCTCTTTAACCTGAAGATGCAGATCCTGTTCCTGTTCTTTCTCCTACTGTCATTTATTCCCTTCATTTTCTCTTTATTCTGTGGCCTGAGTGTGCAGTTTAGATACTCCCACTGACAACAATTTATACATTGCCATTATAGTAACCAGTAACTGTGAGTGTCAGCTCCCACTCGCCTATCTCTTTGCCACACCTTTCCTTTACACCGCAGTAAATCCTTTTATATGACGCTCCAGAGTGTATTAAGGCTTATCCTCTTTCTTAACTCCTTCCATACTGTACTTCTTTGTACTCCCATTCCTTCTTTTAAATGAACACTGTGTGCCTTTTTGTACTTTTATAAGTGTATTTCAAGAACTTTGCTATCTGCTATCTGTGCTGTCTGTGAGGAATACAAATATTGAAAACTGGTGAGGTTAAATTTCCCTCTGTGCCCCTTTTTTTTAAACTGCAGCTACAGAAATCTGCAAGAACTATACAGTGCTGTGCCAAAATATTTGTCCTCTATCCAAAATATCCAAACCTACCTAATTGTCCCCTAAACCTAATAACTGGTTGTGCCACTCTTGGCAGCAAGAACTGCAATCAAGTGCTGGTGATACCTGGCAATGAGTCTTTCACATCGCTGCAAACCACTCGTCTTTGCAGATTTGTTTTAATTCACACACGCTGGAGGATTTTCAAGCATGAACGGCCTGTTTGAGATCATGCCAAACATCTCAGTCTGATTTAAGTTGGGAATTTGACAAGTCCACTCCAAAACCTTCAATTTTTCTTTTTTAACCATTCAGATGTGGACTTGTTAGTGTGTTTCTGATTATTATCCTGCTACATAACCCGACTGAACTTGAGCTGGCAGGACATTCTCTTTTGGGATTTTCTGGTAGAGAACAGAATTCCCGGGCCTTCCACAAAATCCAGCTTTTGTCTCATCAGCACACAGAATATGTTCCCAAAGATCTTCACTTCAGTCTGTTAGACAGATTCTGTTTAAGCTTTTTGTGATTCAACAGGTCTGTCAGTAATGAGACCTGGGCGTGGCTATAGTTCAACTGAACGCAGCTTTCCAAAAAATGTGGTTAATCACAATTCATTCTTGATTTAAGGAGGGCAATTTGTTTTTCACGTGTGGCCCGGTAGGTTTGAATAGCTTTTTTCCTAAATTCATTTATTTTACATTTACAGCGATAATCTTTGTCTAATATAATTTTTTTTTAAAGATCTGCACCTAAAGTATTTGCCTGTAAAACCTAGTTGGTAGACTTAGAAGTACACATAAAAACATACAAGTATTGTTTTTAAATAAATAAAATCCATTGTAGGAACTGTTCATGTCCTTTCCAGGCCTCCCTCAGAGATGTACCGCTGACCTGTAGCAGTAGCTCCCTGAGCCGGCGCAGCTGGGACTCGAGCTGTTTGTTGTGGTCCTCCAGGATCTGCATACGGGTCTCCAGGCGAGTCTTGTGTTGCCGGAGGACCCGTGCTTCAGCCAAGAGCTCCTCGTCCTGCTGCCCTTCCGCTGTAGGTGAACCGAGACCTCCTTCTCCAGCCTCAGTCAGCATGGGAACTGATGCCGCCTCTTCGTGTTTCCACTTAAGCCGCCTGTACTCGCTCTGCAGCACCCTGAGGACCAACAGATGGAGGAGAACAGTCAAGGCAACTTGTTGGTGCAGCAAGCAAAACATCAACTTAGAGAATTATACTGACGCAAACAGAAACGCATTATAACCTGACATTTGTATTTATGAGACAAATAATTTGAATGATTTACTAAATACCAACACATTAAACAATCAGTACTGCAGGATCCTAATGTATTATTGATGACTAACCACATGGAGTGCAATCTTCATTTTTAATAGAAGCCTTTCATATCACATATTTGTATGGTGCTGTGAATATTCAGTGGCTTTGTGTGGTGATTCGCTATTAAAACTGTTTATAGACTTGTGATGCATTGTTAATTGATTTGGCTGCTGGAAAATGATCGTCACAACATACTGGTCTATTTAATTGCAGAATTATCTGTAACTATCTCTTTGGAAAAGAAAATGTAATAAATAAATAAAATAAAAACAAAAACCAGAAAGTCAGGGTAGCTGTTCTAATGAATGGTGGATGGTCAGAGGTTGAGCAGCTCGCCATGGCATTCATATACCCAGATAAGGTATATGAAATATAGGGCTATCACTGAATTACATGTAAATGTAATTTTGTATTTTTTTTTTCAAAAACTGATTCACAGTCATTTAATGAAATTCATGTTTTCATACATATTAAATCTTCCTGTTAAAAAGGATGTTTTTTCTTCCCACTATTGTCAGAGGGAAGTGCTTGGGTTTTTCAGTTTTCTTTGTATTCTTGTAGGGTCTTTACTTTTGGCACTATATAAATAAAATTCAACTGAACTGAACTGAATTGAATTGATCATTTAAGTCAGCGGTCCCCAACCCCCGGGCCTCGGACCGGTACCGGTCCGTGAGTCGTTTGGTACCGGGCCGCAATAGTTGAGGCTCAGGTGTGAAATGTATGGTTTTCAGGGTTTTTATCGGTTTTCGGCGTTATTTTGTTATAGTTTTTATCGTTTACTTGGCTTTCCTTGGTCTTTTCACGTGTGTTATGAATAAATTTTCTTTTTTTCGGTACCGGTACTAGTTTTATTTTGTTGTATTTATCCGCGACACCTTAAAGGCCGGTCCATAAAATATTGTCGGGCATAAACCGGTCCGTGGTGCAAAAAAGGTTGTGGACCGCTGATTTAAGTGATGGTTCTTGAATATAGGTGGTTGTACCACTACATTAAAAATCATAAAATTTCAGGTAAATTCTATCTTATATTAGATAAAAGCACATGTCCATCTCTTTATAAAGCTAAAAAAAAAGGTTGGGGTTTTTTTGGGTTAAAGAGACCCAAAATAAGTTCTTAATTTATTTATTTATTTTTACTAATTTATTGTTCTGTTATAAGCATCAGAAAAACCACTAAACAGCCCAATAAAATAAGCTAAAGCAACCACTTTAGTCATTAATAAGCACAACAGAGCCCGCTATAACAAGAGACACACTTTGTAGAAAAACTGAACTAGGTCAAGGTTTCAGACACCCAAAGGGCACAAGTGTGTGTGTAGCTGTGTTTTGCTGTGTGTCTAGAAAGGTCACAACCAAACTGAGGACAAGGGAAATGTATTCATATGAGTCATTCAACTAAAGGATGCCTCTGGTAACCAATTAAGTGGAAAGGAAAAATGAATTTGCTTCATTTATGGAAAATATCTGCCCCTGTAGTAACTAAAATCTAATTCAAAAGCATTAACATCTTGTGTTTTAGATATGTTTTACACTTAAAGCCAAACAATTCATAATAGACTCTTTGTTTTTCTTGTGCAGGACAAACTGAAGGTTGACATATGAGTGGTTCCATGTTACCAATATGTGGTTTTACAAGCTTAACGCTCAGGTATGCGCACAGAAAATGCTGCTTTTTTTCGTTTTCTTCAGGCAGTTCAAAGGATTTAGAGTATGAATGTGTTTATTCACTGCAGGAGGTTTGCAAATGACAGCAGACATACTGAACCGAGTGTAATACCTCTAAATAAACACGCAAACATACTTGTGTAAAATGCTTCTGGGGAGCTTTACTTATAAACACTGAACGTTAAGCCAAACTTTAAGGTTTCTGCAGCAAACGTTATTTTTATCTTAGCCTCGATCATATCTAAAAGCAAATCAGATCAAACACCGTTTCAAATGTTTAAAATTCCGTGTTTGGATGTGATGCAACTGGTGTTGAAATATGTCTAAAAGATGGGATTCTGGAGGATGTATTGTGCTTGAAAACACATGAATTCTAAAGAATGACGAGAAAGTTCTAACAGCTTTATTTCCTGGCTACAGACCTGTTCTCGTTCTCCAGGCGGGCCAGGGTGCATTGGAGCTGCTCCTTATCCTGGTGTTCCAAATGTGCCAGCAGCATGTGCTGTCCACAGGGTGAGTCATGGTCCAGGGCTGGGCTGGAGTGACGCAGGAGGTACTGATCTTCATCCCTGAGTCCCCCACACAGGAGACAGCACACTGAGCCACCAGCACACAGCCACCAGCAGCACAAAGCAGAACCAAGAGCATGGGAGAGCAGACAGGCCAAAGCAAAGCAAGGCAAGCAAGACAGGAAGGCATAACAGGACGAGACACAATGAAACCAGACAGGATACAGCGGCTTGGAGCAGTGTGCCAGGTTCCCAGTCCAAACATTAAATGTTCTGCAATAAAACTTGCTCACCAGACCATTTAACACCTACTCACATTTATTAAAAATGGAAGGTACATCTTAAGCTGCACAATATATTGCTCAGATATTAATGTCCAATAACATTTTATTGGCACTGGAACAAAAACGTAATGTTCAAATCTATGATAACATACCTAGGGCTAATAAACGATAAATGGATATGTCTTGTTGTCAGTTTATGTTGCAATAATGCTATTGCCCAGGCAAACCACTTTGTACAGCCAAAGTTAAATGAGAGGCATTCATATCAAGGAAAGACATGACGCCTGAGCTGAGTTACTCTGATACTCTGATACTTAACCTTCAGGTGCATTGATGAGACAATGTGGGTCTAAATGACCCAACTCATATGTGCTTGGGCTTAGTTGACTTGCATGCCTGTTACCTGACAACATTAAACTGCGATTAATATATACAGGTGGAGGTAAAAGCCGAGCATGCAGGAATGGTGGTTCAGGACAGTAAACAGCAGGATGCCAAGCACACACCAGCTGGAAGCACCGATAGCACAGAGCCGTGCAGCAGGAAAAAAGTAAAAAAAAAAAAAAAAGTGAAGCATTGACAGACAGAAGGACGGGTGTGCAGAATAAGAACAAGAAGATACAAGGGCACAAAAGCTGGAAGCAACACAGCTGCACATGAGGGGAAGAAGTGAAATGCCATGCATACAAACACACAGGCACAGAATAATCCAGAGACAGAGTGTAGATGCAAAAACTATATGCATGTATATACATTTGTGTGACACAGCTCCATCCAAGCAACACACTAGATGCATGCACATAGCAACAAAGACAATGAACGCAGGTTTGATAAGCAGAAATATCAGTACTGAAAAGTTTTTGGCTTCCAAGTCTTTTACTTCTCTCTGAGTTTAAAACAAGCTCTTAATGTATCATCAGTCACATCACTCTCTGAGAGCAGACTAACACAAAACACATGTGGAAAGGTACAATAAGCACACTTCACACTGCACTCACACACATTACACAGACCTCTAAAGTGTGTATGTGGCAAAGCTACAACCTTAACTTTAAAGCAGAACCATCTCAGAGAAGGAGGAAATGGCTGACAGCCAACAGCGATGTCAACAAAATAAGACATGGACACACAGAAAATCATGATCTCAAACAACCCTAACCACTCTCTCCATGTGGCACTTTCTCAGCTTTCCACAATGAGGACTGGCTGCCTCATTCACATCAAACATCCTTATTCCTCTCACTGCTGTAACCCCGCCACTGCCAGCCACTCAGCCAGCTTCTGCAGGCACTCACACATACGCTTTGTGTATCTACACACAGCCACAGACCTTAATCGCAGCGGGCATGTGTATGATGAATAGAAAGTGTGTGCACACTGCTTGCTGTGGGTCATTTTCATTATGTGGCTGACTATGCGGTTACCCAATTTTACCCAAAGAGCTGAACATACATGTACAAGTCCGTGCACACAAACAAACGCAGAGACAGTCGAAGCATCGCGAGAAAAGAGTGTACACACAAAACGCACACATAATCCCTGTGAAAGGCTGTGCTTGTAACGACAGGGTTTGTAGGGTGGGGGTGGGGGTGGTGGCATACTCACAGGCTTTCATCAGGAGACAGACTATCCGTGAAGAATGAACAATTCTGGCTCTCCATTTCCGCCAATCTGTATGTATACAAACACACAAACGCACACACACGCACACCAAGGACAGGATGTCAAATATACACGCAGTTGACACAGGTACACAAACACCCAAAAGAGAAATATTGAGTGAGATCAGTAAACTTAATGAAAAAGGAAAAGCAAGACATTATGTTTATTGCCACACACACTGAGAAAAAATATATTTCATCAAACACAAGCTTTAAACAAATAATCAAAACTTATTTTAAGCTGTGCATGTGGGACCTCTAGCCTGGATAGTAAGGTGCGCAGGGGCATTTGACTAACAAGACTGCAGAGTGGCAAAAATAGAGTAGAGTAAAAGCTATAAAAATATCCACAAGGAGCATGCATAAAACTTTATTGTACATTGTCTACTCGCATACAGGCAATAAAAAAACCTTTTAGAAACGTGCTACTGTCCAGCACCACAGACAGCATCAGCGGTGTGTGTAAGGCCACAGTGTGTCAGGTGCTCTGTGGTTTTTCAGCACCAAGGACAGCGCTTCCCTTCTGCATTATATCCTGCTGACTGTCAGCTACACTGTACTTGCTGCTCTGTAAGCTGTTTTACTACAACACCAAATAAAATGTGCTGTGGCAGGGCAAAAAATGAAAAGAAAAGAACATTAGGTTTCTTATTTTTAATGGAATACATAAGAAAATTGGGTCCTACAGAAATCACAGCAAGATGGGCAAGGCAGGGGCAGGTAGACCCAACAGGTAGGTGAGTGTACCTACTGTGCAATTAACAGGCTAACATGTCTTTGAGTACTGCAAGATTCTGAACAGCATTTTCTGGGGAAAAAAGAAAGAGCAGGACTGTGCATGACAGGTTGCTACCACCGCTATATGTCGTAGATTGAAATCAATAATTAAATATAATGGTTAACATGCATTCTGCTTAGAAAATTAATAATACCAAAAACATCACTGATAGATAGAATGTTTACTGTAATCTCAGTGTGATACTATTTTTAATATACACCTATAGTACTGCATAGAAAAGTTTATAAAAATGACTTCTTGCCTTCCATAACACATTTACAACAATCAATAATTTTTAAATGGTTTATTAATGTTCCATATTGTACACATCAGCATAAGAAAATAAGTAGCTCAAAAAAATTAAAAAATAGGTGCTTTGTGCCCCATCTTCATCTCTTACAAGCAGCACACACTTTAAAACACAATTGTATCCACTCTTTCCCACACATTATAAAAATATGTAGGAAGATGTGATATAAATAAGATGCATGCATGAGCTGGCTGCATGAAAGTGGAAACACCAGAAAGTCAATTCATCACAAGCAGCTGCAGTCTGCTGAATATCAGAGGGTAATGACTTATAATAGCGATCCATGATTAAAGGGTGGGTTGAAATCGGCGGTCAAACAACAAAGTTGTTATTTGCACCGCAAGCGTCGCTGCAGCTTTAACCTCTTTAGCTTTGTCCTTCAAGTCAGGATATTAATCATCATGAAGAAGCAGCCCACTGATGCAAATGTGCTACGAGTCTTGTGCCTGCCCACATAAATACACACAGATTTGCCACATTAAAATAGTCTTCTTCACACACCGACACGCTACATGCTGAGTCATCTTTCGCAGTGTGTGGTCAGGTGAAGGAGTGAGGGATGGTAGAAGTGGGGATGAATGAGGTAGAGGTTGTCAGGTGCATCCACATAAGATTCCATTTCTCTCCAGTTTTCTATGAGACCATAATACTGAGAAATGCAGGATTTATCCATGGCCTGTTACAGGAGGCCCAGCCTGTGAACCCGACCGCTCGTAATTCAGCCTGCAACACTATTCATCACAAAACCGCCGCAGACCTCACGCTTCAGTCAGGAACAGCAGCAAAGGAGACAAGAAAGAGCAAAAAGAAATAGGAGACAGTATTGTTCAAGTTTCTTGTGCTTACATGTGTTTTAGCCTCATGAATTAATGTAAAAAAAATAAGAAATAAGAAATGTGAGCAAAGGGCCAAGGGCTGGAGAAGAGGGATACTATGGTTTAGAAAAATCTTATCTTACTTTCTTTTTTTAATGTAACAAGTTTTTTTTTTATTAAAGACCCCACTGCTTTCATCACAGCAGTGGCGATGATGAAAGAAATAAAGTCCTCATATCAATATTAACAGATTTTAACAGTTTAATAACTACTGAAAACTAGAAATAATCCTTAGCGAAAGCGACAGACCTCATGTCTGTTGCACAGCATGTAAAAACGAGTTACAACCAGAGGGGAACTGAATGGCAATCCACGCCTCCACACACTCATACACAAGATATGCACTAATATTGAAATCTTAATCTTATATTAACATTCATATTGTTATATTACTGTTCATATTGTTTATTGCACTTTCCTGTGCTATGAAATTGCATGAAATTGAATTGAGAGTGAGAGAGGAAGTGCGAGAGGAGGAAGCAGATGCACTGTGTTTTTTACTGACTGTTCTAACCTGAAACTTCAAGTACGCTTCCTCTGAGATGACTGTAGAATATGCGGCATGGATTGTGTTTTTATCATTTTGCTTTTTTTCAGAATTTTGTTTATTTCTATGTTTATTGTAGTAGAGTAAGCCATGGGCAAATCTTCATCTGCAGTCCCTGGCCATGTTTTTAAGGTTGTCATTTGTGCTTAGAAACATATAATCATTTATATGCTGATGAAAGAGCGCACTCTTGTCTTGTTTTGCCGTGCAGTTGGTGGTTTTGTGTTCCATCCCCCCCCCACACACACACACAATATGCCATCATAAAGGAAAAAATATTAGACAAACTGAACTGACAGAGATTTTATCCAAACTTGAAACTGAAAATTCAAAGAACTCAAATAAGAACAATTTCCCCCTTTTATCTTACATTAACTGACAGTAAAAGTAAGGAAGGAAGTAAAAAAAAAAAAAGGTAACGGAGAATGAAATAAAGATCTCCTCTTGCTGCCAGAGTACAAATAAAATAACACCACCACAATAAAGCGTGTCTACTCTTATTATGATGGTGCTCAGATGATGCTGGAACATACGAGTGGGCTTACACAGTTCTCCTTTTTGTGAATAAATGTGCGACTGCCTATTCTCATTTAGAGCCATTTGCAATTCTTTATAATTCATTGCGTTCTCATTTGCCCATTCATTCATGCACAGTCCCAAACATATGCAGTGAATGCAATGGCCAGAGCATTGAAACCACTGGCGTTGCCGTTGCTCGTCTTGCTGAAGACATCTGTATACGTGCATGGCATGAATTACCATGTATATCACTCCCAACACACCTGCCTTATATATTATTTACAGGTAGAAAGAAAGGAGAAGGAAGGGAGCAATCTTGTTGCTAATGTATGAATAAAACAGTCACCATTGCCATACATAAGTTCTGTCTACTTGTTTTTTTTTGATAGTTCTCAGTGAGAACATATGAGTCAGCTCACTGCTGTCTTTTTTCTTCTGTCGAACTGTAGCACCATCGATTTAGAAGCGTTTATCATCCCTTATAATTCATTCATTTTTTCCTTTTGCCCATTCACTCATGCACAGACAAAAACATAACAGGAGACCTTTAAAACATTTTGGGGTTCATTTTTCTTGCTCAGATCCCATCAATACATGTGGATGGAAAAAGCTGAAAACCCCCCGCATTAGTATGTAATTCACCAGAGCTAACAAAGGGCTCGAGATGGCAAGTTGGGCAAAAACACCTCTCGGATTTGAACTCAGTAAAACTAAATTGTACAAAGCTATACAGCAATCAGTTTTTTAGTGCTTACCAATAAACCTACACTTAAAACGTTCATGTTACAACAATGAAAAACACCTGGTGTGTAATATTAAATGGTTGATAAGATAATGATAACACCATAACAGCTTGACCCATTTGTGTGGATATAGCGTTAGACATATAAACATCTGTGTAAAGAATTGTATTCACTGTTGAACACATTTAGGAATAATTTGTAGAAAGGTTTTTGTTATTGCAAATAAACAAATTGATGCTAGTAATGAGTGTTGCACATGTATTGAAAGTGTTATGCAGCTTTTAGTGCCTCTGTGCTGAAACCAAGCACCACAATGGGGATGAAAGGTGATTTAAGTGACTTTGAACGTGGTATGGTTGTTGATGCCAGATAGGCTGGTGTAAGTATTGCAGAAACTGCTGATATACTTGGATTTTCCCCACGCAACCATCTCTAGGGTTTAAAGAGAATGGTCTGAAAGTAAGAAAAATATCCAGTGAGTGGCAGCTCTCTGGGCAAACATGCCTTGTTGATATCAGAGGTCAGAGAAGAATGAATAGACCTCTTTGAGATGTTATAAAGACAGCAATAACTCTAAAGAACTGCTTGTTACAACCAAGGTATGAAGAAGAGCATATCTGAATGCACAACCATACTAAGTATTATCTTAGTACTGCTGACAATGAGTTCACTGTACTCAAATGACCTTCACAGCCACCAGATCTCAGTCATAGATCATCTTAGGGGTGTGGTAGAGCTGGTGACGTGTGAACCTATCATGTCAATATGGATCAAAATCTCTGAAGAATGTTTCCTTGCTGAATATTTGCCACAAAATGATTAAGTAAGTATGGAGACAATGTGCGTCGTGTACTACTGAACCACATTATAGTGTCTCATCAATATGAGACACTATTTATTAATTTGAAAGATAAATCATTTAACTATTTTGGGACTCCATTGCTGCAAAATGGTCAAAGGTGAGGGCCCAAAGTCATTATTTTATATGCAGAAAACAGACATGAGAAACATATATAGTTTAAAGACATGCAAAATTATTATGTTACAATGAAACAATGTTTGCTTCTGAGAAAATGTTTCCAACTGTGCACATTTTTCTAAAATATTCTCAGGAGATTGAAAATTTGCAAATAAATGTGTCTTACTTTTACCAAATTAGATTGTTGTCTGAGGTACATGACCGCTTTCCCCACTTTCTTTATTTGTTGTTTATTTCTGTGATAGTGGCAGCTACAGAATGAAACTACTTGAGACCAATATGACTGAACAGCCTTTTCAGAAAATTGTAGCATGACTGAAAACAAATTATTGAATCCAAGATGACAAAATAGAAAATATGTTAAAGAATAAGAGAAAAGGGGTTAGATACCTATAAAAAGCAGCAAAATAGGGTGGAGACAAAAGAAGAGAGAGATTGCAGATAGCAAAAGGAAGAAAAGGGGCAAAGAAGATATAGGAGGAGGGAAAAGGGAAGAGATAAAGGGGACAATTGTGCTTGTTTTCTCTTTGGTGCATATTCCCTATGTTTTGGCAGTGTGTGAAGCAGTTGTGTGTAAGAGCCTAGGGGAAACAATACACAGTGGCACACTTACCAAAACACACACACATATACACACACACACGTGCATGCACACTGCACTGTGGGCAGAGCTGCCAGGAGTGTGGGAGTCCAGTGGTGTGCCCTGTATGCTGTCAAACAGACACTAAGCCACACCGACAGCTCCCAGGTGACCAATGGGCTCACTGCCCCAGTAAGTGACAAGCTGCTAGGCACGCTGAGCCCTGCTGACCTCTACACACACATACACACACACACGTACACACAATGGTCACAAACTTCACTGTGTTTGTGTGGCGCATAAGAGTGAAGGAAACCGCTGGGTAATACAGCCTCTATCCTAGCTGGAGTACAGTGCACAACGCAGACAAATCAATACCTCAATTAGAGTGTGGCAAAGACTAAAGGGTGAGAGAACAGAAAGGGGAGAAGAAGAGGGAAAAGTGGGGTGGAGTGAATGTATGTAAGGGGGTGGGCGGGAAGGAGGTGGTTGATTTGGAGAATGGAAAATGGCAGGAGACTCTGTAGTAATGATTTGATAGATAGCACAGTGCAGAAAGCCACATACCTGCTGGCATAATGTTCAATCCTGCTGTGTGTGTCTGCATGGGGCAGCTTGGGCGAGGAGCACGGTCTGGGAACAAAAGGCGCCACCGTCAATACTTCACAGATGCAATTTTTAACTCTTTCAAAACATGAATGTGTGGCTGCAGAAAAGCAAAACTGAAAAATTTGCATTCTACTACTACTACTACCACTGCAACAAACCAAAGAGACTTCAGGAAAAACTTTATTTAGGGAAGCACAAAGGGATTCTGACAGAGGTCCGGTGATTTTACAGGAAGAATGTGTGATGGTTTTGAAAGCCATCATTTCTGGCTTGTGAGTGGGCTGCATAAGTAATGAGTTGATCAGAAGATTAGGAGCGAGGACATCTGTATAGTAAGCTCTTTTTAACAAAATGGCTTTATGCACTAAGAATCTTGAGTATGTGAAGGCACAGCATGATGTTGATCATAATGCTGCCCTAAATTGAGGGGTACAGAAAAAAAGCCCATCCTGACACGTAATGAAAGCTGCTGCATTTATTCGTTGAATATATTTCATCACTAAATATGAAGGTCAAGCATTGTTTCCAATTATTTTTCCATTTTGTGCCCCAGGCAAATTTATGGATTAGTATGTTTTTATGTATTATAATTATATGCTGCTGCAAAATGACATTGCCGAGATGTAATCTTCAACCAAAAGCACTTTATCATATGACTGAGATCTTAGCTGGAAAAAGGCAATTTAATGGTCTTCACTTTGTCTGACGAGGGCAGGCTTAATGTCGCAAGGTCAGGACCATACCTTTTTAATAAGCTCCTATTATAACCATATACTGAATCTTTAGCTCTAGCTCATTGTTAGTTGGCAGGACAGATATTCCTTTATCCTTATTTTTCGGACATTTATAAAATAGTCATAAAAGATGACCATAAAAATGGGCCAAAACCTGGACCCATAATTGTGTAAATCATCCTGGGTACATCGTAGCCTGAAGCAATGCTTCACGATGATCTAATGGATGCTAGTCTCATTGCCTGTTTCCCACTTTAAATGAGACTCAGTCATGTGAACAGTGCTCCCGAGCCAGAATGAGATCACAGGACTAACATTATTTTAATCCTGAACACAGAGCTTTCTCTTTAACCCATCTGAGTGAGTCAGCATGATAATTAGCCTGCAACAGCAGGAGTATGTATGGGTGTAACAGTGAGTCAGTGAGGGACAGATGACAGGAGAGAGATGACTGTGTTCTGTGTGTGTTTATGTGCAGGACTCACGTCTCTGAGGTATCAGCTTCCAGCACTGACTGCACTGGCAGGTAACCTCTCTGCGGGTGCTTCGTGAAGTACTGCTTTGATCTGAACTTGTTCTTCAGAGTCTTGGCAAAGTCCCTCATCTTTTCTCCTGAGGTTGTCTGTAGTGTGATTTAGGTGCACATGGGGTAAGTGGGTAAAGTTGAGGTGATGGGTGGGAGACAATTTATACAACTTTAGTTTTCTTGGAAATGTTGCGTTCTCCAACATTACCTCATTTAAAATGTATCCAGTCTGCCTTGAAGCCGGTTTGTTTTGACTTTACCAACTTTTTTCCACACTGTGCTTTTTCATTCAGTTTCTACTGCTGTTCTCTGTCGATCCTTTATATTTTGTCTAAACCCTTGCCTCTTTTTTCCCCCCCTCTCTGATTCTCTTTCCTACTCTCTCAATCAGTGTAGAAATCTATGGGCGCCTGCCTGCCTAGCTGGTGGGAAAAAAACTGCAGCTAGCAAACATAAAATATTGTCCACTGAGAAAAAAAACACATTGTACGGATGGCCCTTTGCCATATTTTGCAGCTTGGAATTGATTAAAGATTTAATCTGGCACCATCTCAGTACACTCCAGCACTCCAGCAACAGTGCAACAGCTACTCATTTAGAATGAACTCGACTTTGGACAATGTACATGCACTCGTTTAAGACTTTGGTCTTATTGGAGTTTTGTGCTCCAAATCCCACTTTATGTGCACCGTTCAAGCCAAAAGGATATTGCTGCTGAGTAGTGCTCAGTCTCTGCATACTACAGATAACTATAAGGATATGTAACAGTATTATAGATGATAGAGTCTGTACAGTGGAAAGGTGCCTAATCCATGTCTGGCAGCAGAAATCAGGAGACAGGAGTACATTTTTTTCCCTTTTCGTTGGAGTACAGCTGGGCTCTATCCATCACTAGGAACTTGAATTTGTATTCCGTAAGAGCACTAGCTAATGTTTGTCTTACTGGTGTATAGTACTCCATGATGGGGTAGTGCAGCTTCTTTCCCTTGGTTGTGCGTCCGGTTAGAAAACATGTCTGGCAGATGTCCACATTGAACTGCTTCAGACTGCGATACCTGTCAAGATCAATATAAAAGAGAGGCTCAACTGATGTTTGCAAGAGAACCAGACAGAGTAGAGTGGCTCAGTGTGTGTAGTTGTGTTATCCTGCTGTTGGGACATAAATCTGTTTACGCCGTCACGCTGAGACCTTTTGGGGTTTTTCTTCAAAGTGACAAAAAAAAAACAAGTGCAGAGAAAATAATGGTTTGTGTGTCTAATCTTATCTAAATAAGACGAATGATGCATTCAAATTGCTTTCAGTTTTGTGCTTTGTGTATGAATGTGAAATAGTAACTGCTATTATTACATATAGACGTGCACATACATCACTTATATTCTTCACAACATTTGATGAAAATAAACAATATTAATACGCAGAGAGACTTCAAACGACATCCTGCATTATATTAATTTTTTGGGCCAGTTTTGTTCAGAAACCTTCAAGCGTGATGCTAATACTATAGTATCTGCAATGGAGTGTGCAGCTTTTCCTCATTATCTCTCATCATTTTTATTATAAACTAGATTTTCCAGCATTTCCATTCTGAAATGGACTTTTAATTCTGTAATAAACTCAAGTTTAGAATTTGTAGGTAATAAAGTGCAAAAAGATCCTATGGTGATTATTTTAGATATATCAGAGGCACTGACCACATGCAGGCTCACAAAGCAGAGTTCAATATAGTTTGGTGTTAAAGTTTTTGGTGTCGGTGGTGTATGGTTGTTGCACAGGTTGTTGGGCAAGGATGCTAGAACCAACATATC
>NW_005187409.1:3065711-3097123 GCF_000239375.1 Pundamilia nyererei | reverse complement strand
GCATGCGCTGTATGTTTCTCATTGCTATGCTGCAGTTGACTGATTGATTTTGATTTCCTTTTAATTAGCCCATATCACTTCAGATCCATATTTATCATTTTATGCAGTACATCTTTGCACATAACACTTGCCTACCTGAAGCCCTTTATGGGACATTGCTTGCAGACGTAGCATTTGGCCTGGTGCTTTGTTGACTCTGCAGCAGCCACTCGGTGAAGCACAGGCAGCCAAACCATGGACTGCGGCTCAAGGCTCATCCACTCCAGGAAGTGAGACACCTCAATAGCAGGTTTCCCTGGGGCCTGAAAAAGGAAGATTAGGGGAGGAAAGAAGCGCAGAAGACTGTAAACAATCCAAATATAGACCAGCAGCAAGTGAGATATGTAAAGTAATTAAAGAAGAAAGTATGTTTCCTTTGCTAACCTACTCGCACAAGGAGTATTGTTTTGCTGAAAATAAGGACTCAAAGAGAATAGAAAAGATAAGAGCGGGACAAAGAGCATGAAAGAAAAGGTAAACCGCTTTGAGATATCTTTCGCTTTTATGCAACAACCTAAACAGTTATAGAGCCACAGTAAAAGAGACATAAATTTAGTTTCTGTGTACACTGTATGCATGTTTGTGGGTTCTCTGTCTCTCCAGCAGATAGCTTGTTGGGAATTCCAGAAAGTGGGATAAAAAGGAAGTCAACCTAATAAAAGAATGACTCGCCAAGCGCTTAAAATCCATGATGTGCTAAATTCTCATTAAGTCTGCATCAGAGATGCATTAAGAGGTTGATTTCCCTGGGGCTCCCTCCACTGCTCAGGCAGGGTAACATAATAAATGTGTGCGTGTATGTGCACTGATCACACAGACTGTGAGGTGTACAGAGGTGTAGAGTCTCCAGGGGATGAAGGAGCTTCTCTCTGTTAGTAGCCAGCTTTGCTCCATGTGGGAGGTCAAATAGCAGCCCCTTGCATACTGAACACCTGGAACTGGCGCTGACTATGCTGTGCATGCCGCTGCATCACAAAGAGGCACACAGCAGATGGGATGTTTTAAATACCAGCAGGGAAAATAGAGTGATAAACATCCAGTTATCCATGAGAACGCCTCACAATGTGGCAATTAAACAACATGGACTTCTACGATACATCACTTTTGGCAGGATATGAAAATTGTTACGGAAAGAGTTTTTCCCATAAACTTTACACATAAAGTCACACCTTCAGCAAACACTTCTATTGTGTAGAAGCCTGTGTTTATATACGAAAAGTGATGCCCCACAAAGTGATCTACCTCACTTTCAAAGTCAAGTGGTAAACAGGCAAATGGGTCACCCCCAAATTCACATTAAATTCATATTTTAGCTACAACTAAATGCCCTGGCATGGAGCAAGTAGAGAAAGGAATTGATTTTAATCAGCCGTAGCTGATACAGCAAGCGTGGGCCAGAATAGAGCGTGTATAATTAGAACCTGCTTTGAAAATGAGGGAATTAAAAGGCCATCATTCAAGAAAAAAAACAAAAACTGTCCTCTTCCTAATAACTCAGTAATTACCTGAGGTCCCAAATTGAATGTCATGCCTTAAAGCTCTTGAAACCTACACCACATATGCAAATTCAGACAAATTTAGAACATGTAAAAGACACAAAGCATCTTCTCGTTACTTGATGTGCTAGTCACATCACGTATTGTCTAACCCTGACCCTGTAATAATGTGTTTGGTGTAGTTTCTGGCTTTTTTCGGCACAGCAGAATAATGTGTCTACTTACTATAGATGTGCACGAAGAATCTTTTTTCTTTGTAGGAATTAAAAATGTGCTAATGTCAGTAAAACACAACTTTGCAAATCTGGCAGCTTCTGATGTGAGTCGTGACACGGTTTTATTTTTATATGTGGGTTTTTATGGAACTCATCCACCAGCAAATGTTTAATTTTGGCATTCATTTTTCTCTATTTGTAATGCCGCCTTGGTGTAGACAAATTCAATTCTGAATAATTAGAGGTCTTTAATTATTTTCCTGGAGATTAATAAGTGGTTTTAAAAAATAATTGCATTACAATTAAGTTTTCAAGGTGTCTTTCAAATTCCTCATGGTAGCAATTAAGGTACTGTTTCAAAAATTGAAACTAGCACTTATGTTACAGTGCGTGAATAGGTTGAGGTATGAACAAAAAATTATCCACACAAAGGCCACAGCAGCAGGATTTGAATTGACATCTCCTCCAACACATGTTTATGTATCAGCGAACTGTGCATGCTTTGTTGCTTTTCTCTGGATTTCCTTGAGCGTGCATGCATGCGAGCGTGTCCTCACCATGCGGAAGCAGCTACGGACACTTGGCTCCACATTGCTGCCCCCAAAAGCAGCAACTTCACCCAACTGGCGGGGGATCTGAATGGCTTCGTGGAGCAGCAGGCTGAGGTGACGCTGGTCTGTTAAACCTCCTGGAGCAGACACCTGGCGGAATAAGTCTGCAAAATGTTTATTAATTAGAATTATTTAAACTGATTATACAGCAGCGCTGTCTCAAAATGTAAATTATGAATTAAATCTCAAATGAAAGCACATTAGGGTAATTAAAAGAAATGGCATACTTCATTTAAAATAAGAGCATACACGCTGAGCAATAAAATATGGAATAGATGAAAAACTTTATTACCAATGGACCTCACATTTCAGATATAAGGTTTCCAAACAAAGCACTGTGGAATAATGTTTACTTTCATGACATACAGAGAGAGACAGAATTGGTATTAGTGGTCTGGCTGGTCAGCTTGGAGATGAAAGACCTGCATAAGTAGAGTCCTGCCAGGGTTTTGAATGAGATCTTTACGAAGCTAGCTGAGAGTCAGCCTGTCGCTGAGGAGATGAATGCTGACAGGCATGCGAGGGTGCTGCACAATGCCAGTACAGGCGTTCCATGGATCCCTCTCTCTGTGCTCTTATTTAGTCCTCTTGACCATAACACCTGGGCAAGAGGACTAAATAAAGGCACATGTTAAACAGCCAGCACCATGTACACCCTCATAATTAGAACTCTGGTGTGTTGAAGTCAAAGTCAAACACTGAGCTGTTTAATTAAAAAAAGAGTTTGTTTGTTTTATTTTTTACATGATTTATAGAGAATACAGGATATTAAGTGTGCAGCTTGCAAATGTTGCAAACTTTGTAGTAAAACTGGGTTTGCTGCATGGGACAAAGATGGCTGATGACAGCACCCCATTGGGTTTTACAGATCAGGGGTAAAAACAATGAAAAAGTGTCCACTGCAGCCAGCGTCTGTACTTTTGATGCTGTATTTCCTGACCGTTGATTTTTGTTTTTTACACTGATACAAATGTCAAAGGACATAATAGAGGAAACACAAATTAAACATAACACTTAAGAATGCTGAAAAAGTACAATAAAGTTGTATTTCTGTTACTAGAAGGTTGAGGACTCAGTAGTAATCACAAGTAGGATGCTTTCCAGAATTTATTTGTCAAGGTTGATGGAATTTGTATTTATTATTTATTTATATTTACTTTTATCTATCAATTATTTTGAAAATAGGAATTTAGTGACAAATATGGACTGGTTGAACCCCTTTAACCTAGAAAAGGGGGCTTAACTCACCTCTGGGACCACTGTAGGAAAATCTGTTATCTTTCAGTCTTAGACCTGACACAGATGGTATGCCAGGCATAAATAATCTTGGCATAGGAGAGTGTGAGCATTTTTTTTTCAAATCATGTATCAACTACAAGCTGCTCCAGCTCCAACCATTGTTAGTTGAAATGCTGCCTCTCTATTTTACCAATACGTAAAGGTTAACTAACAGTTTCAGTATCTATCTACCTACCTACCTATCTATCTATAGATAACCAACCGTCTGATTAGCAGATGACCTGCTCCACCTCCTGACCTGCACTAATAAAATACTACAGCTTAATTTATGGTAAAAAAAAAAAAAAAAGATGCAGAAAGATCCTAAGATCTTTCCTAATTGACCTGTGAAAAAATGAATGGGAGCCATGAGAGTGTGCATGAATGGTGTCTTTGGCCAGCAATCCTTTTAAGGCTCCTGATGTACTTTGTACAAGTAAAAATGCCTTCTCCATAATGGAAGCAGAGTCATTTCCTCCATTAGACTAAGTGGATGTCTTTATGTAATACTGGCAATCAGGCCTGTTTTGTTTTGGCTCATTGTTTGCAGTTGAGGAGATGCATTAGGCACATGAGCGAGCATCAGACTTACATTTGTACTTCTCTTGGACGTCTGCATTGCACAAGGTCACCAATCCCATCTTGAAGCTGAGAACTCGCATTTTGCCATTTCGAGCACTGCAGAAAGAAAAGCGAAAAAAAAAGGTGTTCAAATGTGACAGTTTCTGAATGGTGAATAATCTCAAATCATGGCGCACTGGGTCATGATAATAAATTCATATGTTGCTTGAGCCCTGCTGGGAGGGACAAAGTGTGGAGGAATTACACGGGTCAAAAGAAGTGGAGTGTAGGTCAGTGCAGTAGTGTGAAATTGTATTAGAACCTAATCAGAGTAACTAAAGGCACTACTGGGACTCGGTAAAGTATCGTGTCCATCGGTTTATGCCCAGAAGAGCAATAACAAGCTCATAACAACACAATGTCACTCAGAGACGTGCATGCTTATAGCGTAAACACATTCATATATCACACTCACATTCAGTGAGCCTCAAAAATGCTGCCCCAAGCTGAAATAATAGCCAATAATCAATTGCAAGTAGTGAGACCATCGACGTGGACAATGGTGTGTCCACCTTTTTTCTCAGTTTGAAATTTTAAAAATAAAAATTGAGTATAAGCTACCATACTTTGATCTGAGGGGCCAACACAACAACACTGTCCGCAGCCAGAAAGAATTTAGTGCCGAGCTGAGCAGCATTGGCACACACCGGGCTTATCAAATTAACATTTGAAACGCTAAGTGAGAAATCAAGAACATCAAATTCATCGGAGAACTTCAAATCAATGATGTATGAAATTGAATCAAGGATGGAGAATTCTCAGAAGTAAACATTGATGCTATAGATGTGCTAGAAACAGGGACAGACACGAGACACAGTTCCTAATTCACCAACGGGTCAAAATGTGAGGTAGAGAGATTTTTTCAGGCTAGACCACTACAGTCAAATGGAGTATTCATTCCCCTGTTAGATTGAGGGCTAAAATTAGAGCACATGGGTACAACTGGCTGTCAACTCCTCTCACACATTTTCTGCTGTGTACCACATGCCATCTTCAATATGTACCCCAGCGCTGCTCTTCAGGCGACACTTCACTCCTACTCACCTTGCTAGTGCGGCATGTCTCTAGAGGACACATGTATGCTGCGATATACTGTAGGACACATTTCACTGAAAGAAAACGGCTGTAAAAATGGTCACGCAAACACACACACACCTCATTCACATTCCCCGCTGCTATCTATTGGAAAACAAAAAGCAATTACCGGAATTTATTCAGAAGGTAAAGTCCCTGATTGTCTCTCATTAGCAGCAAGTAGTTAAGAGGTACAGACTGCATTTACAGTCCTCGTGGGGTTATCCCTGGATTTCGGAGGCTGCTCTAAGGGGTTTCTCTTCGGAGAACAGCAGAAAATGGTCAATCAGGAACAAAGATGGGTGAGTGTTTGTGTCAAAGAGGATTTGTTTCGACTGTGTCTCAGAGGAGATGAATGGCTCTCTGCCTGGACAGTGTTATTGGAGGCTTTGTCACGATGTAGCTGTTTACAGATGTCTGTGGTTACATCAATGTGCAAACAGACTCTTGTTTATGACAATGACAAATTGTTCAAAATAGATTTTTTAGTAAGTTATGACATCACAAACAGTGACTGTGCATGCAGTGTGTACCATATTTATTTAATTTGATCAATGTTATTAAGTCTAGTGACCTGATGCAATAACAGTAGTGCTGAATGAGACCTGGCTCTGCAAAATCCTGATATTATGGTCATCCTAGACCCATTTCAAGCCTTTAATACTATCCTGCTCATTAAGAATTACATAAAGCATCAAGTAGTTGCAAGCAAGGATCCACTAGAGAGCAGCTGATATTCCAGATGGAAAATAAAAAACATTCAACAATCTAAGTGATTTACAGTTGCTATGTGAATTAAATCCATAGAGCCCCATATAGTTAATATAAAAGCCACAGTTTTGCCTCATTCACGGACATTCAGCAACATTGTGCTTCGAGCAACCAGTGCCTATATTGTAAGGATACTGATACTTCACTGTTGATGTTTTGTTTATATGAGCTTGGCACTGACTTAAAATATCCTGAACTGTGGGTATAATATGAAACTTTATGAGCATTATATGACAGAAATGAATGTGTCATTTATAATAAAAATGCCGCACTGCTTTGGCTTTACACTGCATGAATCCTGACCTTTTCCCTCCATACATTATTCTTCCTTGTTAATACCTGCTATCAGCATTACCCACGAGGCAGCGGCACTACTGACAGTTTGGTTGGAGAGTCAGGTGTGGTCTCGTATTCGTTTTGTAAGCTCACGTCTTTTAACTCCATTCCTAAGAACTTTTTAAAAAAAATTTTTTTTCATTAATGCTTTCAAATTGGGCAGTTTCTCTTTGAAATCCCTGATATCCACCTTCCATCCATCCATCTTCATCCGCTTTATCCGGGCCGGGTCGCGGGGGCAGCAGCCTAAGCAGAGAGGCCCAGACCTCCCTCTCCCCAGCCACCTCCTCCAGCTTATCCGGGGGAACACCAAGGCGTTCCCAGGCCAGCCGAGAGATATAATCTCTCCAGCGTGTCCTGGGTCTGCCCCGGGGCCTCCTCCCGGTGGGACATGCCCCGAACACCTCGCCCAGGGGGCATCCTTGTCAGATGCCCGAACCACTTCAGCTGGCTCCTTTCGATGTGGAGGAGCAGCGGCTCTACTCTGAGCCCCTCCCGGATGGCCGAACTTCTCACCCTATCTCTAAGGGAGAGGCCAGCCACCCTTCGGAGGAAACTCATTTCCGCCGCTTGTATCCGCGATCTCGTTCTTTCGGTCACTACCCACAGCTCGTGGCCATAGGTGAGGGTAGGGACGTAGATCGACCGGTAAATTGAGAGCTTCGCTTTTACACTCAGCTCCCTCTTCACCACGACGGACCGGTGCAGCATCCGCATCACTGCGGCCGCAGCACCAATCCGTCTGTCGATCTCCGGCTCCCTTCTCCCATCACTCGCGAACAAGACCCCGAGATACTTGAACTCCTCCGCTTGGGGCAGGAACTCATCCCCGACCCGGAGTGGGCACTCCACCCTTTTCCGGCTGAGAACCATCATGGCCTCAGATTTGGAGGTGCTCATTCCTGCTGCTTCACACTCGGCTGCGAACCGTTCCAGTGCGAGCTGGAGGCCACCACCCGATGAAGCCAACAGAACCACATCATCCGCAAAAAGCAGAGATGAGATTCTGAGGCCACCAAAGTGAAAGCCCTCCGCCACTTGGCTGCGCCTAGAAATCCTGTCCATAAAAATTATGAACAGAACCGGAGACAAAGGGCAGTCCTGGCAGAGCAGGGCTGCCCTTTACCCTATAAAACCCTTTACTCAGATTAATCAGTATAAATATAACAGAGAAATAGAAATCAGTGATGAAACATTAAAGGCAGATTAATGCTGGATTTAAACTTGTCCAACTACAAAGTATGTCTGCTGGTTGTGTCTACTTGATAAGCCACTGGTTTATAAGAGCGAAGCTGAAATACAGACACAGATACCTGCTGCAGTTCTTAACACAAGTAAGTTTTAATATATATTTCACTTTTGATTTTTTCAGCCTACTCACCTGTCATAGACGTTGAGCAGCCAGTTGAGACACATATCAACACAAAGTGGAATGTTAACCAGGACGGACCTCTCTTCCTCCAGCTTCTCATACAAAGCTGTCAGGCCATGAATCACCTCAACCACATCCATCACATGATCTGCCTGCTGCAGCTCCTGCTCCCGGAACATCTCCACAAGGCTACTCAGTGCCACTAAATCCACTAAAAAGAACACATATTTATTTAGAGACATAAATATGGCACAATATTGTGTTATGTTTACAAGCATGTGTACATGAGCTAAAGCCTAAACATCCACATATAACGACACATGACCCCACATTCGCTTTCAAACACACATACAGTCACAGCGGGATCATCATCCACACCTCAGCAAACGAGAGCATGGGTGACAGCAGCCCTTGCCCACTTAAGCCCTACCAGATGTTTCAAGAGCAGTGACACAAATTTGATTTCGCTCTTCTAAACTAATTTGATGGCCCATCCCTAAGAGTGGAGTTAAAAGGGTGTCCGTTGATGCCAGGTATAATTGGATAGCACGGTAATGTGGTAGAACAGAGTGAGATAACAGTAGTATTTTAAAGGTTGGGAGGGAATCAGCTTAAAATGTATTTCTTTTGCAGCACTACTCAATCATTCAAGACGTGTGCAGAGAGAAAAAAGAGCGAGAATTCTGCAGTTATCAGTGCAGTCTGGCAATTAAGTTCTGTAACGATATCAACTAGTAGACCCGAGGAGTGAGAGATAAGAGAGCAGGCAGGAGAAAGGAAGTGGGAACGTGACTGAAAGGGGTTTTTTAGAGTGCTCCATGCATGCTGAGTTCTTATTACAGGAACGTGGGATCTAGAAGGGAAAGAAGGTTGAAAGGGAGTGGTAAATGAAGGTAGAGAAGGTAGAAAAACAGGCTGAACATGAATAACTGAATAGGTGTGAAACTGGGCACTTTTAGGGATACCAAATACGAGAAGGTCTGTGGTCAGGGGAGTTCGAGTACTACACCAATGCTGGAAATGGATGAGATGTAGGGAAGAAGAAAAAGAAAGCAAGAAAGAAAGGCCATGTTGGAGGTATTGACCCTGAAGGGGCATACAATCAAGCTTCAACCATGCAGCAAAAACTAATTGCCTCCTATTATGTAACTCAAATGGACCAATTAATAGCTAATTACCCAGAATGCTAACGATTCAGGTCGTGATGAAAATGAGGAAGGAATCTGGCAGCAGAGTAGTTCTTCTTGTGGCTCTTGAGTTTTTCAGTACTTTTAATTGCTGCATTTCAAAGCTGACAGTATAGGAAAATGCAAAGAATATTTTGTGCCACATTTCTATGTAGGGTACAAAAGAGCGCTGATGCTTTCGACAACCGAATAAAGAAACATGCCACAGCTAATCATTATATCTCATTCCTGAAGAGAGCTTGTCACGGTGGATTAGTGATGGTGCAGGATAACTGTATATCACTTAACCAGCCATTTCAGCACAGCAGACAGAAAATAGCGTCGATGAACTACTGTACGTACGTCTCAGAGCTTTCTGAACCCGCCGCAGCTTCATTGCTGTTCTGTATGCTGAGAATTTGATGTTGTTCAGATCCGCTAATAGAAGGAGAGATGGATAGAGAGATTAGAGAAAACAAACTCATCCTGCATGACTCCGCTATACCATTGAGAAATTAGACATCATGTGTCCCCCCTGTTTATCACACCACTGCAGAAATCATTAGTAGTTTACTGTGATAATATTATTATCTGTCTGTGTGCATGCATGCCTTTTTCTAAGCTGAACACGTGTATCTGACAGCGGGCCTATCTCCCCTGCAAGCTCGCCGTGTCACATCAGATTAATGGTAAAATACATGATGTCGTTTAATCACAATTAATTAAAGGCTAAGCAAGAAGCAATCACAGAGCTGGCAAATTGGGCCTCGCAGGTTAATGACAGTAGAGATGTAGTCCCTAAGGTGTTTGAAATAAAGGTCCCTTAATGAGCTATATGACAGGACCTTCAAAGCTGAAGCCCGGTGGTGCCGTGTTACTGGTTCTGCTGCAGCCCAGTGGGGTTCCTGGACGAATGAGCAAGAGGGTGTTTTAATTGTCTCCTTACTCACCCAACGCTTGATACAGTTCTGTCATCTTTGGATGGTCCCAGCATGTCGTCTGGGCCTGATGGCTGATGGAAAGAAGATTTCATTAGGAAGGCAAAGAATCGAGGTACTCATTTTCAGGCCAGAGAGGTAAAAATGGAGCACAAATGAGCCAAAGGGGTAGAGTCTGGCAGGTGTGGCAGACAGCAAAAGGAGTGAGATGAACGAGTAATGAGTAAGAGATAAAGAGGAGAAACAGAGGGCAGAATACAGTGACCATTATTTAGGATAAGACAAAAGATTGTAGGATTGGAAAGAGCAGACATCAAAAGTTTTGTTACACTTCAGCTCTCATGGAGACCCAATCACAGTAGCTTTAAAGACTTTCCTCAGAAAAACAATATAAAATCCAACTCATATCTGCATAAAGAAAATACATTTACACTTTTCTCTCCCAAGACTAGCTCGATGGGAACATTTAAATGTAGAAAATTTAGCATCTATAAAAGAGATTCAATAGAAAGAACAAGCACAGGAATATAAATGGGAAACTCCAAATGAGGAAGCCTGCCAGCCCAGGACCCAGGAGGCTTTTAGGGCAGTGCTCATCGTTTTACCTGTGCGAGCACTCACTGATTGGTACCCAGTGGAGTGCTACTCAGATGCTACTTCCACTCCCACTGGAATAGTAATATAGCCCATAAAGAACTGACTAGTGAACTAAAGCAAAACCCATGAAGCTTTGTTTCAAATGATTAAGAAGACAAATACTTTTAGGAGAACAAACTGTACCAATGTTTGCAATACATATACAATAGTGTATGAACACACTCCTGAACAAACATATCCACGGTTCAATTATGAAATCTATAACGCTCCAAAGATAAACAGTATTGATGAGGTAAACAGATAAATGAGTTCTTGGGCAAACAGGGCTCCCAGTGGCACAACAGAATTTCGTCTTAATCATTTAGAGTTGATCCACTCTTTAACAAATATTTGGCTAATGGGAAGCATTTGTTTCTAATCTAATGAAGGTTTATTATACTCCACGTGATGGATTTGCTTGTACAATGGATACATTTTCCCAAATTGACGCAGAAAAACTAGTTTCTCTCTCTACAATCGTTCTCAAGAGGAACACTGTGTGTTATAAGAGAGTTTATTATAGGAAAAAAATCTCTAGGCATTGGTTGGTTTTTGCAGTTAAGACCTCTTAATGCCGCCCACATCTCTCTATTTCCTTCAGTGATTCAAAGGGGCCTGGGTCTGGGCGTATGGCCGATGGCTTTTTCCCCCCCAGCTTATTTCTCTACCACAAAAATAATGACAAGTGAAGAGGAGATAGGCATAGCTTGAGTATGTGATTGACATGACAAGCATTAAGTGATTTTCTATTGCAGCTTTCATGTTGACTGACACTGACGTAGCTGGAGCAGATACAACTGAAACAAGCAAAAAACAAAAACCCAACATCAACAAAAACAAAAACAAAAAAACGTCCATTAAAGGAAACATCTAACATGAGCACGATAATGGAAATAAAATCAGTATGAAAATTCAGTGTAATCATTGAACTATGATGCAGGTACTCCATGTTTCACAGACTTTATTAGTTTGCTACATCTGCTACTACAGTTTGCTACTACATATTCAACTGTCCTTTCTCTCACTGTGAGATCTCAACTATAAAAAATAAGAAGATACAAAGCAAAGAACATCCAGTAACAGGAGGCTTTATATAGAAACAGTTTACTTCGAGACACCAAATGTTAAATAACTTAATGCTACAATTATTTTCTACCAGATTAGTTGTAGTTTGAGATGCAGTTTGGGTGATTCCCAGTCCCTGGCTATGGACTGAGGGATCAGTGTGTAAACCTGTGCATTCCTGCCATGTAAGAGTCTTTGGTCAACTATTCTTAAGAAATTATCACCAGAAACTGCAAAAAGCATGTTCTGCCATTGTTAGAGATATATTTAATGCCTTGTCTCTACATAATAGTGAATGACATTTGATCTGCAAGTGTCTCCATATTTTTTCTTTCTAACTTTCTCTTGTCAATAGAATTGCAAAGCCTTTGTCTGTTTTTGTCTGACGATGCATTCATCTTGCTTTAATAAACTCCTCTAGCATTGTAAATAGACAGCACTGACTAAGGCTTCTGTGATTAGTGTTCTGTAAAAAGTGAGCACAGAACATTTGGCCATACCTATAAGACCAGACGTAAAAATACTGCACCACAGGTAAAAATGCAATATGTCTACCAGCTTTGAAAAATAGCAAATGAGCCCAATTTTGATCTAACGACTTAATCTGCCGTGGAAAAAGTACATTTGCTCCGACAACACAGACACTGACCGTGAAGTTGCACTTACTTGATGTAGTAGGGCACTTTGTTTGGGGAGATAGCACGCTCCCATGGTATCTGCACCGAACCTGTACAAATACAGAGAGACAAAATCTATTTTGAAATAGGGATGTCATGCATGAACAGCCATTGTGCACAGTGTCCCTGTCAGCATGTCCAGACACCATATCCATTCAGGCCTTCTTAACAGAGCTAAACAGGCACAGTACAGCCAAAGAGACAAGTCTATTGTGTGGGATTTCCACAGAGTATTGGTTTGTTTGGCACGGCGTAATAGAATACTGGAGGTAGAGAAGACGGTGACACGGGATGACTGTAGCATTTAACGGTCCCCCCAAACGGAACCACAGGAGATTCAGCAAAGAATCAAAGAGGGTGCAAAGACAATACCAAATTACACTCCATGTCACTGCCCATCACTGTTTAATGACATGGGACAATGCAGACCTGTGTGCTCTGTATCTATAAAACACACCAAATCACATTAAAAACACTAGCACATAGGTGAAGTCAATAATTGATCATCTTGGTAGTTAGTTGGACATCTACCACTCACCCTAACAACCCTTCCAAAGCAACAGCACAGTAGCAGTGCTCCTAACAACCTGCAAAACTTTTGACCGGCTTCCATCTCAAAGCTTCCCAGATCACATTGTAATCGCTAGAACAGGCCTGATACACGGAGGCAGCACCTGCACCTTAAAAGACCCAAAGGACTCACTGCCAACTTCTCCATGCCAGACACATCTCAGGACTGAGTCCACGCCTCAGTGCGTCAGAGCCGTTTTTGGCAGCACAGGGGGGAACTACACCAGGCAGGTGGTTTTAATGTTTGAGCTGATCACAGTACACACAGATACACACCACAGCTGAAGTAAAAGTACTAATATCAGACTATAAATATTCCACTATAGGGCCTAATCATGCTATGAAGACTAAATATACTCGTCTTGACATAAGTGTAAATATTACATCATTATTCGCCAAACCTATTTTTTCTAATATCTGCTTTTGGGGAAAGTTTCACTTATTCGTGTATCGCACCACTTCAGAAATTGGGTCGTACTGCTAGCAACTAAAATATATTAAGTGACTCTACTAGATACAATACAGCTTTTTTCTTCAGAATCACAAAGTAAATTATTTTGAATATTCTTAATACTTAACAGTTTTGTGTCAACAGAAATTGTGTGCATATATATGCATATCCATGTCCTATATGGAATATGAAACAAGCTGAAATATAGGCATGTTGGTGCATAAAACCACATAGACATAAACCCAGACATCTCTGCAGGGCATAGTGGGCTGAGCTGGCAGTGAAGTAGTGCTATATAAGCCCCAGTGTGGCATCTCTGATCCAGCGTGACAGCAGTAAATCTGGATGGGGTTGGTGAGGACACTGGAGACACACAAGTACACGCCAACACTTCAGATGCACTTGCACAGAGAGATCCCTGCATCATTCAGCCTCTTCACTTCATCAGTTTAAACTAGGCAAGGTAAATCCAATTTTTCAGCCCCCTACAGCCCCACCCCCACCCCTACCTTCCTGCTACTCCTTTGTAGTCTTTGAAGAGCAGTAGGTAAAAGAAAAGACAGAATTCACAAATATGTATCCCTGCTCAAATGAGAGCAATGACTCTTGTGATGAGCTTCACCGGGAATGCTCGTCACAGCAGCGTGCTAGAGATGATAAAGACAGATGCACAAAAGCCTCCCAGCTCCACCTCTAACCCAAATGCACACACAGCCCAGTGCGGGCACACACACAAACACAGCAATTAATAGTCTTATCACCATTAAACTGTAATACACCTAGGCTTCTTTTCTCTGCCTCGGCACAGGGTGGTACAGAATGGTGCAACATGAAGCACCAACTTCAAATAGCAGAAAATGGCTCTTACTGGAAAGGAAGTGCTGCGATCCGGGGCCAAAGTCTCTATGTGCATCCTGGAGCTGCTTCAGCCGCTCCTCTATGGAACCCTGAGGACACACGCAAACACACACATGCAAAGTCAAATCAAAGGGAACCGTGCTGTTCGTCCCTGCACCACAAAATCCCCACAAAAGAAACGCACACACACAGACCACCTGCTTCTCCTCCATTAGTTAACCGCGGAATATAAATTATGTCTTTTTTTTTATCTGCTGCTCCTCTTGAAGGACTTTGAGAGCCTTTGAAGAGCACGAGGTAGGAAATGTAGACTGATATTAGAAAATAATATGTTTTGTTGAAACAAGAGCAGTAGCTTCTGGATGCAGTGTCAGTGCAGCTGGGGGGGAAAGGAGGAAAAGAGGATGACATGAGTGAGAGAGATAGACGAGTGCAAGAGCTCACGTGTGCTGGGTAAATAATCACGGAGACCGTGGAGTTGACAAAATTAAGTTTGCCACTGCCTTTGTAAAAACATTTCATCAGTTATGTTCCCCACCAAATGGGATTTAGTCTGCCTAATCCTGGTTTATTTGAAATATATTGGATTTGGCACTTGAATCGTTGTCAGCTGGATGTTGAAACGCATCCTCAAACAATGGGAGGTAAATCCACTCTGTGTGAGGTAGACAGATAAATTGAGAAAAAGAAACGAGTGGGAGACTGTTAGACTCCAAAAAGATGCACCTGCAGTGGGATATAATTTGTAAAGATAGATATATATTAAGTTAACATCTCCCGGTGATATGTACACATATCATTGCTCCCCTGTGTGATTTAAATTGGTTGGGACTAATATAGAGCACTGTCAATGTGCCGAGGAGATACAACTGCCAACTGTTCTGTGTTGTAAAATCTATTTGCTGTACAGGCAATTTGGGTTGCCATAAGGAAGACAAATGACTAAATTATCCATGATCGACAAATATTAGCAAATCAAATTTTTGCTAGCGTCAGTCCAGCCAAATAAACAGGGTACAGGATGTGGCTGGGATTTAAAATTTATCATTTTAATTAAGACAGCAAAACGTGACTCCAGAGAGCGCGACAAAGGAGGAGGTTTCTCCATTCATTTCAAATTAATTGAATTGAATTCAGTTTTTATTTTTAAAGCACCAAATCACATGAATAGGTACTTTATATTGTTCGCTAAAGACCCTGCAGGATTGTTAGTCCTCACCAAGATACCACATCTGCGCATCTCAACTCCCTTATTTTTATACTGTGAATGCAGAAAGACAGCAGCTCAACTAAAGTACAAGCTAGGCAGCTCAAACAAGATTGAAATGATTTTCTCTCATTTTTAACATCTATCTCTTCAAATGTTGCTTGGGCCCTACTACAATCACAGAAAATCTGAAGGAAATCTAAAATCTGGGAGATGAATATCTGCTGGTGTCTATGGATACTCAAAATCTGTTTACCACACTGTACATCAGATAAGCTTTCATCTACCTTCATTTACCACCTAAATCAAAGACGAGAGGGCACACGAACTGTGCGGCACATAGCTGCTTCAAAGATATACGTAGCAGGAATAGTTGCTGTGAAAGAACTTTTGCATGGAGACTCCTTTTACAATTTATGGACATAAATTAGGAGCAAGATAAGCCAAACCCTGCTCTTTCTTCATATACCAAATTGAATAAGAATGTAATGTAAGAATCTAATATAAGAATGCAATAATACTCAACAATGCTTCTTAAATGAGTAGAGAGGAAACACATTGTAGATTTGCATTTGATTTTGTACTTTTGAACACCATGTTTAAGAAATGGCTACATACACTTAGGTATGATTATTGATGGTTGGTTCTGGAGTAAGCTTGTTAGGTTTGGCTGTGCCAGCAGGGGGAAACTTAATTTTTTTTTACTGTAAAATCTCAGTGTAAGCAATTAATTAAACTGCTGGTGTTTAAATTCTGGTTATGACGACTTTCTCTTTGGGTCTGAGCAGGATTTGAAGATTCCCAGTGGTCTCACACCATCTTTAATTTTTGTACATGTTGTGGTTCCTGTCAGCTTCATCAAGCCATAACCTCCCACTTGTAGTGGGACAGTTTGGAGCCAAGTGGAAAGTGATTGGTGATGAGTGATGAGAATTAGCACCTCTAAGTGGGAAAGGGAGGGATTTTGTGGAAGAGTTCTGGTATCTAGGGATGGTGTTTATGAGTAGGGGTAGACTGATGTGGGTAATTGTCAAACAGACTGGTAAAGCATTTGCAGTGATGCGGCATAAAGTAGTATAATGTGAATATTTAATTGCTTTTGTAGATTAGGCAACCCAATCTGAATAGCACGGCTGGAGGGTAAACCATCAATAGTCTGTAAATGGTTGTGCGTTAACAGTACTGGGCACTGCTGCAATCTAATGCCACCTGTCAGAGTTAGCACTTTCAGCATGTTTTTTGCATGTTTATTGAGGGTGAAAAAAGCTGCTTTGTGTGGACCTCATCTCTCCCTTTAGCCTCGTGTTTTATTCCTGTCACTAGGCTAATGCTAGCTGTGACAATGGATGACTGGGGTTTTCAGCACGTGTGAATGTTTTAAACAATCATCTAAATTTCTCTCATTAACTCTTACCAAAGAAAAATACATCTACAGCAGAAGTGGTGTAGGTTACTAATGTATAGAAATAAAGACTCTGTGGGAGTATCTTACTGGTTTGCAAGCAAAGGCCAGTGAACTTAATTAGTTCACCACTAAAAAGACATATCACAATGACATGGTACCTGATAACAAAGTACAAGCTTTGTCTTACACCCACACATCCACTGCTTGTATTACTGATTGTAGGGAGTATATTCTCTACATTAAAACATTTCTGCAAAGAAGTTCACATTTTTCCGGAGAGCTATTTTTGAAGCTTTGTTGTGTCATCTACCCACCTAATCTGTTTGGTTCTGAGTCTCATTGTTCACTGATAACACATTTAAAATTTAACCATATTTAGGATTACATGCTTAGAATTAGAATAGGGGGTTGCTTGAAAGCATTTCAGTGACAGTCTATAGTATTGTAAGCATCATTTAAACAAGTGGAAAACCATTGAGTAGTTGTGGAAATGTTACATTAAGGTGCATGAAAGGGAAAAATCATTCAGAAAAATCATATTCACCCTATATTACTGTACAATAAAAGAGAAAAAAAATCATGGAAGTTGAACTTATTTTGACGAGATATTTCTGTACCAACATGGTGGGTGGACTAACTGACAGACAACTATTGCCATAGAGCATCTACCTACAAGTTTTCAGGCTAGTTATTGAGAAAATCTTTAGAAAGCACTGACACATGATTCTTACAGGGCTGCATTATTATTGTTTATTTGTTATTTCTTTCAGTCCCACAGAGAGCCTGGAAAAAAAAATCTCTTGCTGACAAATCAAAGGCACGGCTTCTCTATAGTGGTCTGTTCTGTTTTGTTTTGTTCTGTCCATGAAGTGCTCAGAGCTACGGACGCAATCTGAAAGTCACACTGAGACAAGTCACAGCGAACGTGCAAAGTGGGTGCTAGGAATTAACTTCTAAGAATAGTTTAACAGACACTGAAAATCATCATGCTCAGAGTGGAGACACCTCACGAGGAAACAAGGCTGGAGTGGCAATCATCATGTCAGGGTGTGGAAGAGGTGTCATGACAGTTATCTAATGGGAAGGGGATGTTCTCACAAGAGATGCAGTGAAGGCTGAGAGTTTTGTTGTGCTTGCAGGAGTGTTACTAGGTTACTGATGGCGGGTAAAGCCTGTGCTTGAAAAACACTGCAGTTAAAGTAATGCACAGTAGATAATGCATCAACTAAGCATTCTGCTAAGCACTGAGAGGAAGCCAAGTTCAGTTCAATTTTTAAAGGGGGTTAAGAGTAAGTGCTTTCATGGCACTGATGAATTACCCTCTTCATTTAAGTGCATGGGTTTAAATATATGTTCATCTCATTGGTGCACTGATGTACACTCACTGCACACTTTTCCTATTAGAAACACCACCAGATGGATAAAGCTGTTGTATGCAGTCAAGACAGACTCTGTTGTCATTGGTACATTTCTTACCAATTGTGCCCTACACTGACGTGATTTTATCACATTATATTCTGCAGATTTATGCTATGAATCCATTCCACCACAATGGCACTAAAATAACTATAACCATGCAGAATATTGTTATAATAATATAGAATACCATTAGTACACATTAGCTTGATGGCTGGCTTGGGTAAAGGCTGTGACACCACTGACAGACAGCTAGAGTGAAATGGAGCATTAGAGTGAATAAAATTATAGATTTCTCCAAATGTGAAAATCGCGGCAAATATTTGCGATCAAGTGAGGACAAAAGTCTGGTAAAATATATAATTTAAAAACAGAAATGTTCCGTATTGTTTTACATTCTTCCTTATAATGTCGTTTCAGTTCATTTAAGTTTGCAGGTATTTGTTTATGCACAGCTCCTTTAAGCACAGCATCTCAATCAGGTCGAGGTCTGGACTTTGACTGGGCTTATGCAAAAGAATGGATGAAAATGATTAAAAATCACGGTAATGCAAATTTGCTGCTGTTCTTGGGAACATTGTCCTGCTGCATGACATGATTTTGACACATTTGACTCAAGAATCCTTGGCTATACAGAGGAGGTCATATGCAACTCAGTGCCTGCAAGGTGCCCAGGTACTGAGCTTGGACTGGTAGTGCTGGGATGCCCACCTCTGGCATTTAGTTAACACGCACAGGAGCGCCACAGACCAGGAAACTGTCAAAACCTCTGCTGTTATAGAGGTGGTCACATTTCATGAAGTGCTGCTAATCATGTGCTTTTGATTAGCAACACCTGGCTGCTATATAATTAATATAAAAAAATACAAGATATGAAACCTGTGATTTAAAAAAAAGGCTGTATTTCAACAAGAAGGGAATAATATATAAAACAGGAAACGGAGAGGAGAAACAACTCCACAAATTAGTCAGTATTTTACAGCAGGAGTGTTGTTTTACTTTTTTTCTTCTTCTTGTTTTATGATTGATTTCACACAAAGTCACTGTTAATGAAAAAATTGTACACTAAAAATGAAAGAAACAATACATGTTTTATGAAGTCCCCCTAAGGTTTTAAAGCTTCTTAAGGTTTTTTAACCTCCTCCAAGTGGGTAGGAGGCACTCATTACTTTTTCCCTATTGTTATGCCTTCAATTGTAATGGTTTAGGGCTCTTAAGCTTATGAAGGTTATGAATGACTCTAAATAATTGTGACCATTAAACATATTTAATAACAAATGTATCTACATTCCTGCTCATTTCCTTAGTTTGAGCTCCCTTAAAAAGAGAAAGAGAGGGAAACAATGAAAAAACGAGCTCATCACAGGAATGAAATGCCATTGGAAAAACAACAGATGTTCTTAAAGCAGGTTAATATTGTGATTAGTATGTCAAGGCTGCTGGGATTTGATACATTTACATGCTCCCAATGCAAATCCAACATTCACTCAGCCAAGTTTATATACTATTAGTACGAGTTTTGAAACTTATTTTTATTCTGTGGGAAAAGAAAAGACAAAAACCAACGTCACTGCAAAAATAACGAAGAAGAAATCAAAACTTCAAGCGCAACTTGGTTTCATTTAACACATTCTATAAATATTCTACATTTTGACCTTAAGAATGTTTTATTTTCCCTGAGATTTATAAGCAATAAGCATACAGACGGTGAAAACAGCTAAATAGACTGCCTCTAAAGCTCAAAATACATTTACCAACACATCCAACCAGCTTAATAATTTTAAGGCAACTTTTCTATGAGACTCACACACAAACAGTAATGTATAATGACACTGTACTTTGGCTGTGGATTTTTTAACTAATCAAATAGCTATATTTCTCTATCCAGTTTTTTCACTTAGATTTGATCTAATCTGATAAATTTTCCCAAACAAACATATGTTCTAAAATTTTATACTCTTTCTTTAAAATTACCAATCTTGTGATGTTGTTATCCAGTGGCTTCAACCGTTCTGTGAGTTAAGTGAGAGATACATCATTGATCTTTCAGCCTGCAAACATACTCTGATCTTCCTCTTAAATGGTATGAAAACTCTTCATCACGCACACGGCCCCTCATCAATGTCCAAAAGCACACCTCTGTGCTCAAAAGATGTGTAAAACATAAAACAGTTGGAAGCCAGAAGTATAGACACCATTAAAAGTCCAAACATTGCACATGGAATCACTCTCTTATGTCCTCTTGAATGTGACTGCTGCACAACCTGCTGCTGACAGAGTCAAACAGGCACTATGGACCCAGTAGTGAACTCTACCTGAAGCACTTTCCATCTGCTGTTGAGATGCTCCAGAGCACGGGCATTCTCCATCGATAAATGGACGTCGGAGATTGCCAGCTGGTGGGCTAGATCATTGATGTGCTTCATGCCCTCTTTCACCTGGGTCAGTTCCTCCTTAAATAACTGGATGGAGCATGAGCGAGGACAAGAAAAACAGAGGACCACAGGGAGTTGGACGTAAACAGGAGTAGTGGGAAAAGAGAGGGGGGAAACAGATTAAATACAAAATATTGAACAACATCAGACATAGATAGAATTATAGCGCAATCCAGAAACATCCAGTCTGGACCAACTACATTTAAATTACATTTTTTTTAAAAATCAATGGAAACTTGATCCGTTATAGCTTTCTGGTCTGTTTTAGAAAGAATTTGGCAGAAAGCCATGTTTGAATGTCTTAAGATCAGAAGAGAGAACAGTACTGAAACTGAACCAGCCCCTTTTTATAGTGTGTAAACTGAGAAAACCAGAAAATTTGTAAAATAACTAAGATGGAATGTGAGTATATGCATGCCAGTGTCCCGTGCATTTTGCATTGTTGGTCGCAGTACTGTGCAATATTTCAAAATCTGGTTTTGATATGATACCAAGTAGATACAAGGCCACTATCCTAAAGGTAGCTTACATAGGGGAGAGCAGAGCATATGAAACGAAAGCACCATTAATTTTCTAAATCCCAATACATTTTCATGACCATGATTGTTGCTTTCCACCGTTAATTAGTTAAAACAATAAAGCACACATTTCACACTTTTTCACGTGTTTTGAAACACTGTTTTTTGTAGCTCTGGAGTGGAAATAAACTTGGCCAGAAAGTACTTTGGGTCAACTTCTGTTGTTTTCAATGTGCTATATAAACAAAATAGTCCAGGCATTTTCATAGTTCACATTTGCTTCATTTATTTTTTCCCCCAACTGCAATGAAATAATTCATTTATCATATTTCAGTGGGATGAATGTATTCAGTCAAAGGGAATCATTCTGCTACAGTAACAATAATGATGAACACTAAACCTGTGAAAGTTAGCTAATGCTGAAGATCAACGCGAGTAATAACTGAAACATCATTTTCACCACTATCCGCGTGTTCTTTGCCTCTCTGAAGTACAACTACTTGTCTACAAGCACTCGTCACTTTTCACAGTGAAACATGGTGATTGCAGCTGTAAGTTAAACTTTTACTTTGAAGGGAAATGGTTCATTTTCAGTTTTCTTCACCCTCACAGTTTCTTCACATTTGCAGACAAGTCGATACCTTCCATGAAAACTATGGGCAATCTGCTCACAAGCCAGTGTTTTTATTTTGTTGACCAATCATTTCTCATGCAGAATGCGCTCAATTGCTTCTTTTGATGTCAGAAAATTAATCCCTGAACCTCTCAAAATATGCTACCCCAGCAAAAATGAAGAGTTAATAAAAATCATTGGAAATATGAAAAACAGTAAAAAATAAATAAATAAATACATAAATAAAATCTGATATTTTATTTTTACTTTTACAAATTATGTAAGTATTTCTTTTTCATGCAAGAAGAGTTATTAAAATCTTTTTATCAGTTAGTCTGTATATAATATAAAAGTTATATTTGGATTTTGAGTGTTGATCAGATGAAACAAGACTAAAAAAAATGTAACTTTAGGATGTGTGGAATGTAGAGTAGATGCTGCAGATCTACTCTACATTTGAATGCAAAAGTGTCTAGTGTACTTTTATAATTGCATCCTGTGTGCATCCATGTGTCTGTTTTTGTATATGCATGCACCCATGTGTAAGCACAAGGGAGTAAAGGAGTACAGATGACGCCAACTGACAAGCCTGCCCTAAAGACTGAGCTGAACATGTGCTGGCTGTGACAGGAGTCCAAACAGTGACATGATTATTGTGAAGTGCCCTCGCTTCTAATGAATAGCGCCGCACAATTACAGGCAGCGGCAACAGAACCAATGACCTGTCATTTGTTTAACAACATCTATTCAGCTGAGATTTGTAACTCCTGCCACATCGCAGTGTCATTTTGAAGGGCCTTGTCATCATCTGTCAGATTACAGCCTTTCTGGCAGGAATGTGCATGCAGGCAACAAAAAACAATCACTTTAAAGGAACACAGCTTGAAACAGATCACCTGTTTATGCAGGAGGATCGCATAATTGTGGTTTTTAGAATTGAAAAAAAAAAAAAAAAAGCTGGATGTCATTTTTTTGATGTTTGTTTGAGACATGTTGCAATGTGTGCTTTTTCAGAGATAGCCAGAGGCGATAATCTCAAAGGAGACAATTCGTTTACTCTACAGGTAAACCCAATTTAGATTAGTGAGGGAGAGATAAGAGAAAAAAAAAGAGCCGAGAGTGTACTGCAGATCGGTACCTTGGTAGCATCTATGTGGTCCTGTAGAGAGTCAATGAAGAGGTCTCCAACAGGCTCCCAGGCATCCCTCACCCCCTCTGCCTGCTCCAAGGCCCCTGCAAGCTCTTCCATTGCAGCCTGGATCTGAAGAAGACGCTCCAAAGTCCTTTCCATATGTCTGGAGGTTTTGTAGAAAATGCAACTTTTTAAAGTTAACTACCCGATCAATTAAAATCTGGAATCAGTGTGAGGAAATAAATCAATCAAAATCCATGGAGCATGCAGTGAAACAACCCATTTATCCAAATTTACAGGCTGTCATTTCAATAAGGCAGTGTATATAAATATATATTTCATTCCACCAGTTCTAAATGGCTTTTGTGCAAAAACAAGTTTCGATATAGAGAAAAGTGAGCTCTGAATTTTCACGACTTCAAACCTTGATAAATGTGTTTTCATAATTGTTTCTGTAATGGATTATAGCTGCCACATTTTGTAATCAGGTTATGGTAATTGTATTACATGAAATATATTGCTACATAAACCTGCTGTGGAGGCACACACACACAGTCATGGGAAGAAACAACTCTTGGCTTTAAAACCATAAAACACACACATACAGGCATTGTTCTCTTGTATGGATGTATGATCTTATTTTTTGATAAAATAAAAAAGTTTTATTATAAATATACACCACAATCTCATTCTTTTAAACAAACACAGTGGCTGTAGCTCAGGAGGTAGAGCAGATCACCTACTGATCAGAAGGTTGGTGGTTCGATCCCTGGCTCCTCCAGTCAAGTATCCTTGGGCAAGATACTAACCCCAACTTGCTCTCCGATGCATCCATCGGAGTATGAATGTGTATGAATGTCGTTAGAAAGCACTAAGTGTAGATAAAGTGCTTGTGAGATTGGGTGTGATTGGGTGAATGAGGCATGTTGTATAGAGCGCTTTGAGTACTCCGTGAGAGTAGAAAAGCACTATATAAGAATCAATCCATTTACCAATTTAATTGCTCTTTGAACCTTTTCCATTTCATTTTTTATCTACTTCAACTTAATTTGTAGAGCTCATTTTCTCTTTTTGCTAAATTTCTAAACACAGTAATTTCCTAAAACTTTAATCTTTAACAGCTGACAAAGGTTAACCACAAATACAAGACAGATTTAATTTCTTAAACATGATTCAGAAATTCAGAAATGATCTAATTTACCCAATAGCAGAGTAAATTGACACCAAGAATGGGTAGAAATCATCTAAGACGAAAGGAAGAAAAATGTGGAAAAAACCGTCTTGAAAAATTAATTTTTCCTTTTCCATGTTTATGTTTCATATTTAAAACTCCATACAATTATATACTCACAGGCCAATTCATTAGTTACCAGCACTGGGTGTAACGTGCTATGTTTAACATCAGAAGACGTTTACAGTACGGTCCTAAAGGAAATGCTCTGCATAAGCTTGGTTGTAACAAATGGTTATTTGAGTTATTATTGCCTTCCACTCAATTTAAGCCAGTCTGTCCATTCTCTTCTGACCTCTGTTATCAACAAAACAACTTCTCTTTTTCTAATGATTCTTTGTAAACACTAGAGATGGTTGTGTGGGAAAATCACAGTAGATCAGCAGTTTCTAAAATACTAAGACCACCAGATTTGGTGCCAGATCACTTAAATCACCTCTCTTCCCCATTTCCTCTGATGCTTAAATTAAATTTCTGAAGGTTATCTTGACCATGTCCAAATGCCCTCAGTTAAGTGCATTAATAAGCAGTTAAAGAGGCGGTTCAGATGAAGTGTACTAACAATCTTCAACTATCACAATCTCGAATATTTGCTGTATATTACATGTAGATTGTATTTTTGCAGATTGCACAGTATGCCCTGAACAATGTATTGTAATGAATGTTCCATGCTGTTTTTACAGACTATTGTTTTCAGCATCGATTAAATTATTTTTAAAAAAAGAAAGAAAGTAATTGCCACATGGCTATGATGACAAAAAACACTTGCTAGATATGGTCTGTGGACCCTGATTAAGACTTAGAGTTTATGCCAATTTGCTTGAAATATAAACTTAACATATCACTCAGTTTTCTGTGGTAATACTTGCACTACATGATATCTACTTCTCTTTTATCTCTTTTGGTTTTGTTTTTTGGTTTGTTTTGCTTTGTTTTTTTAATGAAACAATTTTATTATTTGATGTTTGGTGTTCCCAGAAGTGTCGGAGGTTTTGTGAAAGTAGTTTGAAAATTGTTTTTTTTTTTTGATTATTTGAGAAATAGGAAATGGTTTCAACCAATCTGCTTAAGTAATTCTGAGAAACTGTAATATAATTATGACAAATATGCATTTCTTTTTCCTTTTTCCATTAACTCCATTCCATTATCTCTGTCTTTATCTGTCTTGTTCATTATACATAGACTACAGAGTATACTGCGCGGACTCACAAAAGCAAAAAGAATAATCACATATGCCACACCTCTCATTTATATTTAATCATAAGCGAGCTTTAGTCACTCTTCATGACTAAAAGAAAAATAAAGTAATGAATAACAAGTTGTCCAATAGTTTCTCAGGCACAGAGACCACAGAATTTGTTTTATTCACTGATGTTTTGTCATTACTAGTTTAATTTAAAAACACTAATTACTAAAATTGTATTGGCAAGGCCTGCAGAGGACACAAATACTTATATTCTGAAGAAAGATCTAAAAATAATTTTCCTTGTACTCAACTTGATTAAAAATTATGACAGACAAAGAGTACAGAGTCCCAGTGGTGGAATAAATGAAGGGACGGATAATAACCCAGTAAATCTACAGCGTACTTGAATAGAAGTATATATGAATTATCAGCAAAATGTGCTCATCATACTAAAAACTGGCCATTGTGAGCAACATTATATTGATTGAATTATGGAATGTGTAAGAAGGCTTTTACTACTGTATCGGGTAAGGATTAAGCCAAAAAACCCCACAAAAAAACAGTTCTACTATGCTATCTTGAATTCCTCTAATCTTTCTTTAATCTCTTGGGGGGCTTAATCAATTATTTAAACAGAACTAAGTTCAGAGACTAAATGTATCTTTGGTAAATTTTCTAGCAACTCCTAGATATCTGAAATATGACAAGCTGTCAGATAAATGCAGTAAAGTAAATTTTACCCTGGAGTTTTGTGGAAGCAGAAGGTGCCATCCAGTGGGAATACTAAAGCACAAGTATTTCAAATTCACAATTAAATAATCCTGATAAACTATAGTAAACAATCCGAGTATGGTTTCTTTTCACCAGTTCAGAAACCACCCTTTATCAGAACAAGATATTTTATATATATATTACAAATAAAAGAGTCTAACCTGTGGCGGTCCACACAACGTGCTGTCAGTTTTTCCCACAGGTCACTGGCTACGTTCGCCTGCTTCCACACAGAGCGGCTCACATTCAAGATCCGCCGGCGTGGAGACACCTCTGTGGAAGATGGAAGAGGTTTGATGGGGTCATGCGGAGGTAACAGCATAAAGGTGCAAAAGAAGAAGTAATAAACGGGAGCATACGGAGAAATAACAGGGTGAAGAGAAGAACGGGGGGTTAGAAGTCAGCCAAGAGAAGAGTAATGATTTAAGAAGGATGGCATATCAACTCGATGAATAGAAACAGGGAAAGAGAAAGGCAGGGGGCCGCTCATGTTGGGGAACACAGTAAGGTTGATTGCTAGAGTATTCCCTCAATGAGCAGCCAGAGGTGAGAGCCAAACACTACAAAGAGGATGTAACCGTGGAGAACCAGAGGAGCATGCTGTATTATTGATCTGAGCAGATGGTACTTTAGAGGTGGTGAACTAGAGCTAATTGGTCCTGACCCACACATTTTCCCAAAACTCAGTGTGACACGAGAGGACGGATCACTGCTAATGACTACTAATGGAACGTTTCACCTGCATGGGTCCTACCAAAGGAACTCAACTAAGGGGGGGTGTATGAGTATGACATTTTGGCTGGAGCAGCAGTTGGCACAGCCGATGGAGGGAGCAGACCTTTTCCATCGGTCAGGGTCTCCTCGGGCTCCTGGAAGGGGTGCTGAGCCAGAAATGCCTGGGCAGACTCCAAGACAGAGTAGATAAATGGCCCACGGGACTTGACATCCTCCATGAATGCCTGCAGGGATACAGAGATGGAAAAATGTAAAACTATCTCCAAACTTAAGGGCTTTTTCCTCAAAGGACGATGAGGAAGACATGGAGCTGCATCTACTCTCAGAGCATTCTAATACTTAATTATGCAAAATAAATCATCAAATAACTGAAATATTATTATTATTAGAAAATATTATTTCAGTTATTTGATAAATGACATTAATCACCAATCATTGTAACCTCTGGGCTCTTAAACTGCTTTTTTGAAGTTGTAATGTCAAACTTTTTCTGGCTTAGTAAAAAGTAGAGATAGATTGGATATTGGTCCAGTGGTGTTAGGCATCAGAGACAATGGGCAGATGCATGGTTCATCTGTTCAGTTCAGGTCTATGTTGTTCTGTGTTTACTTTGCCATGTGACAGTAGCTGCTCTCAGCAGAGCTAGCATCAAGGAAGCAAACAGCAGGCGGTTTAGAGGTGTATCACAGTTTTCTATCTTTGCGAATGGTTTTTACTTAAACTTTAAACTGTGATCAGAGTGAATTGACATGACTCAAAAACATCCAGCGATGACAATGGTTGTTGATTTACTTTCACTTTCATCATGTTCACTCATAGATTTTACCCGAGGAGCTAGAAGGTCACTGGTTTAGTGTAACAGTTGTTGGTAAGCTTTTACCACACTTACAGTAATACTGTATACTGTGTTGTTGTCAGTGCCATTAATTATTATTTCACTAGTGTGAGGAGGAAAAGGGAGAATCTACTGTGGCTGTAAATGACAGCAGTTTGTACCCTAATGTCTCTCACTTTGATCTGAAATACAACCAGTGTAGTCAGTCTAGTTGCTCCTTCAGCTCCTGGTACTTCTCTATTTTCTCGTGCTCCTTCTTTCTCATGTTGCTGTCAGCTACAATTGCGTCTCTTACAACTGCAGTCTTCTTCTCATTGTCAACCACTTCTATGTCTGGTTCACTGGCCAACAGCTGCTTGTCTGTCTGGACCTTGAAGTCCCACAGGACCTACGCAATCACTTTCATGGTCTCCCATTGGGAATTGGGGACTTCTAAAACACATGCACCACAAATGTTCCTGTACACTATCTCAGTCACTTGGTTGTGCCTTCCAGTGTGTGGAAAAAGTAACATAGAAAACTAGTCGAGGTACACAGCACTAGCCTTAAGTAACTGTAATCTACTAGTAATACCAGACCAAGGATTTTTTGAATGCAAGTCAAACAACTTTTATATGCCATAAAAATCATCCAAAACACAAAATAGAAAGAAGTTTACATAGTAATGATCACCAGCTGACAAGTCTACCCAAGCCTAATATCAAAATATCAGCAAAACCGACTCTATTTATTTATTTTAAATCAAATTCATTTGGATTTACTTAAGATACTCAATAACAGGGTAACTATGAGCAAAGTTATTTAAACATATCTGAAATCTGGATGCTGGAGATAAGACTTTATGAAAGTTTCTCTTTGTGAAATCACCAGTGGGACAAGTAAAAATGTAGCAAGAAACCCTCTGAGTATACTGGTTAGAGCAAGGGTGTGTTTGACGTCTATGAATTTTTCACTTGGTGAGAATAAATATTTTATTTTTTCCTTCAGAGATTGCATAACCTTCCTTAAAGATTACAACATGCCACACAGATTGTTTAGCTAACCTATTTAAGAAACACTAAATGCCGTACATAAAATTAACTTGCTCAAATGCATGGGTTACTTAACACAATCACTAAACACACATACACACACACACACACGTTCCAGTGAAGTTACACAGCTCTCTGCTCGTGATGAGAGCCCAGGGCGCATAGGACTCTACTGGGTGCACTGGTCATCTGCCCTTCAAGCACAGAAGAGCCAATTAGCTCAAGAGCTCAGCTCCACTGGGTCACATTCAACAGTACTCACTATGCAAATTACAGACAAGGAGTCCAGTGTGTAAGAAAGCGCAAACACATATACACACCTTCACTATTACTGAGGAGATAGCCAGAGCCTTCCTGGGGCCTCAAAGAAAGCCAACGTGTCAACCTTCTCCATTCTTCTGCACTAATCTTTGTTCTGTTTAAAACATAGCGCAGGTGTGAGAATTAATGCCAGGGATATTTCCTCTCTTCAGAGTAATTTATTTAGGTGAAGCCAATGTTCTCAATCCTCTTACGGTATAAAGAGATTACATTTTCAGCTAAAAATCTACATTACTAGCTGGAATTAGCAGTGCTGTGAGCCACTGCAGGGACAGTGTTTCAGTGTCTATGAAAATCCCCAGGACCAGAGCCCGGCAGGCCTGATAACAGGCAGCGAGTAGAGTGAAACAGAGAGCCCCAAATGAAACACCAGCAAACACCGGCCGCCACCATGCAAACATGCAAAAGTGTGGCACGACGGGGAGCTGCGGCAAGAGATAAGATTCCCAGTGCAACAGTCTTGAAGAAAACCTGCTTTCTGTCTTTTTCCTCTTCCTCTCTCACACTCTTTCTCCAAGCGCAAATTCCCTCCTTAACCTTTCATTCTCGCCTCGCCTCCTTCCTTTCCTTTACCCACTTTTCATCCTCTCTAGCTCTCTATTCTTTCCGTCGTCTCTTTAGCTGCTTTGCTGCCCAAAGAGGAGCTGAGCCATGGATTCCCTGAGCCAGCTGTCATGTTAAAACTTTAATTCCAGCTAAATTTCACACTCAGAGGCTTCATCTTTGGTTGAAGGAACATTAAGAGCGAAGTCTTCAGATCAGATTAAGATACATAATGCATGGCGGAGAAAAAGCCAGGGGGAGGAAATAACTTCATTGACTTGGTCTAAACATTTTGACTCCCTTTACTCATCCTGGATGCTCCTTTTCTATGTGCTTCTGACAACACAGAAGTAGATGAATTTTCATTTCATTTTCCTTTTGCAGCTGCTGCAGACACACAAAATCCTTTCCAATGCCAAATTGCTCAGTCGTCCCAACACCGAAGCACGCACAGCCATACACTATTTCCCCCAATACGTATCTTACCCTTCTGTCACTGCCCCAAATATACACACAGCAAATATGCTCCCAAGCCAGGGCTCATGCAGATGTAGAGACACACATACACAAGTGTAATACAGTGAGAACTCCACTCACACACAACAACATCAGAATAAATCCACTTAAGATCAATAATTCACATTTCTTAAAACGCTTTAATTCTCTATAGAAAACCGAAATGCAATTTCCCTCTCTGCTTTGTCGGAAAAGTTTTAGAACGACCAGACGCTCGGGAAGCGGAGGCATCACAGATTATAAAGGCATGCTGTGCTGAAAATGGGACATTCGAGGAGAGAGGAGAGGAGCAGAAAGGAGAGGAGAGGAAAGGAAAAATTGTACATTACATCCTAGTAAGGATATACTAAAAATAGATTATAGTAAATGTTGTATTTTACAATGTTGTAATATATTGTAATTGTAATGTATGTCTTATAAGAGATGGATCTCCCATGTCTCATGATTTATTCATGAGACATGAACCCAACATGACCCTTTTAGCTTTTTCTGATGTAACACAATTATAAGAATTAATTATAAATCACATAAACATGCAATTTGTTCGAGAAAATGCAAAAGCTTTATTTTCCTTATGGGTATAAACCCCCATGTAAGTGGTAATTAAAGAAAGAGAAAAAAATACAGTTGGGGTTATAAAAACCTGTCGAGGGGTAGGAGAAAATACACATAAGAGTGACTAAGAAAAGGGACAGGGAGAAAAGAGAATGAAGAGAAACCCGGGGGAGAGCATAGCACAGATAAATGTGGAGTTTAAAGGTGTCCTTTGTTTTGTTTTTTATTGTTATTGCCGGCCTGCTAATTGGGAGTCTGATTTCACAGTGTACCAGTTGAGATGGGAGTTGAAGTGGTGTGAAGCAGAAGCCACAAACCTATAACTGTCAAGTGGCCTTTCAGACGCACTGCACAAACTGGCAGCATGGAAAATTGGAAAAAGGGTGGAATGGGAAACTATGCTGTAGTTACAGAACCAATTACAAGTTTGTGCGAGCGGTGTCTGCATGTATGTGTGCATGTGGCTACATCACTACCACTTCACAAGATATATCACTGCCGAGTAAGGGCTAAGGCGATTTAGTGGGAAATGAAAAAAAATATCCAGGAGATCATAGTTGATGTTTTTCCAAATACTTGCTATCACAAAGAAATCCGAAGAGAGTAAAAATGAATGGTTTTATACCCTCCACACACACTCCTTAAAGTATATTATAAAGCCTTGAATATTTGATTGCATTATTTGATTTAAATAATAATCAAAATCATTTTGTTCTAATGGATGACACACACACACACACACACACACACACACACACACACACACACACACACACACACACACACAC
>NW_005187409.1:3018901-3065691 GCF_000239375.1 Pundamilia nyererei | reverse complement strand
CACACACACAGAAAGGGAGGGAGAGCTGCCTGCTAGGCAGTTTCTGTCTGTACCAACTTTATGAGTTTCCACTAACACACTGCACACAGGGCTAGAAGACATGTCAAGTTAAAAAGATTTCAGTTGAAAGATTTCCCTCCCTTAAAGACATCCTGGGATTTCTATGGTTGTGCCACCAGTGGGTATCATTAACACACAGGAAATCCATTTTTTTCTTTTGATCTCGTCAATAAAAATTCACTGACAAAATATTGAAACTTGCACTCATTATGCTGGCTTGTTAAATCGAACAAGTCTGATGTAATAGAGCTTGGAAACTGGATGCATGTATGGTAAGTATGGCAACAATGTAGTCTAAACACAGAAATTCCACTTATTATACTTGATTTGTTTGTAAAAGTCCAAATCAGCTGTTAAGATATTATGGTGGAGTACCTTTTTATGCTAACACCATGAAACATGAAATGCATACGCACTCAAAGACATACCACATATGTGTCATGTTAACTGATGATTTTCAGTTGTTGCAGGTGTGATAACATGCAGCAACTTCACCTTTTAATAATCTCTGTTTTAGATCAGTGATGTTGTGATGGCTTGTCCTGCAAATACCCTGCCTCTCACCCAAAGTCAAGTGGGTCCATCACCCTCTGCAACCCTGAGCTGAAAGAGATTTAATGCATGTGAAATTTCTCTTCCTTTTGATGTATTTTCTAAATAATATATTTAATCACCACTTATATGTTGGAAGGTTGTCTTTGATCAGCATCACAGTTAAAACTTTGTTGGTTAAGAGAAATGCACTTAGTGGTAAATCTAATGCACTATAATTACAGACCCAGCTTTCCAATTATAGGTAATTAAGTAACATAAATGACAGCGTGACAACCTGACAGAAACATAAATGTAGATGTATGATGCTGTGTTTTAAATAATTGCATATACATCTAAGAGCGATAACCTTAAGAGTCAGAGTACATGTTTTGTGCAGGGTGAGGCAAGGACATACACTGGCCAGAAATATTGCTGCACGTGTTAACTGTTGCTGTGTGAAACAGACACACACAGGGCAGTGAGCGCCAGCAAGTTTATGGAAAACTGAGAAAGTCACCGGATGACTGCTCATTAAAGTCACACACAAATTTCGGCAGATTTACCTCACTACTGCGGGAAAATCTAATGATAGCACAAATTTCTTGGAAGTAATTGAATTCTCAATGTATGAATCAGACTTCCCATTCTGAATGCTGTTATCAGATCTGAACACTGATTGATTAAAACAGCAGTTCTCCTAGTTTTGCTGCAAAGTTCTATGGTGGACTAACTTTGACAACATTTCATCATAACCTAACCTATAAGTTATAGGTTAGGTTATGATGAGATGTGATGAGATGTTATAGGGTATAACCAACCTAACTTCTTCCTTGAAAAAGACCACTAAGTGGGTTTGCAGGGCCTTAAAAGAGAAATGGAGTAGCCAATTAGATTAAAGCACCTCATTCCCATGTGTCTTTAGATGGTGATGAAGATGGGTAAGAGGCTTGAAAAGAAATGGCTAATGAGATCTCAGCCACAGTTCTTTGGAAGTGGTCCTTTTTTCACTCCTCTATAAGAATAGACTGCTTTAAAGGGAGCGATCATTGTACATTGCTCGATAACTTCCTATATCATTTTTAATTTCCCTTCTGAGGAGGAAATAGTATATATATATATATATATATGAACAAAAGTAGCTGGACATGACCTAGGAAGATGTAAAGCTATACACAATAAATTAAGCTTATATAATCATACTGCACTCTAATTAGCTTAACTCCTGTCACAAGAGCTCCTGAGTCCTGCAGAATCAGTTTTCAGCCAATAGCCAAAGTTAAATTATGAGCATCTTTACATTCAGTACAAGTATGAAAACATTCACTGGTCTAAACTGACTTGTTCAATTGATCACTTATAATTCTGTTAGCTCCTGGGTTTTTTTGGCCCTCTTTCCACACAAGACCTTGAAAGATTTACAGGCCAGTTCAAATCACTGAACCGTGAGAGAATTATCTGAGAGGACGACATGTTGTCAATGTTCCCTAAAGCCTTAAACTTTGTTACTGACAAAAAGAAAACTTAAATTAGCTACCAATTCCATCAGCTTTAAACTGGTAATGCTTGTTTGTTGCTTGTATTCAACAAACACATCACCATTAAGTGGTACACATAACCCACAAAGAATGAGGCCTAATCCTTAGGTGGCTCAGTGTTAATGAATCTGTTTATTTGCCCAAAAGTCTCTAAAATCTTTTAAAATCATGGTTTTAAAGTGCAGCGCTTTGTCCTGCTACAGTTAATCCCCTGAATCCCAGCCATGGATGTAATTTGTGATCTGGAATTGTGAACATGACTTAAAGATGGACAAACACACAAATCACAAAACCTCTAAATAGCTTGAGCTCTATTGTTCAATCTATGTAATTAATTAACCATCTTAGTTTGATTTTTAAGCAACAACATCAAAATTGTAAAGGTTCCAGCTTTAAAAATATTATAATTAGGTACTTTTACTTGTTTCACATACATATGTGTGGATGTCAGGAATCATATCATATCATTTGTGTGTTACAAAAACATAGTAGTTGCGGCTGTGGTTCAGTCAAGTTGAAAAAGAGCAGGCTCATTCCTTAGATTAACCTGGTTAGTTGGAGCAGTTTGTTTAAGCTGTTCCTGAGTGAACCAAAAAAAGTGAGCTGGTATAGCTTGCATTTGATTGGAGGGTTTCAAAGTTTGAATTTCTTTCATTATCATTTCACTTAGTTAGTAAACCCGTTTCTTTGTGTATTCGCCAGCTGTCTTTTGGAGATCTGAGCATCCTGCAGTGTACTCCATCAATGCCTCCATCAATAGTATCAACGACAGCTAAACTTGGAGAAAGTTTCAGTTATCTAGTATTGATTCAACCTGGACAATAGATGCAGGTTTGATCGATATCTCGGATATCTGCAAAAGCTGGCAGAATAGAGACTTGTTATCTGCAAACTCCAAGCATGCTTATCCTTGTGCTTTTATTACTGCTCTGCTGAAGATTCAAATCCAGAATATTCCCCTGATTCAAATCTGGACTATTTTAGCTTTTATCAAGTAAAAGAAAAAAGTGCAAACACTGCCTCAAAAACCACACATCACACAGGTAAATGGGCTGTATTTATTTAGGCGTTTTCTAGACTTTATACTGGTCAAAGTGATTTATCCATACTGACACAACAGGGGCATTTGGGGGGTTTAGTGTTCTACATGAGGAAACATCAGCATGGAGACTTTTTGGTTAATGAACTATCAGCACATGACCCCGAGCATGCTCCCAGTATAATTTCATATTGTCTAATATGAACATAGATATATGGCTTTTAAAATTGAGAAGAAAATCCTTTAATATAGCAAGAATCTTATCCCCTCTATCACATATAATCAAAGAATGCATTTATGCATTTTAGTTTCTGTTGTATTTTATATACATATATGGTTTTCTTTGGCTAATTTTTCAGTATGAATAAGCTGTGTATCTAATTTTCCTTTTGAGAATAACCACATCTTGTAAACTGGGTACTGAAAAGGAATTATCCACGTTACCTGGTGGAACTCCCTCTGGTGCTGGACAGCTCCCACATCACCTCCTATGGGCAGCTGCTCCGACAGCTCCTCGTCCTTGGCCGTCAGCCATTCTATGATCTCCTGCAGGGAGAGCTGCAGCTTCCCGCTGTTGTCGGAGAAAGCCTCTAGCCGCACCCTGCCAGCACACACAGCAACACATTGCTTTAGCAAACAGTAGGATTTTCCAACTCACCAAATAAATGCTGCAGATGACAGTTGGTCACTGCAGCCTATTTTGCACAATAGCAACATGTTTACATGTTTTCTTAGATAACTTCTAAACCACTCATTAGCAGTGTCACTTGAATTTGCAATTCAGTAATGACTCTTAATATCACCTGCATGCCATGTTATTTTTCCAGTAGTCACCCAGGTATTTTTCCATTTGAAGTCCAACCTTAAGAATCTAAAGGTAAGTAGCACACTGTCCAAGGTGAAATGAAAATATATTTCATGAGAAATTTGCTTTTTCAAGGATAAAGAAAATTGTAGCTTTTTTGCAGCAGTGATATGAATTAATCCTTAAAAGATTTTCAAACAGTTCCCACAGATGGCCCAATTTATGCTGATTATTTTGTTGTTCCCACCAGATGGAATACATTATCAGGACAATACTGCAGGAAGTACTTTTTATAGCTACGAGAATGGTGAGCAAAGGGCAAGTAATAAAGGAAGAGACTGGTTGGTCAGGTGTACATCCTACAGCAAGATAACAACCCACTAACATTTGAATAAAAGAACTAAATGGTAGGTCTTAAATGGCACTCATTCTGGTTTGGTGTGAAGCGGAGAGGTTAAAAAAGGTCAAAGAATGTTCCCACAAATGTGTTGCTCTATGTTTAATTTTTATTCGAGAACGAGAGTCAAAACTGTGTTTAGATGATGAATAAGTCAAAAACTTAGTTAATTCTAAAACAAGCTCAGACAACATACCATTAAACAATCTTGAATTATTCATAATCTAAAGATTTAACACGGGCATCTTTTTTTAACAGCTTGGGTTTATCAATTCTGAAGTAAGCTTCAGATGGTAATGTTTGGTTATCTAAGCTAGAGAGAGGTAGCATGTGATAATTTAAAAGACAACTTATACACAGAGGTAGCAACAATATGCCAAGGTGTGAAGCATCTTGTAGTGCTAGGAGGAAAGACTGCCACCAGGAAAACATGGACATAAAAATGCAGAGTTAAAATACTTTAGCACCTTTTAAGTGTTTATCAGCAAGAAAGAGAAAGAGACTTTAAACATATTGGTGGACACATATGATCGAGTATGGAGTAGCACTATATGTAACACTGTACTTCCAACGTGAACACACAAAAAATCTGTATAAATGAATGCCTTAATTTCAAGTACAATGACAGCATTACTGGATCCATGGACAGGGTGATGGTGAAATGACAGTACAATGCTACATTTTCTTTATTATATTTGCTAAATATAAATACTTTTGTTCTTTTTTTGCAGTCTTTTAATCTATGAAGCAAGGGGATATTTTAAATGTATGTCTTACAAAAAGTTGATAGCAACACTTTTTCAGTCTTTTGAGTCAGTAAAAGTTGGAACAAGGATAGTAGCTACGTTTTTGGTCTACTTTTGTCTGAAATCAGAGAAGATTTACTGTGTCAAAAATGACTTGAGATTTTTATGGTAAATCTGAAAATTCTGTAACTGCTGCTAAATGAGATGCAATACTGGACTATTCTATTTCTTTTAATCAAAGATGCATGCAATGTCTTTTATGTAGAATGCCACATGGTAGCGGTGCAAGGTGAGAGGCACAGAGTTGTAGATGACAGTATTTTCCAGGCTGAAGTGAACTAGGTTCACATGACAGAAGGAAGTTATCTGTTCGCCACCTGCCAGCAGCATAAGAGATATCTGAGGGAAGTACTGCTTTTGTAGCACAGTTGGCGCCGGCAGTGTGGGGGCAATGTGAAAGCTTCCTCGTGTTTCAATTACACACCAGAAGCCAGCACTCAAATATCATTATTCCTGCACATCACAATTTGCCAGCACTGTCACATCAAAGATGATGAGTGGGAGCGAAAGCAAGAGTGAAAAAGACGTGTTACTGCTCACATCTGTAAATGAGAGAGGACTTTGCAAAAACCTAACTTGATTCAGATGACATTTTATGTGTAATCAAAGCAAAATCTTTAAGATTTTAGCTGCAATTAAATAGAAAACCACCAAAGATGAACTTCTGCAAGACACAAAGTTAGTTAATTACATGCTGCTAAATGGAGTTTAAGCAAATACTTATCTATAATCTTTCAACCTGAACCAACAGCATGCCACCATTGCCGATTCCATATTACTGACTGAAAAAAGGACTGTAAGGCAATATTATCCAAATTGAATTCAGCATAGATGGGCTCTGACACATAAGGGATTAGGTGTCAGGTCAGCGATGGCAGTTTCAGAAATCACATGTGGGGAAAGCTTTGAGACTTTAAGGAGAAAAAGACAGAAAGGTGAAATCAAGCTTGTAAGTGCACGTTTCAGAACTGATAGGCCTCTTTGTTCAACCCTGTGTCAGAAAACCTGTGTGAACCAGACCATGATGTCCCCTAGCCTCTTGTTGCCCCTCCAGCTGTACTCGCTGTGGTAATTGAATCAGAGAGGAGCTGTTTTTCCATGGCCCCTGCAGAAGAGGCTGTCAGTCCATAACAAGCGTGAGGACACACACACAACCATACCAAACATACACACATACAATCACTCAGCATGAATGGAATGAGTTTTCTGTTTCAAGTAAGAGCAAACCAGGGCCTCGGATATATCTAAGTAAGGTCATCCATCAAAAGATGACCCTGGCACTTTTGCAGAGAAGCTTCAAAATGCTTCGAACTATGCAGCAGACATTCACACAAGCAATCAGAACAGGCACGAAGAAACACGCACATACACAGCTCAGAGCGCATTCGCTGATCATTGCTGCTTCCATTACACACACCGAGGGTGAAACAAATAGAGCGCTGTGCTGGAATGTAATCGCTGTCACATGGTGAGGGCTGCCAAGAACAACTCCTGCCCTGCTAAGCTACAGGGAGCCCAGGCTTAAGGTTTGCCAGTATGTGAGGCTGACTGAAGTTATTTTATCTCAACTGGAAACATCATGATATTCATTTAGGTTTTTTTATGGGTCAGCCTCTGCTGCACTGGATAAGGAGATGCCAGGGATTTTGCCTGTATGTGTCCAAAAAGAGGGAAGAAAGGACCAAAAGAGGAAAAGGTTTGGTGGGTGAGCTCTTCTTACTTTATTCAAACTTATTCAGTCTAGGTTTTGATAGACGATATGGCATCTTTGTGGTGATATGCGGTGTTTAGTATTTGCTCATTTGTTTTCTTTTGTTTGTAATTTGTCTGACCATTGTATGTGGGGAAAGCTTTTGTTGAGATGTCTACTCCTGGGAAGATTGCGGCATTCAATCAACACACACCTGAATGGCTGAGACCAGCAAACTGCCTAAAACGTCTGCTTTTGCAGAAGTGGTCACATTTTTTCCCTTAGTAGCATCTGGCTGCCAGTAGTAGTACCCTCTAAATTCCTAAGGAAGCAGTAGGTGTGCACCTAGTTTCCTACAGGATTGTGCAGAGAAAACTTTTTTTCACATTGAGGAACAAAGGGAGAAAATTAACCAAAAACAAAAACATTCTGTGGGTCTGTTTGTGTTTGTGCTGTGCTTAGGCCTGTATCTGTGCCTGTCTCAAGCTGCTCAAAAATAGCCAACAGGCTTGATGGCAATGCCAGAAATAATCGATACAAATGGGCTAATGGCAATGCTTGAGTGCATGGCAGACTGCTTCCTGTGTCTGCCCTTGACACGGCACACGCTCAACGTACAGAGTCATCTGCTGGCATCACAAACAACAGTCTAATGATTGAAAGGCAGCCAGTTGCACGAGCACACACGATGAGATACTCTGGTCTGAATTGAGACCGGTACTCAAAATACCAGATATTGTCATAGTGAAGAATGCAGACCTTTTCATTTCCTGGATTAGCGTCATGCGAGGGATTCATAAGAGATAAAATATGCCACCCAACATTAGAGAGACTGATCTTTGTTGTGAATATGAATAAACAGATTCTTGCTACAGCAGCTGAGGTAACAATCAACATCCCCGTGTCCTTGAAAACGACACTGCATCATTATCAGCTCATCGCTGTGGTGGCTCTGGAGAAGAATGCCAATCACAATGTTCTGGGTGTAAATATAAGATTGCATTGCTCCTTGGTTAACCTTTCAGTGTAAGTCAGTGTTCTACCAGGTGAAATAATGTGTTAGATGAAAATTAATGGTGTGTGTCAATATTTCTTGAGATTTAGCATCGAAAGTAAATAATATGGTCAAACAAAACTCCAATTCCCTAATCGGTGAGAAAGATTACAGAGAGAAACATAGTGCTTGGTTCGATGATTAATTCATGCATAGGAGGATATGCTCAGTGTTTCTCCTGATTTAGAAGAGAGTAGCGTGCTAGCGTGTTGCCTCGGGGCCCAGAGAAGCTTTGAGCACAGCCCCCTCATCTCATTCTTTCTCAATTGCAAAGACATTGCAAGAGAGCTGCCAATGTGATGAGCCCTGTTGATACAACCACTGCATTTTGTTCAATTATGTATAAAGAATTTTTTTTTTCCCCCAAATCTCCTTTTGGTTTTGAATTCTGCTTTATACTCAATTTGATTGTTTTTACCTTCATACAATAAAGGATTAACCTTCTTTTTGTTTTCAACCCACTCTGTCATAATTAAATGTTGCAGATAATCAGCACATTAGAAAGCTTTCCACCAACGAACCAAGTCGTCCTTTGGGTACTTTCAGTTTGCTGCCAAAAAATGTGAGTCTTTGAATGTTTCAAATGGTAAATGGCCTGTATTTGTATGATAAGATAAGATAAGATAACTCTTTATTGTCATTGCACAGTCATACATAGTACAGTAGTACAATGAAATTGGAAAACTGTCCTACGTCGGCACTACATATAACACAACACGACACGATGTGACACATCACAACACAACGTATAGCACTTTTCTAGTCCCTAAGGACCCCAAAGCGCTTTACACAACCAGTCATCCACACATTCACACACACACAGGCGATGGCAAGCTACATTGTAGCCACAGCCACCCTGGGGCGCACTGACAGAGGTGAGGCTGCCGGACACTGGCGCCACCGAGCCCTCTGACCACCACCAGTAGGCAACGGGTGAAGTGTCTTGCCCAAGGACACAACGACCGAGACTGTCCAAGCCGGGGCTCGAACCGGCAACCTTCCAATTACAAGGTAAACTCCCAACTCTTGAGCCACTCCCATACATCTAACTACACAAAACCTTTGGCTGGTAAGTGGCTCAATCTGTCACATTAGCAAAATATAAATTTATGACCTGATCAAGAAAAATGAGAAGGATCACTAAAATGACCAATCAGAACTTATGGTTTGTCTTTTTTTTTTTGCTTGTTTGTTTTTCCAATCTTCATGTCTTTGTGGAATGAAAAGCCAAAACACAACTATAAGAAATTAATGAAAAATAAAATGTTCAGATAAAAGACATTGCAACATTTGGATAAGTAATTCAAGAAGCAGCAATAAATGGCTGGGGCTCTTTCATATCATTAGTACAAAAATGGACTTGAACAGAACTCTAATGGTCCATTGCTAACATTTTAAATTAATTTCCCTCCTGTTGGAGCAGAAACTACTTTCTTGCTGTTCAACTACTTTTTGCCTCCAATTGCAGTCTCTAATTGTCTTTCCTCAGAAAAGTGCACATATTTTAAAAATATTAGGCTATGTTTTTAGACTAAATCTTGTAGCATGTTTTGTTGCCGACATTTGCAATAAAATGCAACCTGTCTCAAATAAGTAAATGTACAGTGAGCATAGTTATGCCAGTGTGGGGTTTTTTAACATGTCATATTGACAGAGTCAAAATTGTTAGCCCCTCCTGATGCTAATAGTCAATTCTATATTCTTTTTGCTAACAGTTATCTGCTGACTGCTGGAGGTTTTCTTTTAAAATCTTCACATAAGCTTCTTTCTTCATCCTTCTTTGCACTTTAATGAGATTCCCAGTTCTAGTTGCACTGAAGCATCCCACAGCATAATACTCCCACCGCCATGTTTCACTGTTGAGACAGTCTTCTTTGGGTTATGTGCCTCTCCCTTCTTTCTTCAACCATAAGCAGCATCTCTGTGGCCAAAGAGCTTTAGTTTAGTCTCATCTGACTACAGAACTCACTTCCAGTATCCATAATCTTTCTCCAGTCTATCTTGAATTGTCTGTTCTGCAAAAGTTTGTAGTTTTTCTTGGTCTGTAACCTCACTATCTATTACTGTGCATGATTCTAGTGATTGTCTTCTTTGAGGCCACAGTTTCCAACTTGGCTAAGGCATCCACAAGTGTCTTGGCAGTTGTTCTGGGGTCTTTGGACACATCTCTCACTGGTTTTCACTCCAGAGTCTTTGAAATCTTTTGCTTTCTTTCTCTGCCAGGCTTCTATGTTCTGTACTTTGTGACACTCTAAGAATTTCTTGATGACGTTTTCACTCCAGTTCTTGACACTTATAAATGCTGTGATAACTTTGTATATTCATCTCCTGCTTTGTGAGCATCAGCATTCATTTTCCTCAAGCCTAAACTGATGTATTTTCATATGAGGCCTGGTCCCGTGGGTTTGCAGTTTGTTTTTGGAAAGTAGCTATTATCCTCCACCTGTTGAGGTGGAGCTAGAGGTTGTCTCTCCTCTTGGGATCTCCTGCAAATCATCAGATGCAATTAACATTAGTCTCATGTGCACTTACATGAGGACGCTGCTTATTTCCTGCTGCCTTGGATCACAATTCACTGTTTTCCAGAAGTGCTCCTAGATCACCTGCCTGCCTGCCCACCGTCAGCCTCTTCTTGGACCAAGGGTTCTTCTGGATCCTGCACTTGAGTCCTAAAAACCATAGCTTGCTAAATCTGACAATTTTATTTTCAGCACAATGTTTTTTCAAGTGATGGCTCAAATCCTTGAAGTTTTTCGACTGTGCATAAATTGGAAGATAACCCTAAGTTTTATCTTGATTTTACTAGCTTTAAACTAAATGAAGTTAAAGTATACTTTTGGAGAGCAGTGGTTTCTGCTGAATAGGGGGTGAATAATATTAACGCTGTTAATTTTTGTTTTTTCTGGAAAAACAATGTTATTCTATGAAAATACAATGTACAATTTGTGCTTTTTAAAAAAAAAAAAAAACAACAATTTTTGCATGTTTACAAATTATTTGTTGAAAACCTCTGTCACGGCTGAGCAGCTGATATATTTGCAGTGTGGACCCAAAAAGCAGACAAGGGAGAGATGGCAGTGAAGTTTAAACAAAAAGGGAGCCATTTATTTGGCTGTAAAAACATGAAAACAAAAGAAAAGCAAGGCAAACAGGAGCAAGAACTAAAACCTAAACTGGAAATAACTATGAACGACTATGACAAGAGAAACATGAACACGAACCTGAGCAGGTGCATGCGAGAAACTATGACGAGAAAACATGAACATGGACCTGAACATGAACAGAATCACGAGAGACCTGACGTGACGTAGAGGGAGAAAAACAGACGAACCGACAATGAACAAAGGGAGACAGATGACTTAAATACACAGGAGGGTAATGAGGGAAGTGAGAACACCTGGGGAAAACAGCTGACACAAATGAACCTGAACGCCACAGGGGAAGTACAACTAAACACACTGAACATGGAACACCAGACTCTTCACAATAAAACAGGAACAAGAAAAGGGACGTAGACAAGACAACATGAGCTTGACAAATAGAACATGCAACATGCAGACATGAAATACACGGGGAGACTCAAAAGACACAAGGAGACATAGAAGAAACATAACTGGACCAAAACTCGACTAAACGTAAACTAAAATAATAACAGAAGAACTTCACATGATTTCAATTTAACAATCAAAAATACAAAATAAACTCAGAATGCTGGATCACAGACCCAGCCCGCTGACAATGTCTTGCTGTGTTAAAAAACCCTTTGGGAAAATTTGGATAAAAACCTATTCCATATAGAGACACACTAGTTGTAATTGTATGTAAACAAATAAGAACTAGTGTGTCTCCATATATTTTCTGAACTATATAGAGACACACATGTGCACATATCCCAGTGTAATCCATAGACCAAAATCTTTGGAGCTGGATTACCATACTGGCATAGAGCCTATTTTGAGCACAAAAATAAGTTTCTCACACTGCAAAGCATTTGAAAATCACAACAGTAGGTAATTTAAAGTTGTGACTGTCAATATCAATAAATTATATGCTGTCATAAAAGTACACTGCTAACAGCATGTTCATGTTTACCAGCTTTTCCCAAGCTTCTCCCTCCTCTTTCCCTTTTTGATTTTGTGCTCTGTAGGGGTAGATCGTGTCATGCGTGATGCATTCAGAGACTCCTCCTGTGGCGGAGGAGTTTTACTGATTCCTAGCCTAAAGGATTTCTTCCAAGAGCAATCTTACTGATATTTGTGGGGAACAGACGTGACGAATGACATGAGCGGAGCACCTACTGAAGCCATTTTCCACAATTGGAAATACTGTATGCATTTGAATATATAAAAAATATAACAGCCATGGGGAACACATTCCTGTAACAAATTCCTCACAGCGGCATGAGTTAATAGAGGAAACTGTGCATGCTTCGAGCTCTGAGTGACAAAACAAACATTAATAAAAAAAGAAAAGAAACCACAAATACTGACGCTGTTCCTTAGTAGCAATTCTCAACTTGAGGAATATTTAGACATATAAAGCAATCTATTTGGTTACTTCAACAGAGAAGATAGTTTTCTCTACTTTCTTTTCCTTCTTTACCTTTAAGAACAGAAACTAAACCATCTTAATCAGTGACTCACTGCTATAATTATCTACATTCAGAATGTCCTATATGAATCATGCACATTTCCACATCATAATTATAATACAATATGTCAATATAGTCTCAGAGGGTTCTGCTAGATGCCTACAATACGTACAGTAGACAAAGATATGGTATTATAAATGTATCTTGCTATAATGCTTTGCATATTACAGAGAGCAATTTGACATTGCACTGGTATGTAAAGATGTGAATGAAAACCGGGCGGAATTTCAATGCAAATGCAAATGCACAGACATGGATATACAGACAAGGGTTGAGTGGGTACATATGAATACAAATAAGGTTGCTTTTCCCCCCAGCAGACACCCAGGATGTATCATTTGCACAGCACAGAGTAGGGAAGGTGTAAAAGGTGTTAGGAGAAGCTGAGACACTTGAAAGAAATAAAAGATGACAAATAAGAAGCACGAGAGATCACTGCTGAAATGGTCATACAATCCCACTCCTCTTTAACACCTGAGTGTATATGTTCAGTGTCAAGACAAAAAGGAAAACCAGTGATATATTTTCCAGATTTATTGTGTGCATATTGGTGTGAGCCTGCAGAGCAGATGTTTTCCCCCAGAAACATTATTTCGTTTTACTGATTGTGGAAGTTAATGTGTTTATGTTCATTCATCCAGACATGGATCAGCATACTTATCACTATTTTATGCTTATGAGACTCTGCGGAAATTTTTTTTCTTCCTGTTTTTAATCTGTTAAATTTTAACAATAAGCCACATGGAGAGGTGCTGGGACTCCAGAGTGGATCCGTCCTTCGTTGGTTAGTTGCATTGCCTAAATATCACTACTTCCCCTTTCATTCAATATAGATAGCTTGTTGCGGAAGAGCAAGCAGAACAAGAAGCTGACAGAAGTGCGAAACTGTTAACATATTTTAGCAAATTATGGAACTTTCAATACTCAGAGATTTAAACAACTACATTATCTGCTTTAGAAACATTCTAAGAGTAGGACTGAAGAGGGGGTAGTCATCAGCCATTCATCACACTGCCTCGCTAAAGCACTGTGCAGTCAGTGTATTGCTGGTGTCTCTGCTGAATCAAACTAATAACGTTTGGGAAGCTGCAGAGCCATATCAGAAAAGCTGGTATGACATAGCCACTTAAATAAACAAATAATAATAATCATTACAACCATTTTTACTAATATTGTCCTGCTGCAGGGACACTAGAAGAATTTGTGTTTGTGTTGTTACCTTTCGTAATGAGAAACTGTGTGTTTATTAATGCTTTGTTTGTTTTTCAGTGTTTTAGGAAGGTAGATAAAAAAGTAGGTCTTCTTTAAAAGTGCCCAATATGTGGAACATTACAACTGTCATAAAAACTCACTGGCTACTTCATTAGGTACACCTATTCAACTATTTGTAGACAAATATCTTTAGCCAATCACATGGCAGGAACAATATATTTTGTGACGAAGACATGGTATCTGCTGAAGTTCAGCATCAGGATGGGAAAGAAAGGTTATATACGTGACTTTGGCATGGCATGGTTGTACACAGACTGGTTGGTATGAGTACTTCAGGAACTACTAATTTACCATCTCAAATTGGTTTTTTGAACATGACAGTGACTTCACTGTACTCAACTGGCCTCTACTAATTTCTATATTTCCATATTTCTAAAGAGTGTAGAAGATACCTGCTCTGTCACTTGCCTCTCTTTGCAGTTTCCAGACCTTTTAAATGAAGATAAAGAGTCAAAACTGATATGAACTTTTAAAGCAAATACTTTTACTATTATACTTTTATACATCAAAGCAGTACGTTAGACAACTACATTTTAAACTAAACAGCGCACTTGCAAGGATAGCTCATGGTTTCTAGTTGTTACAGTAAAGCAACACCTTTATTTTTTTTTCCCTGGTATTACTGAGTCCTAATTCATCACAGTACTCAATGCAGTCTAAGATGACAAAAGAAAGAAAAATTTGATCATACAGTGAAACTTACTCAACTAACAGCTTTTTATTTATCACTAAGCAAGGTAATGACAAACTAAATGAATGCATGCTGTATATTCATTTTTTTAATCCTTTAGAAGCTAAAATATGAGGTAATTAGTTGTTTTAAACAAATGATTGTGCACAACAACAAAGCTTAAACTAGATCCATAAGGAAGAAGACACTACAGAGAGGTGATGTGATTTAAAATACAAGCCACACTTGTTATGTTTTGGTGACACCTAGAATCAACTGCCTTTCTCATTGTTCTTACAGTGGACAAGATCAAGTATTTGGTAAGTTGAATGTTACAGAAAGAGTGACAGCACCCACAATAAGTGTGGTCAGTGACAGTAAAACGTGTATCCAACATTTAAAATGATTCTCATATGCATCTGCTCATGTTTAGTTATACTTGAATTTTTAAAGTAAATGTTTAAATGGACCGGTTCCTATATAGCACTTTTCTACTCTATTCAAGCATTCAAAGCGCTTTATACAACATTTCTCATTCATCCATTCATATACAACCATTTTTTCTATGCCTAAGTGCTTTCTATCTAACATTCACACTCCGATGAGCTCATTTGACAACAGCTTGGGGTTCAGTATCTTACCCAAGGATACTTTGACATGCAGACTGCAGAAACCGGGGATTGAACCACCAACCTTCCAATTAGTAGATATCCACAGACACCCAAAAGATCATGCAGATGAAAATGCTCCCTTCACTGGTAAATTAAAATATAGTTCTGCAGTTGAGTGTCAAATATCTAGATTTCCACTGCTTACATGGGAAGTCCCTAAAAAAGCTTGCAGTCATTATACTACAGTGGATGGGATTTATCAGGTGATATGAATAACTGACAATACATTTGTTACAAGCAAACTTTGGGAAAGATGTGACCAAAACTTTACTGTTTTGTGGAATTTAAGAGTGAATAGACGTATGTCATATTATTGCTTTGACTACATCATAATTTATTTCTTCCCTCCTCTAAAAAGCCAAACTCTTATTTCTGATATTAATCATTTCTTCCATTTGCACTCCAGTAGGAAACAGTAACTACTTTATAAGAACCTAAATTCTTAGCTATATTTATAATTTGTATCCAACTGCTATAATTACAACAATTTTATTTATTTATTTTTTTTTTTGGTGTAATAGAAAAATATTTAGCTCGCTGATCCACATTTGACCCCAAAGCAGCTCTTACTATGGGAGAATGAATGCAACCAGGGCTAATGTAAAAATAAATAAATACACATCCAAATCCCTCATTGTCTTCTAACTCCCAAAGACGGTGTTTCTCCCAATTTGTGGATTTGATTTGCTTCATATAAACCATTCAGCTTACCTCTGTACAGGGTGAGCACAAAGCCTCATTATTTTTACAGCTAGTCAAACACTGCAGCGGTCCAAAATGTCCAACATTGTCTCTAATCTGCACAAAGCACTTCTGATTTGTTCTGCATCAAATGACTGGTGAGAAGATATAGTTCCGTGCTCTACTCACTCTTGCTTAATTTGAAGCTGTTTACAGCTTGGGATTAATGTTTGTACACACACACACACACCTACACATACACACACACACACTATGCGGTAACTTGCCATATTATTTATGGGGATCCCATTTCCCCAATGATTTGTTTTATCATTAAAGTGTATCAAAGTTTGTTTTTTCAGCCTTGCCACCAGATACGCTTTGAGCAGCATGATATGCGTGACATCAATGGGAGTCTCTCAAGGAAAGAGAGGGAAGGAGTGTGTTAGGACTCTTTAAATTATTATAGAATTGATTTAGTAATTGATTAAGACACGGAAAAGGCTTACAAATAGTAAAATTAAAACCCCTGAAATCTGGGCCACGTTTACAGCAGTTAGCCTCGTGGCTTAAACCTCATCCATCAGTATTACAAGGACATAGTGAGTCTGAGCAAATATATACAAAGCACTTTAGAAGAATGCAGCCTTTTCTTGAAATAAACTCCTAGATCTCAATATGATTCTCAGGCAGCAGTAAAAACAAAATCCACTCCTTCGAGTGACTAAATGATTGATGGCTAAAATTCCCAAAAGAGTGCCACATACATCAGGCCCTGTCACTAGCAACTATAGAAGAATCGGTTTTCACCCAGCCTTGAACAATTTAATTATCATTAACATGTAATTGGAGCTAAATAAGCCCTGCGGGGATCATACTGTAGCTTTTCCTGTGGGTGATGTAGGAAAAGTGGGGCACAAATAACCAAAGGCGGACCGTCTCTAGAATTGCTAGTAAGCATAGGATGATGTGGAGGTGGAGGATAGTACAAGAAAAAAGAAAAACAAGGTGAGATCTGCAAGAGGAAAATGTACAAAAATTCAAAGTAAATGGAAATAAAAGATATCTTGAATTAGGAGGACACTGGTAGACGTGATAGATGTGAATAGAGATAGAGGTGTTGTCATAATAACAAAAATGGAGACAAAAACAGACTCAGAGGTCTCCCTTTGCCCTCAGACAGACGCTGAGCGTAGGTGGTTGGCTCTCTGCAGTTATCTGAGCCATGCGGCAAATAAATTCATAGCATGCCACTGAGCTACCCACACGAACCCCTGTGGGCATTCCCTGCAGTGAATAACAGTGGGCATGTCCCTACGTGCCACAGCCTGAACCTTAACAATGCTTGTTATTGTTATCAATGTGGTTAACACTAATCAACTAAACTATGGCAGAAAGTCTGTTTGGAGGAAGCAAAGTCATACCTGCAAGTGAACTGTGATGATTCAGCAACAGCCTATTTTTGTCTGACTACAACAGTATGCAAAAATAGGATGCGGTAGCTCCAGCCTCACTGGAAAAACGCCATGATTGAAACTGTCCTCCCACACTAAAATGACCAACTAGTTTGTTCACGAAAACAGGTGTTATTTAATTGTTATTACACTTTTCAGTTGAACTCAATAGAGAGGGCGTAGTAAAAGTAAAAACTCCCTTTTACCAGGAAGAAACCGTAACCAGGCTCAGGGAGGCGCAGTCATCTGCCACAACTAGAATGAGGTGAGGGCAGGAAAACAAGACAAAAGACACATTGTGGAAGAGAGCCAGAGACTAATAAGAACTTAAGATTTAATGCAGAGTGGTGTATAAACACAGAGAGTGAAAAAAGGTGAGTGAAGAAAGAACACTCAGTCCATTATGGGAAGCCTCCAGCAGCCTGTGTCTATTGCAGTGCAACTAAGGGAGGGTCCAGGGTCACCTGATCCGGCCCTAACTATATGCTGTATCAAAAAGGAACACTTTAAGCCTTTAATGTTAAAAAGTAGAGAGGGTGTCTGTCTCCCAAATCCAAACTGGGAGCTGGTTCTACAGAAGGGGTTATGTGGTATAGTTAAGATGCTTCTAGAAGCCATGTTAAATAATTCTATTTAAACCAGTGACCTTTGCACAAACTCTAAGATTTTAGGTAAAATAAATCACACAAACATAAAATGGGCAGAACGTTTAAATGTTAAGCTTCCTTTGTTTTCCAAAACTGTTAAATCCATGAATCTTTTTCACTCTTTACAAAAATCTTGATAAGGGAAAAAGGCTGATGTGCCACCTAATGACATTTAAATTGATAAATGCCACGGCTGAGGAGATTCTTAGTGCCATGTCACATTACACGTTATTTTGTTCCTGTTCTGAAAGAATCATTAGAAATTGTCACTGTTCATGGCTAAGATTGTTAAGCCCGTTATCTTTTCTCATAAGGTCAGCAGTTCAACATCCAATCCTGATTTAACCAGCAATTCAGTTTCTTTGACTCTCCAACTTCTCCAACCTTAATCCGATAATCGAGTGGATTTCAGGTCTAAATTTATCCAAACAATTAGTGAAAAAACATACGTGAACAGCAAGGGCTGTGAGATGAAACTCAAACCTAATCAAAAGTTGGGTGTTGTTTTGTTCCACCTCTATTTCAACAGCCTTTTAAGGTAAACTGTGTGCACTCTATTAAATGGAAACACTCCACTCAATGGTAGGAACAAAAACTAATAAGACTGTTTACTTGGAGGACTTGTTGCCTTGGTCAGATTGCCAGCAATCTTGCAGTGGGGCAGATGAGTAAGACTAAGAGGTTTTAAATAGACAAAAAGCAATCATTGAAAGTATACAGCTATTCTAGCAACCCATTTTATCATCTGTAAATAGTCTGAATCAAACATGGATGTCTGAACCAGGTTTAATGGGACTGAATAGAACTGCACTCACTAACAGCTATAAACAGGATAGTGGCATAGAGTAAAAGCCAAAAGCCGGTCAGATTCATCCTCTGAGAACCCTGATAAAGTATAAGCTATAAGGAGAGCCAGTCAATTACACACATGCCCATTATTACCATTTCTTTCAAAGTGCTGTAGAAGCACCATCACAAACAGACATAATAGCTTCAGAAACACACACGGATTAGTTGGATTAATTTTCACTTTGAAATGGATCGTTCAACTACAAAGACAGATGGAATGTGACAGCTGCACAAGCCTAGCATTTTTTCTCTCTCACAGTTTTAAAAGATGCTTCATTCAGCGATATCATGGCTCAATAAAGGCAAAATAAGCCCCCTTTTCTCGATTTTTCAAATTTATTAAAGGCATCCAGTCGAATGGACACAACTGAGAAATGAAAAAAGGAATCAAAGATAATTCTCTGATTGTCCACTGAATAAATTACAAAAGAGCTAAAAGAACAACTGATCCCTTTATAAACCAGTCTGAGAAAAATAGCATAAATTCACTGAAACCTCCTACACTCTCATACTGTATTTTCTTATATAATAGTTACAGATGGCTGAATAGTCTCACCAATATGGTTGGAGTAATAAATGTCTCTTTTATATATGTATTCATAATCAGTTAGCAGTGATTATGATAGACACAGTGCAATACAATGCTGTGGTCCACTTGTTTGGGGCTATTATCTCAGTGCTGCATAAGACATTAAACCACAACTTGATATAAGCAATAAAAACAGCATGTCTACATCTTTTGCCAAATGCATCAAAGTGCTATTTTGTAGTCAATAGCACATGCTACACAGCTGGTGAGGGTGAGTGTGAGTGGAGTGGCTCATGGTGTAATGATTTTGCCAATTTTCTATGTAAGACGCCAAAAAAGTGATCAAACCCCTAACCTTCTGTTATCAGCACTGAGTCCAATTAGCTGAGCGACACTGTGTCATGCTGATAAATTCACAGTGCCACTGCCGTCTGTTAGAGAATGCATTTTGTTACACTGTTTACTCCTTATCTTAATTTGTTAAATTCTCTGAGCATACAGGGCAATCAGCAAATTTTGAAAAGCTGCTTTTCCCCGTCTACTCAGGAGTTTGGGGCATCGCTGTAAGGGTGTCTGTGTTGGTCAGGTGTTGACTTTGATCTAACAGAAATATCTCAAAATGTATTAAATGGTTTGACGAGAATGAACTGAAGTCATCTACTGTCAATCAAGTAGCTCTACCATCACTTCAAATACCTGGATAGCAATGCCATTTTCAATTTCTATAAGCAGCGAATTTACTTTCCTGTGTCACAAAGTTTAGGGACTCAAACACAGAAGAAAAGGTTAGTTAATGCACACAAATCCAAATATGAAAACCTAGAAGGAGCTGCAAAGGAAAGCAAAACAGAAAACTAGGAGCACCGGAGATGCACATAGGCAAGCAAAAAGGATGGACTGAAAAGAACACGAGGAGAGCAGCTGGACGAAACTGAACACAAAACTAAACAGGCAATGCTAATGCGAGTGAGGGAGACAACGGAGGGAAAACAGACGAAGAAAGAAAGAGAAGGAAAAGAACATACCCGAAAGGAAAAGCAATAAAAAGAAGCAGTAACAACAAAGGCAAAGTGAAGCACAACAGATCCAGTGATTCACAAGAAATAACCTCCCTTCCAAGGAAAAGGTTGTAACCTCAAGCTGTTATCAACAAGTTGGCCAACGCAGATGCTGCGTGTGAAATATAAAAATAGAATAATATGTGTACTGGCAGTATCATCTTTAGAGACATCGGCATCTTAGAAATCATGGGTGAAAAAAAAGAGTTGTCTACCACCCTCAAAGTTTTAAAAAGACGTATTTTAATCAAAATCATAATCATTTCATAATCCTTACCACACAGTGAGTGGAAATGATTCAAGCTGAAACCTGATCTGTGATGAGATTCAAATCCCAGCATCCTGTTCAAAAGCCAGCTGTGTTTGTACAAACGCAGTCTCACGTAATACAGACTCTGTCGTTCCTTTTAACTGGAAATGCGCCTATATGGCATTTTAGGCATGTTTAAATGTATTTTTTCCAATGGAAGGAAGGAAACGCCAGTATGCTTACTTTGGAAAACCTGTTAACCTTCCACCTGCTTACCTCAACTGCAAAGGTGCACATTTGTCACTGAGAGCACTTAGCTCAAAGCACTACAGTGCTTAATTACAACCTCACTGAGCTGTTAGCCAGACTTCAGAAAATAATACTGCAGTACAACTGGGAAAGTTTCAATTAGTTCAGTCTAGGTACAGTATACTATAAAGATAATGCAGGAGACTTTAAACAAAAGAAGGAAGCTCTCGTGACTTTATTAGAACAAAGCCTCAACCACCTGTCAATCAGTGCCAGACAGGCCATTATAAAGCCAGTTGTCTGCTCTTGTCCAGCCGCTGGCACTGAACGCAGTCAGGCGTTTCATCTGGACAGCACTCACCCTCAAGGTTAGACAGCTCTTCGGCAAAGCTCTTCCTCATTCATTCATTCTTTCCCTCTTGCCACTCCCCTTTTCCTACATAGCATCTCTCTCGTGTGAAGATTTAATACCCGTTCTCTATCTCTCTCCTCCTCCCCGCATCGACGTCGTCCTGTATTCCTCTCTTCCTCTCTCAGCCTGATGAAGTCAGAGTGTTGCTCGGATATAAACAGCCACTGCAGGCCATCCATAGTGATCTCATTACACAGGACTGCAGGGGAAACTGTCCTACCCAATTTAACAACTATCCTTCCTTAACCTCCCCCTCCCCCTTCTTAGATACATCAGGGTCAAGTAAGCAATTAAGGGGCCAATTGTCTAAACAGGATGCCAGTTGAATGGAAGATATAAAAATCATAGAGCAAGCCCGGACAGTTTCCAATTAAGCATCAAAGAATAACATGAACATAACTGTTTTTCACTGGCACATCTCTCAAGTACAACTTGTGCAATGGCAGCATTAACCTATATTATATGAATAATTAATAAGCTGACTGGAAAGAGAGGTGAAATGTGTTATTGTGTGACAGCACATTATCAGACAATGCTTTTAATTACCTGAACACAGTGAATAGCAACATGAAGAATCATTAGGTGGAAAATGGGAAACAAGCAAAGAACAGTGTAAATGGATATCACATTAGCTCCGGTGCTACTGTGTGACGGGCTGCATGTGAACTTGTTGTTTTCCCCACAGGGATATAACCACAAAATGACAACAGCCATAAATAAGGGTGCGACTTTAAAACTCTGGGTTATTATTAATAGATGCTGCACAAACAAATTCTATGTATAGATGTTGTAAAGCCAAAAGCCACTCCAACATTACATTATTACTTCAGTGTGCATCTCTAAAGTGCTTATAAAGAGGACAGGAATAAGCTTTGCCTTTTTCGTTCTTTCCATCAGTGCTTCAATAGAAATAACTGGCTTTAGAAACATTAAGTTAAACTGAGTGAATCTCAGCATGCCAAGATGTGTTTGGACTGTGATGATGGTGAAACAGTTCCATAAAAAAAAGCTGATTGGATGCAGCTTACAATCATCTGCGCCTTGAAAAAAGCATGTTTATATCTTTTGAGAAAAACTAGCAGATACAGAAGGGCAATCAGCAATTTTGTTACCATAGAGCTGAGAATGTCAACTGCGAGCAATCAAGACGGGTTCATTTCACCCAAAAAGTCTGCAGTCAGCCTCTGTTCCCAGGTACATACGGCATGCTTCTTTGAGACAATCATCCATACAGATGGTTCCAGGCTTTTCCAAATGGCTTTGACCTCTGTGAAAACCAGCGTGAGTGCTAACTTACCGGATATTGTGCGATTTGCGTTTGATCTCATTCCAGCAGAGGTTCATTTCTCCTGTTTGATTCGGGCCACCCCCTCTCAGTCTCCTACACTCAGTGCCCTCCTCCTGCCCCTCACCGTCCACTGTGGACTGGCATGGCACACAGTGGCATCCCGGCCACGAAGGCCGCCCCGCAGCTAAAAACACACACACAGCAGGACACACACAGGTGAGTATTACAGTTTGGAGAAATTTGAATTGATTGCTGATAGATGGTGTTCTGCTCCTATATTTAAAACCATTGAGGTAAAAAAAAACCCAAAACCCTCGACTTTTGTTGTGACACAACATTAGTTGAGAAAGAAACAAAAGATAAAAGATTCGGTGCTACAGTGATGGCTTTCCAATGCGTTAAATTCTTTCTTCACAATATTAAACTGATATGTTTTGGAGTCTGACAAGCCTGGATCTGTTTCACAAACATGAAAGCCATATATACAGACACAGCAACCTATAAAAACATGTTTTTAAAGCTATAAACCCAATTCCCAACCATTTTTTGACGGTCTTAAAAAATAAAATCTATCGGAATAAAATCACAGAGTTTTGTCACTTCTAAGACAAGACACATTAATTCTTAACATGAAAGTGAATAATGAATCCAAGACAAAAAATGTCGACTGTTGAGAGCAGATTTGTCAAACTATCTGCCAAGCAGCAATTGCATGCTATTCAATCACGACCACATAAAGTCTAGAACTTATAGGGCGCACCATCGTTAAAAGCAGTAAGGACTATGTACCCATTAATAAACAATATCCCAAAATGCGAAGCACGACACACACAAAAGCATGGTCAACAAATCGGGGCCATATGCAATAACCCTGTCCGGTCTGTGAGACAGAAAACCTGATTCATGAGACACCAGCAGTTTTATCCCATTATTCCAATCCATTAAACTCAGGAAACAAACGTAGACAAAAAGCCTCTTTTTCACAGACTTTTAGAGTGAGGGGGTATTCAAGGCTAGATATGAAGAGGTGCAATCCTCTTGATGGAGCTAGGGGGAAAAATATCAAGGAGTTAGTCCACACACACAAGCACACACGGCCTATCATACGGACAAATACACACACACACACAGAGTAATAAGTGGCATTCGGAGCAGAACAAGCTTTTCCAGGTTCGCAGGTCATGATAAATCTCATGTTCGGTCACTGGGCTGTCTGAGGCTTCCTGTCTCTTGTGTTCATTTCACAACCTTTACCTTTGCAGCAGCTGGGCATCTGAGCTTACACCCTCAGCCTTTATAACACACACAGAAATACACGCTCACACACCATGACCGGCAGCGTCCCCAGTGTTGGTCAGAAGGCTCTTATCAGATTGTTTTGAAACTGGTTGATCATATCTCCCCCACAGGAGAACCCAACCTTTAACACTCACTGGAGCAGTCAGGCATCCATCTAAAGCAGCAAAGGGACAAAATACTGCACTCAGTGCTCACACAAATATGCACCTATCAAAATAAGTCTTAAACCACTAAAGGTTCAGTGGTCAACTCAAACAGATTAAGCTATCACCATGTCTACTTTTGAAACTAGCTGGGACTGTAAAGACTGTAAAAACAACACATAAAAGACTTCAGACGACACAGGTGATTCTTGGTCTGCATGCTGACCTGCCAGGTCCAATCTTTGGTTTTGTATTCATTTATTTATATTGAGCTTTAGTTCTTGTGTTTGACAAATTAAAAAAAAAGGTTCTTTTTTTTTTTTTTTTATTACTTGATTCTTTTTTTTTTTTTTTTTTCTTTTTTGTTTTTTTCTTTTTGGTTTTTTTTGTGTTTTTTTGTAGTTTTTTAGGTTTGGCCTTTTTAATTTGTTTTTTGGTTTGTTTTTTTTTTTTTTTTTTGTTTTTTTTTGGTTGTTTTTTGAATTTTCTTGGTTTTTTTTTTTCGTTTTTTGGTCAATGGTTGCTTTTTTTTTTTTTTTTTGTTTTTAGTTTTGCGAGTTGGTGCTCAGTTTTTTAGGTTTTTAGGTTCGGGTGTTGTTTTTTTTTTGTTTTTTCTTTTGTTTTTTTTGGAGGTTTGGATTGCTGTTTTTTTTTGTTTTTTTGTTGTTTTTTGGTTTTTTCCTTTTTTGTTTTGTTTGTCTTTTTTTTTGTTTTTTGTCTTTTTTTTTTTGGGGTTCTCCGGTTTTCTGTTGTTTTTTTGTTGTTTTTTTGGTTTTTGTGTTTTTTTTGTTCTTTTGTTCGGGGTTTCCCGTTCTCCACTTTTCAGCCCGGCTGTGCCCTTTTGTCTGTTGTTTTTTTGTCTTCCCTTCAAATTCGGGATTTTGTTTTTTTTTTTTGGTGTTTTGTTTTTTTTTTCTTTTGTTGCTTTTCGGGGCTTCGGTGATTCTTTCCTTTTTTCTCTTTTCTTTTTTTGGTTGCCGTTTTCTCTTTTTTTTTGTTTTTTTTTGCGGGTTTGCACTTGGGAGTCCAATGTTGTCTTCTGTTGTTTTTTCCTTTTAGCTTGCGGGTTCGGGGTTGGTGTTTTGTTTTATTTTTTGTTTGTTTGGTTTTCGGAGGTTCTAGTTTTTTTTTTTTGTTGGTTTGTGGGTTTTTGTTTGGTTTTTTCTTTTTTCTTGCTTCTTTCGCCTTTTTGCTGGGTTGTTCCTTGGTTTCTCTTTTTTTTTTTGTGACGTGTTACCTTGTTGTGTTTTTTTTCTTTTTTTTTTTTGTTTTTTTTTTTGTTGTGTTTTTTTTTTTTATCTTTTTTTTTTGTTTTTTTTTCTTGTTTGCTGTTTGGTTTTTTTGGTTTTTTTTTGTTTTTTATTTTTTTAAGGTTTTTGGTTTTTTAAAAGGTATTTGTTTTTTTTTTTTTTTTTTTGTTTTTTTGTTTTTGGGGTTTTCTCTTTTCTTTTTTGTTTGGGGTGTTGGGTTTTATGCGGGGTTCTCTTTCTTTTTTTTTCCTTGTGGGTTTTTGGTGGGGTGTTGGGTTTTTCGCCGGTTGGTCTTTTGTTTTCTTTTTTCTTTGGTTTTTTGTTTTGTTTTGTTGTTTGTTTTTGTTTGGCCTTCCCCTCACCCCTTCGGCGGGGGGGGGGCCTGGGTGCTTGGTTAATTTCTTTTTTTTCTTCTGTTGGGTTCACACCTGGTGACTGGAGCTTGGCACATGGGGCCCGGCCAGGCGCAATTTGAAAGAGAAACATGGGGCCCCATGTGCCCTTAGGACCAGTGCCTTGTGGTTTAGGTGGCGGTCAGCGGTGGAGTTGCATCCCGGGTTGCAGAGCATTTCTCTTTCAAGCTTAATTGAGCCCAGTATGAACCAGGAAGGAACTTTTGCTGCACTTTCAACATTTCAGTGAATGACTCCCCGGTGAGACGGAAGAATAGACTTGCTTTCAGCCCACTCATCTCCTTTCTTTATCCTTACACTCCTCTGCCTGCATATTTATTCTCCTTTCTATCCTCTGCAGATATATTCTTCTCTCTACCTTTCCAGTCTGTTCGGCAGGCCATCCAACTTCAGATTGGCTGTAGGTTTTTTTTCCCTATTTCATATGAATCATAATAACCATCTCATCCTCACTACCGTCTCCTGTTATCTCTCCACTTCCTTCCCTTCCTTTTCTTTCCTCAGACAGCTCCCGTTAGTGTAGGTGAAACTTGTGTGAATCAGCACTACCCGGCACATCTCTCCCACTCCCTCCTGGCTCAGTGTCTCTTTCCCTTTGCTGGTAATCAGGGGTCACGTGTGACTTTGCATATAGTGTTTGCACTGCAAAGACCCCAGTAGGATCTCCAGCGCACCTTTTAAAAATAAGAACACATAATAAAGCCTTTCTATTCTACAGACAGATTTGATTCACTTCACTTCACCATTTGTGAATAAAAATGAATGCAAATGAGTAAACAGAAGACACACGTTGCAGAAGAGAAACATGGTTGTTTGTTTGCCTTGGAAAGCTGAATTGTCAAAATGTGAAATGGAGTTGAACAATGACGGCCATCAACCACGCCACTGCAGACATCAAGGGAATACCCCAAGGGTGAAAGATAGCTCTGAGAGAGGTTTGGTTCAGGAGTGAGGCACAAAGTGAGTGACAGACGGGGCCCTCAGTTCTCTCTTCTGCAGCTTTTTCTCATGCAGCTGCCAGGATCATATAAAGACACAAGGTCATGCATCATTGCACCTGGAATATTCTATTTACAAAATGTATTACATATTATTTTTAAGCAAGTGATGTCTACATAAGTCATTTAATGCAAATATCTATGTTATTTCAGTCTCATAGGCACACATTTGCATTAGGCAGGCATGTATCAGCCCACAGTGCAAGACATTAGGTGGTTCTGTCTCTCGCTTTAAACTTCAAAAACATGAGTCAAGCTTTAAACATGCATTATTTATGGCCTTGATTGGATGTGGCGTTGCTCAGTCAAGCATATGTACTGCATGTTTTCCTAAGATGCTGAAAAACCAGCTGAGATTTCACTGACATGCCACAAAGTGACACAAACAATATTCGTCTTGCTGCTATGGCTACAACACTCATCTCTCTCTTTTTTCGTTTCATGACCGTTTCCAACAGCAATCACATCTCAACACTTTAAAAACTGCCCCAATTATGTTAACAGTACAGACAGCATATCTGCCTTTTGTTCTTTTCTCTGACCACTCAAGCCGAGCCAACCTGTAATAACATTTTCCAGACAATATGTGAATGCAAAATCAAAGGAGCTGAAGATGATAAAAGATAGCACACAAAGCTTTGCTGGATTTCACAAAGCAAAGGAGAAAAGACAGTTCAACTGTGCAGATAAAGCTTGAGAGGATCAAAGCCACTGTGCTGCTACACCAAGTCTACATGTTGATATTAATCTGAAGGAATCAAGACTTAGTTCAGATATGCCAGAGAAGCAATAAGATAACAAGGATTTACTTTCATTACTGGAGCTTTGCCAATTAATACAGTTCTTTAACAATGTGCAGCACCTACCTGAATAATATGACTTCCTGCGTGGTTCTAAATGAAGGCTCAGATTCACGTTGTTAAACCCGCCACCACGGGTAACCGAGCATTGACATTATTTACCCAGTCTGTTGGTAGGCATGGCAGATAGTGCAGAGATAAGTTTGGGATGCAGATGAAAGAAAGATCCAGGAAGAGAACTGGAGGTAGGAAAACAAGGAGAGAGGCACAGGCATGGGGAGAGATGTGCGAACTAATAAGCAGAAACTTTGGTCCTGGTCAAAGACGTCTCTGTCCTTGCACATTCCTTCTTACACCTACATAGCCCCCACTGCTCACCACCAACAGGAAGAAAAGGCCATCTGCCTGATGTCCTTCGACCCACACACACTCTGATCACTGCACAAAAACATGCACTAGTAGTTAGGGGAACAGTTTGTAGTCAGAGAAAAATTTAAATAAAATTCCAACAGCTGAGACTTGCATTTCTTAGTTTGTAATAAAGATCAAGGGTCAAAGGAACTAAAACAGGGACTTTTGTGGCACAACGAAAAGGAAAAATACAAGAAGAAATATTAGCACATACAGAGAATGAAGATGAAGAGCAAGTAAAGGTAAATATTTCATAAAACTTTTTCATAAATTTTTAATTCTGAAGCTTTTGATGTTGCTTTTCTTTGTTTGGATCCTTAGCCAAGGTAGTGCCGTGGCTTCGGAGCAAGCAACATCTCAACAACTAGGCTGAGAGTCGTGAAATGTTTGCTCGCCAGCATAATAACTTTTTTTTTCAAGTTTCAATTAAGCATTAATGTTCGGTTGCTGTTAATAGTTTATGTTTTGCATAATAGGCCTAGACAAATATTGCATAGATTGCCATATAGTGTGGTCATGTTTCTCTCAAAATGAATTTTGTTCACACTGATGACCTGACTTTTCATTTAGCACATCATCAAGTCACTCTCGTACCATTAACATGGTTTATGACGTAACATCAGCCAAACTAACAACAGCCTAATTTTACTATCAGCCTCTGCTGTAATTTAAATTTACTGCATATGAGAAAATGTTAGACATTAAACATAAATATGTCACAATCGAAAAATCAGCATTTTAGCATGCAAGCAATTAGCTCAAAGCACCAGTAAGTTTGAGTGCAGCCTCGCAGAGCTACTAGCAGAGCTGTAGACCAGGACTGTCAAAGGTATGGAAATGGGTCGGCCAAATGGTCAAAGCTTTGTATTGTGTGTAAGGTGGTAAATCCGAGAAGCTACAGTATGCAAATGCGCTTCATTGATTCACAGCAGTAGCATTTCTTTGATATTAGAATGACTAAATCCATAAAACTGAGGCACGTTGAAACTGGACTTATTTTCCAGGCTGTTTTGTAAAAGGCTGAACACACTAAAACAAGTCTGACACCCCTGCAATAGAATATAAGTCTTGCTGAACATTACTGTCACCAGTTTACTTCATTAATTTAACATGGAAGTCTCAAGGTATTTTATCTCTTGTAATAAAGAAATCTGTCTGAAATATTGGTGTAGTACAGTCAAACCTGCAGTGCTGAATATTTGTTACCTCTTTCTAGGTGTGACAGTTCATGCACGAGCACTACTGACACATCAGGATTAAGAGCTGTTACTTTATAAGGTAGCTGGATTCTTGTGAGATTTCAATCACAGTGCATGCCTATAGGTTTTAAGCTACATGCTTGTGATAAAATCACAGTTCCTCTGGATGAATCAGTGTTATCTGCAAAGAGCAAATTTTGCTGCAGCCATGAGCATGTGTTGAGTGGGGCATTATTTTCTGTACATAAATGTTTTTTGTCTCTAAATTTTCCTTAAAGTGACCACAAGAATCATCCATTGACATGCTAACTAACTAAAATCATCACCTCTTTTTTTCCTCGGGGAAAAGCAAGATGAGTTTTAATCTGTGTTTGTCCTCACCATCTATTACTTCGTGTTCAGACTGCAAGCCTTCCTCTAAGAACTGAGTTTCTTTTTATCTTGAGTATCAGAAACATTTCTTGGATACCTCCACTATACTCTTATTTGCTGTAGCATACCCTGTTTCCCGTGCTCAGCTTTTCATCTATCGCAAAGCAGAGACCTGACTTCTGTACTATAGAAGACACAACAAAGGCAGTGTATATTTGAGGATTTATGCAGCATAAAACACTTTTTTATCTTCCATATAAAGTCAGCTGGGTACTTTATCACTGCAGCTGCTTTGGATTTTCTAGCTGGGATGTCAGCTGTGGTGCTAAAGTTGATAACCATTGCCTTGGTCTTGAAGTTGTGCAAAATTTGTTTCCTTTTCCGATTGCTTCTGCTTAAGCATTTATAAAAGCTTGAAGAGGTCCAATATTTCAGGAAAAAAGCAGTGAGGATAGAAGGTATAAAACATCTGAAAACCAACCAGTCTGCAATTTAAATCTCTCCAGACTCATGCAGTGAGACTAAGGTCTAACCAGAGCACCATTAAGGTTTCGTTCTTAGAAATGAGAAATTATTCATATTAAAATATACCTCAGCTGTGACAGATGGATTGTACTGAAGTGGAACTAGTTTTGTACTGTAGTTGTGAACATATCCTTCTGTCAGCAGGCTAAAGCCAGCAACGATTTCCAACGCTTTCACACCCACAATTACGACACTTAACAGAAGTGATAAAGCCATTATGCACTATCCAAAAGACCTGGCAAAAGCTGATACAGACACCCAGAACTCTGTGGCTGTGGCTTCACTAAATGTGCCGAGCACTGATTTAACTTCAACAAATAAATGCCAAGCCAACAATAACTCAGAGTATCAGTGTCCGGGAGTCTTGCTGCTAAATAGCATGCAAATACGAGTGGATGCAAGACTACATGTGCATTTCTGTGAGTGTGTGCGCAGATGCATGTTGATGTGTGTCTTGACTTGTTTCAGTTGCAGGCTCTTGGCTTTGTGCCTGATGGGGGTTAGTGGAGGTTGGACCACTGCCTCCCTGCTGCTCTGCCCCGCTGTCCCACAGCCCCTCAACAGCTACCAGTTAGAAGAAAGCGGAGGACACACACACACACACACACACACACACACACACACAAACACACAAACCTTCCAGCTCTCAGTCCCTCTCTGCTGGTGAAGCAGGCGGGGCGAGTTGAGCTTCTCCTCACAGCTGCTCGTCACACACTGCTGGAGACACTGGAGGAGCTCCAGTGACACAGCAAACACACAATCACAGATTCACTATTGCATTTTGTCTACATCCACACACACACAGAAGACTTCCAACTACATTAACTATACCCTTCATGTTCGTGCTGATCACAGGCCTGAGTAAAATTACCACCTTTCCCCATGATACATCATCACACTCTTTCCAGGCTTGACTCTTTTTTGTCTGCAGACATGTGGCACAGTGATTTGTGATTGGAAGCAAACCAGAAGAACAGCAGGAGCAAAAAAGACTTTCACTTGCCCTCCTCCTGCCGCCTTCCTGCTTTGGCCCATCATGACTACACATTGTCATGCTAGCAGTGTTTTGCCCTCTAACCAGATATTTCATTACCCTTCGTACTTTATTATCTTTTCAATGACAAAGTAATTTCCCCCTGGAGCAAACATGCCATCAACACACTTAATTATATTTACATGGTGCCATTGCTTTTTTTTGTCCTTTCAAGATGGATTTGAAGCAAGAGTTTGGCAGTGAAAAATACTAGGGGCTCAGATGACATTAACATCATTATTACTGAAGGGGAAAGAGGGAAAGTATCATTCGAGCACTTTACAAGATGCTTATTTTGTCGACTGTAACATCAGGTGATGATGGTTTTCATTTATTTGTATGTGGTGACTGAAGTGCTCCTAGAGTGCCAAATGAATGTCTGAAATATCACTCTGATATTGGATTTTTAGTGGATGGCAGTCTAAGAGGTGATCTAGGTGTTGCTAGCATAAGATTCAAAACGGGCACCTGTTTTCCTAGAAAACAACATTTCTCCATTTCAAAGTTTGAAATTAAAATTGAATAAGTTTCTTTTGTTCTATTGTCAGTAAAATACAAGATATAAAAATATAAAAATCAAGCACAAGCCAGGGAAGCATAGTGGTGCAGTGGTTTGTCCTGTTTCCTCACAGCAAGAGGGTCCTAAGTTTGAATCCAACAGCCAGCCGGGGTCTTTCTCTGTGGAAATGCATGTTTTCCCCATGGGTGGCTGCATACTCCTGCTGCTCTCCAGGGTGTAACCTGCCTTTCATCCTGTGACGGCTGAGATAGACTCCAAAACTCCCTGAATTGGATAAATGGGAGAAAATAGATTGATGGATGGATCTAAGCGCTATTTATTATTGCTTTTTGTTTTGGCACCACACAAATGCAAAACAGTAAGGTTTATTTGAAGTGCTGCAGGCTCATCAACACAGAAGCCATATAAGGAAACTAGTGTGGACAAATTCCCACCAATTAGTATTTGGTGTGATTTGTGTTTCTGGCCCTGTTGTCTAAAAAGACATTAACCTTATGTTCTGTTTTAGATGTTCATATGCAGTCTTTCTGGTAAGTCCACAGTTAAGGCTTGAATTTAAAAAGTGTTTATACATTTACCACGATGGTCTCTATGAGCTAGCATTAGAAACTTCACTTGAATGACCTCTGAAAACACATACAGTGTATATATAAACTTGCCTTTATGTCATGTTGTATATTATACTCTTTTGTTGTCTGTTTATCATTGTCCAGCTGTCTTGTTTGTTGTTTCTATTATAGATATTTTTATTGTAGCTGTTTCTCTTCTTATGTTGGAAATTATTATGTTTACTGCCAATGTGTGTTTTGCTTTCTCCACTTTATCTTCATTTATTCCTATTTATTCTTTTTCTCTCTTATTGCTTTTCTCTTTCAGTTTACCTTCTGAGCATGTGAGATTTATTATAAGTTATAACAAAGTAATTTTTTATTGTTACTATTATTGTATTTTCCAGTTCAGTCTGTTTGTTGTTACGTGCTCATAAGTACCATGTGTTTATCAAAGCTTTCTGCTGAAAATAGTTGAATTTGTCTAGAAACTACACTGTGAGCCATTAAACAAAAGAATGCACTGAGAGGCATTATACATCTGCAGAATCCACTGATGATGAGTCTCTGTAGGTTCAACAATGAGCAAAGGCGTTCACATTACAAGCAGACAATACTCTGCATGTAAGGAGCCTAGAACTTTTGACTTTTCATCAAAGCAGATCTTTTTCTTACTGATGATTTAACAAAGAGAGCTTCATGCCCATCTAATGATTAGAAAGACTACCAGCAAAAAAACAACCAAACAAACAAACAAAAAGACTTCCTTCAAAACCCCCGTGACTCTATTTTATCTTCTTTTAAGATGTTACCGCACATTTCAGAATTTGATTTGTTTTGGAAACTTACTAAAATAATTGACATATCATTATGCTTTTGAGTCCTCTTTTGAAAACGAGACATCTCAATAGCAAACAAAACTTATTGGAAGTGATTGAGTTATTTTCGCTGTGTGCCCAGAGTGGCCTCAACTTCAAACAGCTACACCAGCAAGAAATAGATCAGAAGCAAATGTCCACTTTACTCAGCTCTTTTCCTGATTCCACTGACAGCATTCTTAATGAGCACACTGACGGCCTTTGTTTTCTTATACAATCATTGTTGCTTCTCCTGCTCTTTTTCCAAGAAAATTGTATTTAAAGCTGTGTAACCTTTAATGAAACCTGAAAAACCATATGCAATTTCACATACGGTTCATTTCACTCCAATCTGTGCGCACATTTCATGCAAATATCCAACTTGAGATTCATCTGTTCAATTATGTTTATGATCGAGTGTAATAACGTTAAGATCTATTGTAAAGATGGGGGTGACAGCTGAGATATTTCATCCTCTATCAAACAAAGACTTTAGTTCCTTTTTCAGAAAATGACGAGCAGTTATAAATCAAAGTTAGCAATTAAAAACAGAGGGCTTGAAATCATAGGTGAAGGATTTAGAAAGTGGACTTGACTTCATTTTATGGATGTTAGAGCTCATTACTTAAGCAAAACCATAAATGGTGATTAACTTAAGAGGTTTGAATATTTTATCCTCGTAAATTACTTCAAGCGCACCTTTGGCAAACTAAAGTGATTACACTGTTACAGTGGCTAAAAGAGCAGAAGAACAGCTTTTAGACCAAGCAGACAGATGTAAAAACAAAAGCCAGTTTAAATACAAAGCATTAGGATTTAATTAAGCTTTAGACCTGTCACACAATCCTAGAGAGGAGTCAGCAATCATCTAGCAACCACTGATCTCAAGGGAAAAATGTGTATTCCCCAACCAGTTGCAAGTGTGGTGAAATTAATTACTAAAACACCATTCACACAGGGCTAAAGACGATTCAGTGGTTTTTAACCATTGCTTGCAATTGCGCTGGTCTGTAGAAGATTGATTCAGTCACCAGCAGTAAGCATGACGGTCATGAGAGCATTCAAAAACTCACCGAGCAGCAATGAAACTATGAAAAGTGCAACCCAATCAGACACAGAGAATATTTGCCTTCAAAGTAAAAGTTGGGCCATTATAGCTGCAACTAACACATTTCAAAAGGCAAAGATTTTACTTTGAAGGCAAACTTCCCAGTTCAATACAGTACAGAGAGAAAATGGCAAGTGCTTGCAGACAAGTCTGTGTTCTCCATGCAAACTAAGGGACAATTTTTCAGGGATGCTGGTGCAGCCAGTGGATATCCAGGCTTAGATCTCCATGTTTGTTCACAAGTCATTGTTCACAAATAATTACTTTAAAACAAGATAAAAGACTACATTAGGGTGGCAGTTATGATTATTTTGCTCTCCACCTGTACTTTTTATGTTAAAGCAAACAACTGTGCTCAAACATGATTGGCCATGTGGACTATAAAAAACAGAAACTGCATATGCATCCGTACTACTACATCTACTTTATGGAGATTAATACTGTATGACAAGATGCATTGCAGGGAAACAAAGCAGTAAAGTTGAGTGTCCCTAAAGAGATTTAGAACATGTCAGACAGTATTTTAGAAAAATCCTATAGTCAGCCAATTTATAATAATGTCAAAAAGCATTTAGCCAAGACATTAAATCATTCCATCACATTTTGTCCCCAGCTGTAAGTTAGGAGTTTTGTGCCCAAAAAAAAAGTCAATAAATTAAGGCAGCGTTAGAAATACCCATTCTTTAACAAGTGCATCTGCTGTGTTTAGACTTAATCAAAGGAAATTACCACAACGCAGTTCTTGTACTGCCTTACAATTACTGTGTAAGCAAAGCTGATTAAAAGTCAACCCTGTCATTGCTTCCCACCATGCAGTGATGTGTGGAGAGGCAACGCCTGGTTCAGAAAGGAGGTAATTTAGCAAACCCCAAATGAAATCCCCGCTAATTAAGATGAGTTTCTTCCACTGTGAGAGAAAATAATCTATTGCGAGAAAATCCATAGAAACAGAGGAAGCTGAAACATAAAGCAAAATGCTCGCATGTCAAAGTTTTCTGTTTTAAAAACATATATCACTGCTCCTTTACTGCTAATATAAAATACTGTACATACTGTTTATACAGAATATACGTCTTATCTCAGCTGCTACCTGGTAATACATTTCTATTGTGTCCTCCATCCATTTATTCTCTTTTCTTCTCGCACAGCAGCAAACAACAGCTTAAAAATAAAGCAAAATAAATGTCAAGGTTTCTGGATTTAACTGGAATTTTCTTAAACTAAGGCATCTAGTTTTACATAATTAGAATAACACAAAAAGCAGAAACATTCCAAACAAAATTACTATCAAAATACAAATTTTAATTGTGTTTTCACAAGGTGGGTACCGCTGCCCTTGGCTAATCTGATTTTGCATTATTTTGGTCCCAAGTGATGCATTTGCACTCCTCATTTTACCAATAACGACTTTGTATTCGGTTTAATACAAGCTGGGCTCTTGTTCAAATATGTCACTTAACAAAGAAGTATTTCCTTTTATCTATTCTGACATGTTTCTCATTACACCCAGTAAGTGGATCGAGCTGAGAGGGTCTGAATATTGTATTTCTTTTTTCTGTATTAGTGCCAAGACACTTAGGCCAACAGTTGTTTTATTCTGTTTGACTCATTCCCCGTGCTCCTCATCTTCTCCTCTGTTTGTTCAACAAAATCATTTCAAATGAAGTGCATTCATGCAAAGATCCAAAAAGCCAAATTCACGATAGTCTAAGTTCAGAATTAAAGTTTTAAAATATGCATATACAGAAATAGAAATTCACTGTCACATTCAGTTTGAGACCTTTCCAGAGGTTCTTCAGTTGTTCTTTTATTATCATTATTTTGCATCACCATCAGCTCTTGACTCTATGGCCATTTTGGCATAAGTAAAATGCAGGGCAGTGCTTAGTAGGATTGTTCCAGAAAGCAGTGAAGTCTATCACAAAGCACATTATAAATGGGAATTCCAAGAATCCGCTTATTCTGATTTTTTTTTTATGTTTTGCTTTATATTTATATTTATTTACAAATCAAATGTAAGCTGACCTTCGAAAGCAAGCAAAAAGTCAAGTGCAGATCTTCTCCTGACTCATATTTCAGTCTCAGTCAAAAGAAAAGAAAAAATCCCCACAGCACGAGTCCTCGCTGACAATAGATTGCCCTTTCATGAGTCCAGATGAGTGGTGGCCAATTAATTTTCCCAAAAGAGAAATGTGAGAAACTGGGACTGCTGAGGAGGGCCACACAAATAACCTGATAAAGAGAGAAAATTCATATTGCACCAAACTGAGTTTGTTTATTGATGTGGTCCTCCACAACAGTCCCAGTTTCTTGTGTGGGCCTGTGGGGAAAATTAATTACCCACCCCGGCTATAAAGGGTTGTGTTTCTCATGGTCTGAGAGCTGTTCAGGTGCCTTTTGGCAAACTCCCGACCAGTCGGCATGTGCCTTTTAGTGAAGAATGACTCCTGTCTAGCCAGTCTATTATAAAAGCCTGATTAATGGAGAGCTGCATTAGTGGTTCTTCTTCTGTAAGGCTCCTTCATGACCAGAATTAAATTCTGAATCTCATTAATCCCGCTGGTACTTGGTAACCTGTTTGACTGAGTCTTCTGGCCTGATTTACTTTGATACACTCCTCCAATCCAGCACATCAAAGACAGTTTTTAAAATTAAGCAGAGGTACAATGTCAGTGTCATAACAAGGATTTAAACACTTAAAGTACGTAAATGGAATATTTCAATCTTCTTTTTTATATAGTCACAAAACCGTGTTGCTATGACATTGTGGAGGATTGTGTGCAGACTACTGATTATTAGGAGGCATATACCTTTTACAGGCACGTGTTTTGTATTGTATTACAACATTAAAGAAAAAACCCAAAGATTAAGATGATCCCTTATAAACAAGAATTTTGTGGCAGTGTAAAAGAAGAACTTCATTTTTAATGGGAAGAGAAACCCACTAGAACCAGGCTCATAGAGGTTTAAACAATGTACCAGATCAGTGTGATGCTAAAGAGGATTTTTTAATTGACCATGTACAAAATATGGGAATAATTAGACAAAAGTTAAGAAAAAACTTAAGCATGTAAGAAGAAGGAAGGATTCTTCTTCCTTCTGTTGGACATTTTTCTCTCTTGTTTTAGCTTTAAGGACAATCTGATAATAAGTCATTCTATCCTGAAAGTAACACATTTATGAACTACATTTTCAGCATTGCTCTGTGACAGGGTTTTTCTCAATTTAGCAAAAGCGTAGCTGAAAGCAGTCCTATACATTTATGCAAGTTGAAGGGATGGATGGTGTTTGGTACTGTTGCCTCACAGCAATAGAGTCCTGGGTTCAATAACCGGACGACCGAGGCGTGGATTGTTTCTTTTTTCTGTTACTCCAGTGATTTGAAACTGTATGCAGGTGTGAATGTGAACGTTAATTTATCACAGTCATCTGGTTACACACAGTAGATAAATATAACTGAGTATCGTGTACATAGTAGTGGGAATGTATGCAGTTTTTCCTAATAATATTGCATAAGGGAAGTATGTAAAAAATGACAGTGTCAGGGTTCTAGGTTTTTGAACCGGTGCTTTGTCTTGTGGAGTTCTGGTTATTTTAGGTTGTTTAGTTTCCTACAATGGATCTCTTTCTATCTTGTCCTCACCGTCTTGTCTCCATGTATCTCCTTGTGTCGTGCGCCTCCTCTCTCTCCGTGTCCCCTGCTCTCCCTCTCTCCTGTATCTCTCGCTTTGTCTTAGTCATGTCCCCGTGTTTTGTCTCCCTTACCGGTTTCCATGTTCCTCTCTTTGTGTTTCATCCTCGTCTCCCCAGTCTGTCGTGTGTTCCCATGTTTGCTTATTTCCATATTAGTGTCAAGTTCGCGTGTTTGTGCTACTTTCTGTTTATTTTGATAATCCTTTCTGTCTCACATTACATTCAGGTTAGTTCCCTTACTTCTTTATGTCTTATTTATTCCCGCTGTGTTTCCCAGTGGTCTCCACCCCTCTATTCCTCCCCTTGTGTATATGTGATCCCAGCTTTCCCTTGTCCCTCATCTGAGTCTCTGCTCATCAACTCTTGTGTTTCCCAGTTTTTTCAGTTTAGGTTATTTATTGCATTTTAGTTTATTTTGTATCTTTATGTTCAGATTAAATAAACGGCTCGCTTTGTGTTAACTATTTCCTGTTCTCCTGTGTCGTCTGAATTGGAGCCTCTTTTCACCTCCCACGATCTGCAGCCATAGATCTTGACAGTAGACTCTGACCAGAATGGAATACAGAGAATACACAGACTTTGTTTTTGTGAATTTTGAAGAGTTGATCCCTTTTCATGAGGGGCAGAAGGAGAAATTAAGGCAAAAGATCTGCAGTTTGGTATGCAAACTTATTGCAACCTGGCAAAAAGACTTCTCAGCTTTGAACCTCCATCCCCGCACAGGGAGCACTACACTGACGGCCGTCTCAGCCTGTCGAGGATGCCACAGATATTCCACTTGTTGCCAAGCTAACTCGAGATGAAGTTGAATTTTGTGTTTCTAAGTCTTCCCAGTTTAACCCTGAGCCTTGTGTTTTCTAGACTATTGACTCGGGAAAAAAAACTTTTTTTTCCCCATATACGAAATCTGAGAGTGAGTTTGGTGATGTCAGCACCATCACTTGTTGGTCCCTCGGGTGGAGACAGCTGGTGTTCGGCCAGTACCTGAACCCCATCCAGGGCTCTTCACCAGCCCCAACTGCTAGTGGAGGCAGCTGAGCACCCTGTGCAGCCGCAGGCACAGCATCCTGAGCAGGCTGGGAGACCTCTGGCTACTGCTTCACCAGAGGTCTCCACCCCAACTGGTCCTGTTCCATTCCCAGCCAAAGGTCTGCGCGCTGCTACATATTTGCCTACAAATACATGAAGTTAGGTACACTACAATAATGGGTTAAAAAGTTAGATCAAGAAGGTAAGAAGTATAGTAACCAGTGCTACTTCTGTGCTAAATCCTAAAATCCTGACTGAAAATCTTTATACACACCATTCCTTTGCAAATGGTCACATAGATGATTTGCTCTTTCCAGAATGTTATATGAGTTGTTGAATGGTTAATATTTCTGAATACTGTTGAAATTGATCTTTCATTAAGGTACTTGAAGCACTAAAGTACAAATATGTTTAGGTATTAAAGTCTGTGGTTACCAGGTTGCAGGTTACAAGCATGTGTGAATGTTTGCACTGTGCTTTTAAATCATTATTGAGGATTTAACTTGTCAAAACTGGCATTAAGCTTGTTTTTGTTCTAAAGAATTCATACAAAATAATTTTTTTTTTTCACAAACTTATTTTCAGTTTCATGATTATCTTATTGAATCTGTGTTTATCTTAAATGTAGATGTAGATATAAGGTATAAAAGATCGAGTTTCAAGCCAGAATCATGAATTTGGTTTTTTTTATGCTAAAAAAGTTCTTTTTTGTATATATCAGGAGGTATAATTACTGAATATTAACAGCACCTGTGCCAATGTGAATAACTGTGCTAATGATGAACATCCGCAGTAATAAAGGCAGTAGAAAGCACATATCAACAGGGAATGAGGTTTAATGGATTCAGAACTCCACTGAGGCTAATTTGAATGCATGAATCTCATTATAACAGCAGGAAATGGCTTTTGACAGGTTCTGTGTGACGTTTGGCTCTCTGCTCAACTGTCCACAGTCACTGGCCTGTCAACCTTGTCACTTCTTTTTTTGCCAAGGGAGCTATGGAGACTGAAATCCTTTTGACAGCTCTCTGTCCATTAAAAAGGTGACAATGAATTCCACTGAATATCTGCAGTATAGACTATAACAGTTCAGCTGTGAAGGAGCAGCAGAATACTTTGCCAAACAGAGGAGGAGACACAAAGCACACAGGAGACATTCAGATTTAACAAACATTACAACAGAAATAGAAAATGCAGCACTGATGTTTCGCCTGTGTGACACAACACTGGGACATAAACTCTGCGGCTGACTAACTATGTAATTGGGACAGGCGTGAATCCAGTATGAAAGCAGCTGTTTGCGTAAACAGGGCCATGTTTGTTTTCTTCTCACTGAACACAAATAAACTTATTTTAAAAATGTGTTTCGAGAATCATTTACATGCTCCAAAACAGGACAGACTAAAAGGAAAACTGTGGAATGAGATTGGGATACAGAATGAGCGACAAAGAAAGAGCCAAGAGCTTAACTTAAATGAGTAACTGAACATTTCAGTTCCTCAAAATCTAACCTAAATCTAACCTAAATCGCAAGTCAGATGTGAGTAAAATCAATAACCAGGCACTGTATGGCGCTGATTAGAGGTAAGTAGGGTGGGAGAAAAGAAAAAGAGAGTGCAGTGTGTCTCCATTAGTTGAATCTAGGGTGGATTTCAATGGACTAACAAAGAGCTAATGATAGGAGAGATTTTTAAATATTCAGGTAGCACTCATCTGCTGTGAAACTTTGAGACCTGTATTAACATACCCCCACTTTCTTTTTACGTTTCTGATGCCCTTAATTCAAGGTCTCCTCATAAAGACCTTCTTTGATTATTTCAGCGATTCTACCCAGGAGACTGAATCCTGTTTTAGACACACACAACATCTTCATTACACACCGGATAGGAATGCAAAAAAGGTTGGAAAAGAAAAGCACGAGTAGGCCGAACAAACACATTCCCAAACACTCTGTCCTTTCAGTGAGGGTCAGTAGGCAGCGAGCTGGATGGAAAGAACTGGACTGACCTTTAAGGCTAGCGATGATACAGTCACATAAAAAAAAGAAAGGTAACACTGAATGAGCCCTTTGTCCTACGTTTTGTTATAATGATAAACAGCACATACGACCAGTTTCTGCTACAACTAGGGGAGAGTAAAATCTCAAAGGTGTCAGATGTCAGGCTGGCACACACACACACACACACACACACACACACAGCTAATGAAGCCTTTCCACCAACCTAAATATGAGACAAGATAAACATGTCATTAAGCTGCTTTTTTCACATGCTGATGGATGTTCGATCTCACTAATGGAGGAAATAGATTATATCTCAATCCTTTCTGTCCAATTAACACTAATTGGGTGGTTCGGTAAAACAAATACCATCTTGCGTAAAACTTTACAATATGTGTAATTGTTTTTCATTTTTAAATGAGTTATGAAACATTTTATTTTATTTTTCTGTAATATGTTAGCACTCACATCTCTCTTCTCGGCTCCTCCACATCCCGCCCTTGTGTGATTACTTGCTTCACCCTAATGTGTGCCACCTGGGTTTATTTGTTCTTCCTGAGAGTTTTTAGTCTGTCTTTCTCACTCGCTGTATCAAACCATCTCTGTACTCCCTGTCGTGCTGCAGCAGTCTGTTATACTATCAAATTCTTTCTGCTGGCTTCACAAGTAGGTTCATTCATTAAGACACTCCCACAGTATTGACAGAATAAGTACTCAGTACATCAGTATTATGTATTGTGCATCAAATGACGATACATCAAGCGGTTACATTTTCATAGCTGCTTTGATAATTTGAGATGACAAAACCCACTGTAGTCAAATTATTAAACATTCATCCATCTTCTTCTGCTTATCCAGTTCAGAGATGCAGAGAGCTGAATCGAGGTACCTCCTAGACAGATCCCCAGTCTAACACAGGGCTAACAGAGAGAAAGACAACCATTTATTTCCACAGTCACACCTACGGCCAGTTTAGGGATCATCACTAATCCCATGCAGACCGTGAGAGGAAGCTGGAGTAGCCATAGACACAACCCATGCAGGCACAAAGAGAACGTGGAAACTCAAATGAAAATCAACTGACATTTCATTTTGAAACTTTTTATTCAGTTATGAAAACATATGTCCTGTGTTTTGCTTTTTCTGTTTTTGTTATTTTAATGAATAACTGATTTTTTTATTAATTATTATGGGACGGATTAATCCCCTTGGTGGGGGTATGCATCTATCCAGCCCTCCGTCTCTTATTCACAGGGGGTTAATGCCCCGTCTCAGCTGTCATTGGGTGAGAGGAGGGGGAGATGTTGCCAGTCTGTCACCTGGTTACGCATAGAGACAGGCAACCATTTACACTCACACCTACAGTCAGTTTAAAATCGCCAATTAGTTTAGGGGCCAATTAATAACAGCTAATTAAAGCTGCTTTATCCGTTCATCTCTCACTTTGGAAATGCTTGTGGGTGGATTCTTCTACTATCTGATGCTACAGGTAATAATCTCTGGATTTAAAAAGAAATTTGCAAATAGCTGGAAGTGAACTTTAATTTGGGATTTACCAGTTTTAGACATTATTGATAAGTCTTATTAATCGGACTTGTCACTGACTTTTCATCATTCAAATCATACAGTCGTGGTCATGGAAAGGCATATGACCTCTAAACAAACTACACAGAGCTTTTAACTTCATGACTAATGGATACTGCTGTCACATCGGTCATGAAATCCTAAAGAGAGTGTGACTGAAGATGCTGGTTTGAACATTAGTATCTGATTAATTTGTTTGTTTCTCACCTCTTTTCAAGACGGCACTTGGCCTCCATCCAATTGGGACACGGTTTTTGCCAAACTAGTCCTTTTTATGGTCAGGGTTGGGAAGAAGCCTATCCCAGCTACCATAGGGCGAGAGGCAGGGCACACCTTGTGCAGGTCACCAATCTATCACACTTCCCTAAATATAGCTAAGCTTATTTTCTCTGTGTTAACTTATTACCATTTTCTTTGAATAATAGACTGAGCTGTTGTTGTAATTGTTATGTCTTGGAGTGGGAAGAGTTAATGGCCATGTAGACAGTAAATGCAGCTCTTCTTGAACATCATTGTGTAAGGTCATGATGGTGAGCGGACTACAGCGACTGCACTGAAATGAAGTTTATGCTTACATTCAGTAAGGAAGATAATCACACATCTTTCTGCTTCCTTGGTGTTCGGTGGTGAAAGTATGCTTTAGATCATTTTCCCACACTGTCGAGCTCATTGCGGACATCACAGGTCTAGTCCATTCATCTTTTTGCTTACGTTCTTCAGGCCAAACAGCCTCCACTTCACATTTTCTAAATCTCACTGTGCATCTGTCATTCTCCCTGGCGGATGCCTTTGTGCAACCCAACTCTTCGCCATCTCCGCCTCTCCCATGTTACTCAAGTTCCATCTATGGCTCCATCTTTATTTCCACCACCAGCATTGACTCTGGGGGGTCCTGCCCTAATTTTTTATCACCGACTGATTCCGTTCTGCCGCGATGTGCCATCGGAGTCTATTCGTCATGTAGCTTAACGGAATTCTCTATATCAATAAATCATGTGCACTTCCTTCCTGATCTCTCCTTATTGAAATGGAGTTTAGCCCAGTGTGCAATTGTTCCTTAAAAGTTGAGTTAGTTTTGGAGATACTTTTTTAACCCTAGAAAAAATATTTTCATAGTTTTTTGTTTTGTTTTTTTTCTTTTCTTTTCTTTTTGTTTGTTTGTTTTTTTTGCAGTTTGGCCAACCAATCTGCACTGTAAATGTGGTACAATAATTCACTGCTGTGAGGAAAAGGGAATAAAAAGAGACCGGGCTGGCGATCCTTTGAACAGCCTGTTATTTCTGACTGTATTGCTCAGCCACCCTCATAGTTGCATTTTGAAAGGTTTTAAATCTTTAATGGATGTGTAAGAAAAGTGAATGAGGAAAGGAAATTTTTGAAGAGGTATGTGCATGTGCACCTTAATTGTTGACGGCATATATCAGTCCGCTCTAAAGTGGTGTACCTACTCTTACAGTCACCTGTAGAGCCATTCATCTTGCTTGGCTGATTCTTCAAATTTACTTTGCTCTTGTTTTGATCCAGAGCTCTGTGGAAATTTGCATTCAGCAAACTATATTAAAAATCTGACGTCTGACTAGATGATGATTTTATATGAAAACGTTGTGATCGATCAGTGGGGCTGATAAATAGAAAGCCACTGCTGACTTTGCGGTATCCTGCCTGGATGACTGAAGCAGCACTGAGGTGCCAGCTTTCATCTATACCTCCCACCAGTCTATAGCACACATGGCACAGGGACACATTTGATCTACAGCCTGACACTGCAGATCCAATCACTTGTCAAAATGTCTGTATACATTTGCTGCTCTTCTCTGAGCAGCACACTTTGCCCTCTTAGTTTCAGCTCACCCTGAAATCAGAACACACAGAGAGCATTGGGGTTGACACTGACAAGATCTCATGAAATAATAATGGTCTGCTTCCAAGTGCAACCTGAACAAAAAACTCACATGGGACATGGCGTCCACTGAGGTAGCTTCTCTTTATCCACTCCAGCTTTTTATGCAATATATAACAGTGGCAACTGATTCCATTAGGAGAAACGCTCCACATATGAACATGCAGTTTCTGTTTGATTTTTGTATTCAAAACGCTCATTAAAGTTTCTTGTGTGACAGCTATTGGAGCAGATTAAGTGCTGCTGAGCTAGGAGAAATGACAGGTTGATGACTTTTCTGAGTTGCTCGAATAGTTTCAGCAGCACAGGTGCTGCCCTGTAAACATTTTTCAGCTTCAGTGTGCTTTTACCAGTTTCTCTGCCTGCAAGTCAACCTATAATCAATGAATAAATGTGCCAGGAATGTTGTATTTGTAAAACCTGCATTTTCATATTCCTTCAGCCTAATTTGAGCCTTATAAATATTTGAAGTGCCACACATACTGCAGCCAGAGATGATGGAAGTAAGACTTAGAGCTCACTGTGCCTTTTTTTGTGCTCGAGTGAGGATTGAGCCCCAGTGGAAAGCAAGTCTTTCATCAAGTGTCTAACCAGACTCATAAACCATCCTGAAAGGCCTCCCTTAGGCACCTTGCTGGGTAAACAATACCATCACTCTGTCATGATCGTGAATTAAGATATTACTACACGCATGTAATTAACATTTGTATTCAGGCCCAGAACAATGTTTCATCTTGATTAAATAAATATTGAGCGACACCACCATGAGAAATGCTGTGTCATTTTTTCCCCCCATTTTTCCCCCTGCAGAGAGTAGTAACTGGATTAAATTGAAGGGATTTTCAAAAGCAGAAAACAGGACATGGAAGGTATTTGTGGAGCACAAAAATAGCAAAACCCCATCAAAGCAAGTCCCCTCTCGGAAAAATCGCAGTAGTGGTCCTGCTTCAGACGTGAGCATTGTCCACTGCGCCATGTCAAGCTTTTATGGACCAAACATGGGTGAAATGGAAGTGAAGAGCGGCTCGGCGTATAGACTGGCCTGAGGGAGACAGGTTTGAGCCATGAAGAAGTGAAAGAGATGCAGTGTGGCTATTGCACACTTTTATGAATCAACCTATGGATAAACCGTCCCCATCGTGCCATTCACAGACAATGGGTAAAGATTCTCTTTTGCTAATATAGTAATGACAGAAGTGGTTATTTAAGTGCAGGGGCAGGGGATATCGTTTGCAACAGAGTACAGCATATAGAATGAGCTTGTAGTCCTGAGATATACGAACAAAACTTTGATGCTGCAATAGCTTCATGCCTGCCCCCAGCCAGTGTATACCCTCTCTCAAGTGAGAAAACATGGTAGCAAGGGAGTGAGAAGAGACTGGGGGAGAAAAGCTTTGAAGATCACAGTGCTGCCATCAAGTCGGTGTTTGGTACCCCATCCGCACCCTAGAAAAAGACGCTCCCTTTTTCCAGTAATCTGTGCAACTTCCTTTTTCTTCTCCCTCGTTACCTCCTACTCTTTTACTCAATATCAGGAAAAAACTGGTGATGTTAGGAGGATGGCTGTGTTTTCTTGTCTCTCTCTTTTCCTTTTTATTCCCATTAGCCTGAAGTTGTCACAACTACCTGACACCTACACAACTGCTTGCTACCCAGAGAGGAAATATAAAGACGGAAAAGTGATAGGACAATGAGTGACAGGTGATGAGGTACATAGGGGAGTCGATGAGAAAGCAGGGAGGAAAACAACAAGAAAATAGTGGATTTGAGATGGGGATTTGAGCAGGGAAACAGTTTAGCAGTAATCAAGGAGGGCAAGCCCCAACGGAGGATGCACATTCTCTGAAGAAACAGATGAACGCTTCCAGGAAAACAGCTCAGTTAGATAAAGACTCTTTTAAAGACAATAGATAAAGGAGGAGAGGAGGAGAGTGAAAAGAAAACCAGGCAATGCAAGGCACTTCATATTCAACTAGCAAAATCTATGTTGCAACCTCAGTGCAACAGTTCTGAACCTCTCCTCAAACACTGTACTGGTGACAGCAAGAATAAAGGAAACTTCAAACCACACCTGAACCACACCTTCACCCCAGACACAACAACAGAGTGTTCTGGAGTCAATGCACTGGCTGTTTCCAGTCTCTTAATATTGTTTGTAGGGTCATTGTTCACATCAGTGAAGCATACCGCTTGACTGTGTGACTCACATTGCTCTCTATCTCCCTCTTGCTCTGACACAGACACTCGGTTTTGCTGTTATTGTCTGAGTGTTTCACAGAATTTATTACCACTACACCACACTATACCTTTGCAGCAGCACAGAGCGGCTCACTTGTAAGTTTTTCCCTTCTGTAGATAAGCAGCTACATACATACATACACAACCGCTCCCTTACAAAGTAAGTGATATTGTTATATTTGCCTTCAAGCAATTTAAAATTATAAATTATAAATTGCAGCTACGGTTGTAGACACAAATTTGTATGCACTCATCATGGGTATGAATGTC